>NW_026136708.1:15967542-16315042 GCF_905237075.1 Dicentrarchus labrax
TTCAAGTAGCTTCTCTCAGATCCACAAATGTCAACCTCGTGGTGGCGCTAGAGGCACAGTCAGGTTTCATCCTCAGGGGAACATGAATGTCTACAGAAAGAAATTCATGCTGGAGTTGTTGAGATAGTTCCAAAGTGGTGGAGCAACAGACCAACAGATCTGGCAACCCTGCAGCCGTATCAATAGCACGGCTACAGATATTGATCGACACCAAACTTATTCACACCCTTTTGTTCATGCAGTGTACAAAGCAAAAACACGGTGATGTGTAATCATCTTTATTGCCAATATGTTGAACACCTCATTATAAAATCCTGCTCATATACAAAGGCCAGCAGAGTTGTGTGTTTTCCATTACAGTGTCAGTGGATGCTACTCTAGTCCATGTCCAGAGAGAGGAGCGTGAGACGTTGGTGTTATACTGTCTGGGTCAGTCCATTGTGACCAAGCTACAAAAAAAAAGAAAACTCTTTTATAAAAGTTCACCTCAACCCTCATTTTAACCTCAGCGGAGGTCTAACACTAAAAGAAGTAAAAGGTTTTCAAAGTTACGTCCGTATTTATTCATCTTTTGCACTATGCACCTTGGCTAAGAACTGAAGACCAACTGTCTGGGACTCCGCAGAGGGACAGCCAGAGAGAAAGGCCACTTGGGAGGGTAAAAGCACACAAACACATGCTCATCTCTCACTCAACAGCGACATGACACAGAACAGAGAAATAAAACATATTAAACCGAAGTGTCCCAGTCGACACAGCGCACCGAGGATGAAGATATTCCTCAGCGCGCTGTGAGCTGCACGGCAAAAAAACAACTAATCAAAAGTACCTAGAAAGATATTCTTAATTGATTTAATGGCATGCATCTGGATATTCCTACAGTAAAAAATAATAATAATAATTTACAATTAAATCTCTTTAATTTAGTGATCTAAAAGGATAACGTATTGGAACATAAGACTGATATTATTTTGGTCAATATATAAAACCTTTGAAACATATTTAATGTTCTCATTATCATTAGTAGATAGCAAAAATATACAAACCAAGATGAAATACCCTTTTTAATGTCCCATATACAGTATAAATATTCAACTAGGCATGATTTTAAACTACTATATAGCAACATTAAACATAAATGGAAGTGTTCAAATATAATGGAAAACAAAAAAAAAACACATTTTCCTGCTTATACTGTTTCCCCCTTTCTGAGTGGTCGCTGTGAACGACAAACTGTCCTTTTTCTTTCAACACAACCAACGACAGACATCAAAAAGAAGCTTTGATTACATATTGTATGTGCACATCATGAAATAATAATAAAAATTTGGCTAGTCCCACTACTTCATCACACCTCTGGATAAAAACAACAATGATTTGGTCTGAATGGATCCAATTACACACATTCAAATACACAAATAAGATCTGAAACACTAAGAAGAGAAAGGTTTTGGCACTAAGTTTTCTTCAAAGGATTTGCAAAGCCCTGCATACCGCCAGACAAACTCACAGCAGGAGTGTGTCTCTCTGTAACTGATGCCTCTGCTGTGCTTATACTGCTCCAGTTTAGTCTGCAACTGATGTGTGTTATATGAGTTTATGTACGTCTATGTGTGTCAGCCGAGGCGCGAGATGTAGTGACCATTCAGAAAGGGTGAGTGGCTGAGGGCCCGAAGGCTTTTTATAAGGCCTCAAACTCGTCGATTCTCTGCTTGGTGTTGCCCTGCCGGATCTGTCGCAGGGTCTTGTATTTGTCTCGGCCGGCCCGGACATTCTCACTGTGAAGAAGGTCGTTCTGGGTGTTCTTGGAATCGTCGCGCGCCTGAGCCAGCTCAGAGGTCAAGGCCTGAGGGCAGAGGAGGAGAGGAAGCATGAGGTACAGTCCATTACAGTACATCCAAATAATGGCAGGTTGAGTTCAGTGATTGAAGCAAATAAGGTTAAGGTGTTAAGGTCAGAAATTGTGGTCGATGGCAGCAAACTTGATCTAATCTGTTGAAGCATACAGTAAGAAAACCCTCATGCAAAGAACTGGTCCCAGTATGGACAATGGTGAGAATGCGTCAGAGCACTTTTAACTGGGCGTGCAGCAGTAACGCAGGAAGAAATAAGGGTGCATTCTCACCCAACCGCTTTGATTAAATGAACTCTGATGCCCTTTTAATTTGGTTCGTTTGGGCTGGTGTTAAAGCTGTAAAGCTACAGGCTCCAACCGCCTGAAAAGGAGGGGTCTCCACTTCTAAGTAGACTCTGGTGCGGTTCATTAGTGGTGTATTCATTAGAGCGAGTGTAGATATTTGATTTCTAACTAAGCTTAAACTAATATTAAAATTTGCTGAAGTAAGCATGTCAGCACATGAGTACAGGGAGTTACCCTTGATAAATCAGAAAGTTAAAGGTGTGTCCTTCTCAATAAAAAGTGAATAAAGCTCAGCAACCACACAGTAACTATCCTCCTTTAATAACATGGTACAAAATCTGTTTCTATCCATTCGTCAATATTAGATTCAACTGCAGTCTAATGATCCTCATAATCAGTTATTTGTTTGTGATCCTTTTGTGAACAGGAGAAGATAATAAGTAATAAGTAAGGCTGAGTAATGAGCTCCATGGTGTCTCTTAACCAACCTACAGGTGTGATATTTGTCATATCAAATGAAATAAATGTATTAATGAAGCTGCATCTCGAGGATGACTGACTGTGTGAGGTGTTATATTTCTGTCCTCACCTTCAGCTGTTTCTGGACGCGCTCGTTCTTCTCTGCCTCAGTGAGACGATCCTCCTCGTTGCGGTGGTCGTTGATGCCTTCCATCTGCAGGTCGGCGCTGTGCGTGCTGGCGTTCTCCTCACTGGCGTTCTCCTCGCTGTCGCTGTCATCCAGCTGGTCGTACATGGGGGGAGGTGGAGGAGGCGGGGGCGCCGTCATCACCATGTGCAGCTCCTCCTTGGTCTTAATCAGATCGTCCTGAGCCTCCATGGCCTGGTGAACGGAGGAATCAGCGACACAGAAGACAGTCAGTTTACTCTTCTTTGTGTCTGAACTTTGGTACAAAATCTGACTTGTTCCTCCCTGCTCCACTCACATTTGCTTCCTTTTTAGTATTTGATTTGTTTTAGGTTTAAATTAAAGAACAAGCACCCAGAACTCTTCAACAAAAAAAAACTATCTTGTTTATTAGACCCTTTTGGCAAGCGAGATCATTTCTATTGGCAGAGAAAGAGTCTAAACTTATCTAATTTAAGGCATTGTAGGAACGTTGTACTGCCACTGATTTTGATGACAGATATAGCTGAAGGAACCTCGGTACACGCTGCAGGTTGCCCTCTGTTAAAGCTCTTACCCTATGCTGCCATGTGTCGGCCTCCTCCTCTTTGCGTCTCTTGGCCTCCTCCAGCAAGGCAATCTTTTGTGTGTGCTCTGCCAGCTCTGCAGCCTGATACAAAACAACAGGAGAAACACTTATTCAAGAGTCCAGATTTAATACATGTAGGTGGATAAAGATATATATAACCTTTTATCTAATCAGAGAGTCTCATTGAAAGCAAATAGAAAGAAAAACAAACATAGCCAGACATAGCTTATAGCACATACAGCATCAGAGAAAATCAGAGACATCACTAAAAAGAACATAACTGGATTAGACAAGTAGTTATGATATTGCTCTCATACTAAACTGCACAGACTCTTGATTTGAATTACTTGCAGAACAATTCTTTATGTTCGTCTATATTGTTTGTCTAAAGCGAGCACATCTGCAGCAGATTCTCAAAACACTTCCCTTAGCACCTCCTGAATTATGCAGAAACAGCACCGATTGGATGTGTGAATTTATTAATCAGATCCATCAGAGAAGCATCTTATAAACTCATCTGAGGAAGGCTAAAGTCAATGTACCTGTACCTGTTTCTACAAACGAATATACAGAGCCAAATCAACACTTTATAATATTGTGTTTATATGATCAGTTAAGTTGGCATGCAAATTTAGAGCAAACTTGTGCCGAATATCCAGGAAATAAAATATTTATTTTGACCACTTCCTGACAGCCTAAAAACAAGCATCCGGTCAAATTTTACTATGCAAACAGCCAACTTTAATGTTACCGTACTAAAGAATCTCTGTTAAAAGACAGCCTTTAAAAGCATTCAGCACTATCCCAATTAAAAATGGAAATGAATATGAAAACATCAACAGTAGTGAAGCTTCCTGAAACGTAACCAGACTCTGTGCACCCTCAGTGGGTGTTGTTTGGTGCATTCCTTCTCACCACCACAACAATGTGAACAGCTTGTCTTTCACCAGACTGAACTAACCGGAGGCTCAGTATTAAACGGTACACCTGCCTCAGTTGTTCAGTGTGCGCCTGCACGAGTTGTGAAGACACTGAACTGACAGTGGAGCACTTGGCTGCGAAAGGAAACTGAAAACTGGTCAGTCAGTGAAACACAGGGACCCAGTTTGCTATTATCAAGAAGCTACGTGCTTCCAAATATTTAAAATTTGTTGATAACACGACTCCCACATGCCATTTGATTTAAAATGGCTGTCAGTGGAAGTTGCAGAGACTTAAGCTTCTTAATAGGGTTTAAGTATAAAGGGTGTCACAGCAGGTGTCTGTCCAGTAAAACTGTGCTGGAGTTTCTGGCTGAATGTGGAACCACAAGCTTTACTGTCCAGGCTGTTAAAGTGAACGAGGGAGCTCTAACACAGTCCTGTGGGTGGTCCACAGCCGAGCAGCTCGGGGTGAGGGTGCGGACAGTCTGAAGTAACAGGGTGTGGTCCAGCCGGACGCTACAAAGAGGTTTTGTCTGGAGCTACAGTAGCCAGGCACTGCTGAATACACCACGCTGCAATGTGCCTGGTACAGACCTGGACACAATAACAGCTGGGTGCAGTGAGAACCCGGAGAAAAAAAGGTTTTAAATGATCTTATCTTGCAAACACGGTGCCAGCTTTTGAGATTTCATTAATGGACCTACTCTGCTTTTTTTCCTAATTTAAAAATGATGTGCCGCTGTTGTAGATTCTTTTATTAACTAGTCACAACAGTTGGTGAAGTTGGGAATGTTACAAACGTGGTTTAAAGTTGCTGAATAATTCCATGGTGTCATAAAAATACTGACCAGCTGCTCCTGGCTCTTCATCTGCGACTCAGCCTGGCGAGCCAGCTCCTCTTTAGCCAGAAGGGCAGCCTGACGCTCTGCCTCCAGACGAGCTGCTTCCTCCTCAGCTCTCCTCCTCTCCTGGTCCAGCATCATGGCTCTCTGGAGCTGGTCCTGCAGATCTAAAGTAAAGAAGAGTGGGAAAGGAAAAGAGACATGAGACAAATGGTATGCTACTACACACCGAAAAACACAGAACTGTATCGTCTTTTTTACGCTCAAAGCTGCTAGCATGAAGCTCTGTAAACTAAAACAATCACCAATGCCTCATTTTGCATTTTGCATACACTTTTTATTCTGTATATTGTGTTAGATATTGTAATATAAGTATTATTTCTATTCTTTAATATGTGTGAGTAGAACAACTGTATCCCCCCCGGGGATCAATAAAGTATTTCTCATTCTGATATGGTGTTTAGTGAGTATTTGTGGCAGCCAGATGGTGTATGTGGGGTTGACGCCAAAAAAACTACAGTGTCCATGAAGGAACATGTCACCTAGTGCAACACTGATGTATTATTAAATAGGTTTTGGAAAACAATGGAGCTCTATGGCGCAAAAAAATAAGATATATCAGGCTGTTACGACACAGAAAATACTACAAAGTTTATTGATCTTTAGTTCTGATTTAATTCAGCTTTCATTATAATCTATGATGGTGGCATATCATGTTCCTTGGTAGTATATATCATTTTTAAAAGCTGCAAAGAAAATAAAATTACTAATGCTTAATGACCGTAGACTAAGCATCAGAATACATCTACAGACATACACAGTGGGCTATAAACAGATGCTCTGCTATGATCTAGAAACCTGTTTCTGAACACAGATTTGCAAAAAGTAAATAAAAAATATAAATATGTCCAGTTTCATGTTTCTGGTTTTCCAAGTGTTAATGGGGAGATATGGTAGTGAGACACAGGATAGAGACAAGAGTCTAATTAGATGTCAGGAGCAAAAGTCCTGGGCAATGAGATTCTTTCCATGACTGCGGTCAACAAACACTGTAAATCATTTGGCACTAATTTATGAGCAGGAAACTGGTTAATTATTACTTAAGAGGAAGCCACAGAGTCACTTAATTATCAATCTTATTAGCCTGATAGCTTACTGTATGTAATTATGTCAACAATAAGGGCTTCCTAAGATTTGATAAACAAATAAAAAACACTGCTGGTTTCTGCTTTACTGCCTGCAGACAAGGAGTCACAAACAGAATCAGGTAAAACTAGAAGAGTCAAACACAAATAGTTTTAGTTTTTCTGTATTTTGACACTAAACCAAAATGTAATCAAAACACAAGTAAATTACAACTCATAAAAGGTTCACAGTGTATACACAGATTAGTAGATTACAGATGCTTAACTGCAGCATTCATTACTCATGTTGTTTACAAAACCAGGAACCTGTACACATAACCTTTTAGCCTCACATTCACCTGCTCTCATAATCACACGTACACACAACTATTTTCACCAACACACTCGCATATGCTTTGTTTTCTCAGGGTTAAGTGACGTATGAGCCGCTGACACCTCACCTTTCTCTGCCTTCTTGGTCTTCTCCTCAAACTGGTAGAGCCTCATCATCAGATCCTGCTTCTCCCGCTCCATCTGCTCCTTTTCCTTCTCGATGGCCTCTCTCTTCTTCTTCTCGTTCTCCAGCTGGGCCCTGCAGATAAGACACAGACGACAACAAAGACATTGTGAGCCAACAAAGACAGCTGACAAAGTGGATGCATAGTGACGGCTGACAAACAGTCGGTGAGCACACATTTGCACACACGATGACGATTTGCAGGGGAGCTAAAAAAAATAAAGCTGCAAGGTGTAACAAGGATTCATTAAAGAACAAAACTAAAGATTATTTTTACTATCAATGAATCCGTCATGAATCAATACAAAAATATTTAAGTCACACTGCTAATCATTTGGTCTATTGAATGTGAGCAAATGGCAAAAAAAAAAAAAGCTCATTAAAACTTCCCAGAGAGCAAGTTCACTATCATAGAAAACTGAAATAAACTGATAATATTCATATTTCAAAATAATTATTATTTATATCTAAATCTGCTCTGGAGAAAAGCAGCATATCTTCATATTTGAGAACATTAACCCAGAGAATCTTATCTAATCTAATCATATTCCTCAACAAATGACTTATTTTCTGTTTCATTTTGACACATGAACAGAATAATGTTAGGACTAGTCCATTAAGCACCAACAGAAAGCAGGAGCTCATTAAAAAAAAAATGACTACAGTCAAAATACGAGAATACAAGACTTTTATTTTGTTGTTTACTGTATCTGTTGCTTATTATACTCTGTATGCATTGCACACATAATTGGTTAAAGTCTTAACAATTAGTAAAAGGTATCATGCAGTGTTCAATTAGTATTTACATTGATAATGTATCTATAGTAAGGATCATAAAAAAGACATGTAAAAGTTTTAATGTAAACCATGAAAGGGAAAACATTCATCAGGGGGTTGAATATTCCTGTTAGAGAGCCGGGTCGTACATTTCCTTATGTTGTAGTGGAGCAACAGTCCGATGTCTCCCTCAGGGTTTAATTACATTTTAAATTAACCATCTTAAGGGACTGAAACCACCCTGTAACTGTGTTTGGACACCAGCCCAGCCTCTCTCACAGACACTGACCACTGGGAGCTACTGTGTGTGAACCCTAACTCTGTCTGCTGGGGCCTGGTGATCTAATGCTTCTCCCACTGGTATTTACTGTGTTGTCCGCTCGACATTGCATCACCATGTTTGAACAGCTGTACGGACAGCTGTAGCTGAGACCGGGGGGGTCAACATCCATTCACTTTTAGTTCAGCAGATTTGCCGTACTTGAAAAGGAATGCGGTATTATTACCCGATGAATGGTTTCACTTTACATGTTGAATTTCACTGAATTGAAAGTGTCTGTGAATAGCGTTCATTGGTAGAGGTGGTTCAGACAGCAGAGAAGGAGCTGAAGCTGTTCATAAGTGTTCCTGCTGGGCTTAATCTATTGAATGGAGCACCGTTATGGTTTTACCAAAAGAGTGTATTCCTTTTAGGGCTGCGTGATATTGTACGTTATTAAAATGCTGCTCCGTCACTTTGCCATATTGCAATTTTGATAATATATTGATTAATTGTGCAGCTCTTATTCCTTTAAATAAAGGAGAGGTTTGAGAATATGTAAGCTTTAAACTCTAAACTTTTGGCCGATTAATCAATCAAATGATAATTGTCAACCCTTTTGATAATTAAAGATGTTACCTTGGGCCCTGGGGAATTTTGACAGGCGGTTTTCACTATTATTAAGTTATTAATTGAATTATCAAGCAAACAATCAGGAAGTTGCAGCCCTAATCAAATAATACACTTTTTTATACCAAGAGATGCATTGGTTGAAATCATTACCACTATATTAATGGATGAATTTTCCAACATTTAAACATTATTCTGAGGTGTTTTAAGTGTTATCAGTAATCTTAGCAATTTGTTGAATGATAATTTAAGAATATATATAAGCTGACATTCAATTAACAGTAATACTGAATTATTGCCCTGCTCCTGTAAAAAAAAAATGTTTTAGCAGCTAAAAGGTTTCTATTATCCGTGTTAGACATAATTTGGGGATAAATTTTGCTTTTTCTTTGTGATTATGGAAGGAAACTTCAACACAATCTACATATCACATATAAATGTTTCCAAGCGTCTGCGTACCTCTCCATCTGTTTCTGTTGCTTCTCCTCTCGGGCCTGGGCCTTCATCTGCTGCACCTCAATTGTGTCCGGCTTGCGGCGACGCATGTACAGCTCGTGGTTGCCCATGCACAGCTGCAGGATGCGCTTGTTTATGCGCAGCCTTGGGGCATAAAACACAAAGTCCTGCAACGCGGAGAAGACACAGAACGGGGGAGTAAGAAACAGAGTGAACAAACACCAGGGCTGAATAAAACGTTTAGCTGCCTGTTCATTGTGCTGTTCTGATAAAGAACAAAGACTCCTGTAGTCTCTGAGCAGGTGCAGGGAAACTTTTAATACTACTGCTACAACAGGACTATAGAGACTGCTCCACTCATAGTGAAAGGTGAAACAGGCTGCCCCACACAGATAAGGTATATACTTGTTTGGGGTCCACCACTAATAGCACTGCCTGAAAAATTAGACCTGGCTATTCTGTATGCTAGATCCGACTGAGGATATGTCTAATGGTTTTCTCTCTCCACTACAGAGAAACATGATACCACAGGTAAAACGGAAGCAGAGAACTGAAGTATAGACACACATTGCAACTTAATACCCTCTAAAAGCTGAAGAGGAACAGGAACTCTTAAACTAAAAGAAACGACTTTTTAAAAGAATGGAGAGAGAAATGTCAGGATGTGTAAAATCTAAATCTGGCTGATGATAATGATGATCAGGTTTTACTCACCGGAGACTTTTTGTCGATGGGCTTGATGATGAACTTCTTATCGTTAAAGGAAATGTTTCTGATCTCACTCCAGGGGAAGCCAATCTTTGGGGTCAATCTGAGGAAGTGAGCACAGGAAAATGAACGTTATACTGCGATACTAAATCAGAACAATCAGCCAAATGATGACAAATAATGAACGGAACGGCAACTAGAATGGTTTTCTCTCTCTGTTCTATTGCAGTGATGTGGATTATCACAAAAAAAAAAAAACAGTAATTAGACTTCTTGCTTGAACAAAATGCAGCTGCCACCAAGTAAAAGAGAGCATATGACGCCCATTTTAGCATCTCTGCATTGGCTTCCTGTCTCTTTCAGAATTTATTTAAAAATGTGATTATTACCTAAAAAGGCTCAAAATTGTTTAGCACCTTCACACTCCTCTACCTCTACAGTCTCAAACATTACAGGATTAAATGACCAACGGTCAGAAGAAGAAGTAATGCATCTTTAGGTTTTAAACTTGATTTTAAATAGTTGGTATCCTCGCTTTTAGTAAATCTTATTGACACTGCCTTTTAATTAATGTTTTAAATATTTTTAATACACTTTGATGTAAAGCACTATGAGCATTGTATGGATGAAAGGTGCTTTACAAATGAAAGTTTATTATTATTATGTATGTATGAAATGACGGTACATATAAAATCTTTAGGTTTTGGACTGTTGGTCAAACAAACTGAAAACCATCACAGGTTCTGAAAAATGATTAATGGTATTTCTTCAGTTTTTTAACATTGCATAAATTAATCATCAAGAAAATACTCGTTAGATAATTATAATCATTAGTTTCAGCCCTATTTATTATAATAATACAGATAGTTTAAGTGTTATTTGGTCATAATCAAACAGCAAACAGTTTCAGACAAGGTCATTCATCTATCTATTAATCAATCCACTGCTACATACTGTAACATTAGAACAATGCTCGCTCAGGCTGACTGTGAACATGGATTTCTGTATCCACTGTTTGAATATGAGGGATGAATCTGGGGTGTGGCTCGCCGTTCTTTTGTGCCAGACAAACTGAACGGATGCCAATCTCATTCAGCACAATACAAAGTAGCACTGTAAACACTGACAAGCCGATAGTGTTGTAATCTAGAAAGGCAGGCAATCCACCTCGTAGCGAAACTCTGCTGTGAAACCGTACTGCCTGAACTGGAATTTCACTCAGTTACTGACCCTGACACATGCTTGAGGAATTGGGAAAACAATGGAGAAGTTATCTAAGCAATGGAATATTTCTATCAGAGTCTACGGTTTATTGAGCTGTGCTTTATCAATAGATTCATGTTTTTTTGTTTTATTTTACTGACAGTGATTTAGAAAAGGTCTGTGGTTGGAGAAAAAGTGGCTGAATTGGATTAGTAAGTCTGGCCTTCTGTGACAAATATGACTGATGTATTTAAATAAACTTAAACTAGGGAATATTAGCATTTGATAGCAATGGCTATCAAATGCTGTGGAACAATGGCTGTGGAACCAGTAAGTCAGAAAACATGAGGAATAAAAGGTATTTTTCCGATTCTCGTACTGTTGCAGTCTGCGTGGATACCAGTTTTACAACTGAGTCGATATAAATAATACAAAAAAGAAAATACTTATTGCTAATATTTTCAATATCGATTAATATAGCAACTATTTTCTAAAATTAATAATTTATTGCTTGGTGTATAAAAGGTAGAAATAGTAGGGAAATAGTAACAATGTCCTAAAACCCAACATAAGTCATGAAATTGATTATCCATTATGAAAAACCCAAAAAAGAGCCGAGTTGTTCTGTACCCTGAGGTGGAAGAGAAAACAGCCAAACCTCACATATGAAAAGCTGAAACCTATCATTGTTTTTCAAGTAAAAATGACCCCAACGATTAATCAATGTCACAATGCCAGTGTGTCAAAAAAACAGATGTTCTGGGTTCACATACTGTGAACAACAACTGTCCCATATTGTAGTTCTTTTTTCATTTTACATTATAAATATAGTTTAAAAGGCATACTATGCAGTTTTCCGGTTTCGTCAAACAGCCACCCCTAGAGTTGCTGCGGAGTACTTGTATTTAATGTTAACTGTTGTAAATACCACTCACCAGAGCTGTCTCTACATACGGCTCTGCGTCTCTGCACTCACGGCCTCATCCCCTCCCCCCTGTATACCTGTACATGTTCAGTAGGATGGAAGCGTCGGACATTGAACAGGCAAAGATAGACTCCGAAGATGTCTACTGACCAGGTTACGTCTGAGTGAATGTTAGTGTCTTCCATTGAGGCTGCTTCTTATGTCACTGATGTATGTGACGTCGCGCCGTAAAGCAATTTGTGATTCTCGCGAGATTTGGCAGGACGCCACCTTTCAGACTTGCATTGCTGGTTCTGCCAATGGCGTCCCTCTCCTGCTTTGCTATCGGGATGATTGCTGTACTACGAGTTCGTTTACCATCGAAATGACTTCAAAGCTGTTATATTAAGGTAAAAATCTTGCATAGTGTGCCTTTAATAACTTTGGCTCACTCTGGTTGAATTAAACATTTAAATCACCCACAATCATTTTTTTTAAAATATTCTTGTAGTCACTGGTGGAGTTACTGTTTCTTGTTTACTTCAACAGTTTGATCAATAAGTGCATCAATGCAAACTGCAGCACAAATGCAAACCTGTTTTGGATTAGTGTGTGGTGAGGGAAATTTACATTTTATTTAGACAAATAATCACAAACTCACGACAGGGACATTGCATATTTAAAGTAAAAAAAAGAATTACTGGGAATGAATTACAATATAATTTGAATATATTTTTAGTCTCATGATGTTTTGAATCGCTTTTTATCAATAGGGTCTGAAAAGTCTGTAAATCTAGCGAGAAAGTTGCCAGGCTGGCAACACTGGTCTCTTCCTAATGACTGATTTTGTATCTGCATTGATAAAATTCTCTACAGTCTCAGACACCATATCTTTGTGTCCCAGGTGCTATCTTTATTGTCCCCAGGACAAAAGGACATCTTTCCTTTCGAGCGCTGGTGTGTGTTTGACTAGGATGGTTGCTAAGACGAAACACTACCCAAGAAAAAAAGCTCTAAAAGCTCTAAAAGTCCCATGAAATGAGCAGTGCTGTGGTTCAACAGAGCAGCGGAGCATAAGGAGTTAAACCAGCATCTGACTGTGCCTCGGCGAAACCTTGGCTGCACTGCTGCACTGTGGGCCAGCTGCCCTCATTGGAGAGACAGTATTGTAGGTTAGCTTCACATTCTTAAGTGCCGCACAGCTTGAAAAACCAGTCGGCGTAGCCATGGTTACAGCAGAGGGCACTGTGGAGGAGAGGCATTTCTTTGCTGATCCCAGGGAGCACATAAAGAGACAGACTCACACACAAGGACACAAGAACCTGGTTCTGTTCTTTAACCATGTGTTTCTCCCTTTTGTTGGAGGTTTTCATACAGTTGAAATACAATAAGGCTAAATGAGAGACTGGGGGAACTTAAACACAATAGCAGTTACAGTAATTAAATCATTTAGACTTGAGAAGAACATTTTGAACTGATATAAGACAAAGAATTAGCCAGTAAAGGTTCAGTTAGAGGCCTCGTGGGGCAGCTGCCTTGCTAAACTTTGTCATTACCCTGTCAACAACCTCATTTCTTCCACTAAGGCAGACAAAGTAGACCACACTGCTTTCAATAGACGCTGGCACAAAACAGTGCAGCCAGTTTATTATGAGAAGAGCTCGAATCAAACTCAGCCAGAGCAGAGTACGGCTGTGGGGATTTCTAGCACAAGGTCAGTGACTGAAAGGCAAGTCACCTGGGATGAAGTGCTCCGTTAACACAGTGCACTTCACTCCAGTAACCTCGCAGATGAGGCCAACAGCCACAGGAGATCTCAGAGCTCATTTCACCAAATAGAGGGTGATTACCTCCTTAAGTGTCTTGCCCTATAAACAAAGTGGCAATCACAACTAAGACCAGGCTGGATTCTGGCAACACCCTTCCACAGACCTCAAAAAGTAGGTTCCCCTTGAAGCACTATGCCAAAAATCCAATCAAAGCAAACAAATACAAAACAGGATTATTTATGTTTTTCTGTCATACTGTCTGTGGATAAACAAGAGAAACTAAGTCAGGGAGAAATAAAACTGGCCTTCCAAGACCATAAATAAATGAAAAATAAGGTCTGCAAATGTATTGCAGAGACATAAACAGTCTTTAGTATAAATGGCACACACATGTACTTTGTGCTTCACAATGTGGTTTTGATCATTCAGCAGTATGTAGAGTAGTAGTTGTACTTCTATAAGCAGAGGTGTGAACAAAAGACATCTTATATGTCCTATGTATCTACAAAAGACAATGACACACCCACTGAAAGCAGGCACAATTATATGCAGCAAAGGCCACACATTTTAAGACATACTATGTGACAACCTCAAGATAAAAACAGATTATCACAGCTCAGGGAATCTGAAAATAATGTAACTGCCCAACTGAGAGACATAAAAGATTAAAGCAAATGGCTGAGTTTTAATTTTCAATTCTGTTGGGATACTCCTCCCAGAGACTGTATCCATTTGGCCTTCATTGTTTTTCCTGTCATACTGTCTGCAGAGGAACAGGAATAGTGATTAAGTACAGACATGGACCTGGCCCAGCCAGTTTACCTCTGTGTCACACGGCTGCAGATACTGTAGAAGCAGGCACACAACAAGAGCAAGAAAAGACGCTAAAAGCAGGGCTGTTTCTGTCCAAATACAGTGCTTACTTGTCGTCCTTTTCATAAATGTTGAGTCCAAGGGCGTCCACTCCCAGCCACAGCTCCGTTCCCTTCTTATTCTTGATGTCAAAGTAGTTAACTCCGTACATTTCCAGGTCCTGGGCAATCTTCAGGTACTCCAGCATAGCGTCCTCCCTGCAAGAATGGACAGAAGACATCATTAAGTTATTATTTTAAAAGGTATTTTTGAAGCGCATTAACTCAGTGAGTGACACATTATACAAAACACACACACACACTCACTTCAACATCCCACAGTGCTCCTCGTGCCACACCTGAATCCTCTCCTCCCACTGTTCTCTGGATAACTTGTGCTGCTCCAGGACTCTGCAGGTAGAGAGAAGAAAGTTGCAAAGATCAGCTCCATACACACAGAGAGAGACCACTAACAGACAAGACAGTCTGACATATTTGATAAATAACATTATGGGCTCTATTGTCAAGTACAATTTAGAGTCAAGATTGATGCATTTTGTGCACACACCCACACGCCCCTTGGGGAATCTGGGGAATCCCATAAACCTCATTTATTCATGTTTTGTGTGTTTACATTCTCAAATATTAATATCAACATCTCATTCTTAAAAGCATCCTGTCACCAAAACAGTTACAGCAGCGAGGCATATTGAGGCCTTTTCTTTCAGTTGATTGATTCTCTATACAACCATCTAAAATAATAACCACTTTCATTTCTGTACTCTCGCACGTCAAACTTGCTGTCAATGCTAGTTTTATGAGTTCGTGCAGAGCGAATCAATGCAGGAGGTGATGAAAAGCTCTGGACATGTGAGAAAACACAAAGACTACCAGGCTTTCAATATGTCCTGACACGTGAACTAAAAAGGAACACCATCATGTCCTTGGAAGGATATTTGAGCTGCCGGTTTCTACAGGGGATGAAAGGAACCAATATGATTGTACATGATTGTCACCAGTCCCTGACACATGCAGCCAAATCATACCTTGTTGTGAGCCGCCTGCTATCAAAATGAAAAAACCACAGCATGTGAAGATGCTGCCACACTCTTCACACGCTGTTCATGGTACACTTGACTCTGCCTTGTGGCCTGTTCTATGATTAATTATGTAATTTAGCTTTGATCTTCCTCTTGAATGCTCTTCTTCGTTAGTGTGCTTTCACACCTAACTTGTTGAGTTCGAATAAAATGGACCCTTGTGCGTCTGCCCGGTTAGTGCGGTTTGTTCTGAGTGGTGTGAACGCTGTCAGTCGAACCCTGGTGCAAACCAAACCAGCAGACCGACACTGCTTGAAAAAGGAGGTTTCGGTCTGCTTCCAAGCAGACTCTGATGCGTTGTTTGTGGTGTGAAAGCAAACCAACCAACTGCAGGATTCCATGATAGCTAGCAGATATGTAATTTGAGATGATTTCAAAAGCTAAACCACTTATAAATCTGCTGTTTGTGAAATGTGCCCAGGAAGCAATCTTATAAAGGATATATATATATATAAGCAAATCATTTGGTAACCACGTATGCACATCAGTGCAGGTATTTCCTGATTAATAGGTCAAAAACTGTTAAAACTGGTGTGCTTGTATCCTACTCCATGCATTTGTGTATGTGTGTGACAACTTTTTGTCTTTTTTTCTACCTGTTAATCATTATTGATAACGATTTGCAGTTTAATAAAACTAATAATGCTTATAACCAGTTATTTCTTTGTGATACCGAAAAAATATAAATATACATATCAGAATCTTTAAAGTGCTGCGTGAACTTCTGTCCGTCACTCCGATTTGATTTCCCCTGGTGGGTCCTGATGACAATAGCTAAAACTGTCCAATCAACAAGTTACCTGTCAGTCTGTATATTTACTCCACTTGGTTTGTAAAATCTATGTATGTTCTATATGTATGATTGCGTTGAAAGCTGATGTGGCAACTTTATACAGAGTGAACAGGAGATAATCTGATCAGATGTCAGATAAACGGGAAGAAATTGTTCGAATGTTTTAGATCATCATTATCTATAGACTTGATTGTTATATAAACCTTGGGTTGTTCTTTTGTTTGTGCTTCCGTCACTCTTTGCGGCAGGTTCAACCAGTGTTAATGAGTGCAGCTCTTCCTCACTGTTAGAGGTTTTTAGTTCCTTCTTTATCTAAATTCTCTTTATCCAATAATTACCTTACCTTGCCAAACCCAGTATAATAACCCAAGTGTACTACTTCACTACATGGCATCTAAGCTTTTGATCCAGACGCTGATGCAACAACAAAGCTTGATTGACTGCTCTAAGTCTATTGGCATATCTCACCTGTGTGGCAGGAGGCGTTCAGTCAGCAGGTATCCAGGTCGGTGGACTTCTTTGTTGTAGTCTCCAAACTTGGCCTGAACAGAGTAGGAGGCCAGCAGCACGGCTGTCTCTGGTGGACAATAAACCTCGTCGCTCAGGATGCCCTCCTTCACCTGAAGGAAGAACAGCTTCTGGGTGATGTCCTGGATCAGCTCCTCAGACACATCCTCCGGGAAGAATTTGGCCCTAAACTTGAACTGCAGTGGGTTCTCCTTCTTTACGTCCTGGGACGACACCTGGAGAGGAGTTATAACATAGTTAAGTAACATTCAGTACCATGCATTAAAGGAATAGTTGGACATTTTGGGAAATATTCTTATTCGTTTTCTTGCCGAGAGTTAGATTTTAAGATCGATACCACGTCTGTGTTTGTACCATTAATTTGTAGCTGCTAAACAGTTCACTAAAATATGTTTGTGACAACATTATAGCTAAGGTTAGGAACCAGCACTTCCTAGTTTATCAGTTTGATCTGAGTTTTGTGAGCCTGGTGCGTTGCACTGGACAGATTCGCTGAGAATGAGGTAGCCACACCTAAAGCCATACTCTGCTTTATTGTCTATTGTATTGTCTATTTTAATCTAAATGGAACAATAATTTACAAAATGAACATCAATATATACGGAAGAAGATGTGAAACTAGTGACTGAGACCATAAACTCAACAGGAAACTATTTATTGAGGTGATAAATCAAGTGAGAAGTAGAGTAATTTTGCCGTTATGTTGAACACAATCGGACCAATGGTTAGAAAGTATGCAGGTTTAAGGCTTCACTTTTAAGACCCGGAGGCTCTGACCTCTGATATATACTGTCAATAGTCCAGAGGTAAAGAAATCCACCTGCCAGAACCTCTAAAGCTCAAACTAATTAACACATTATAACAACTTGCTGTTTTATAGACGGTTACGTGACTATTTGTTGGCCGGGAGCAGTGACTTTCCTGGAGTCTCTGCTGGTTGCTTGGCAACAGTTCTTGTTGGACAGAGCTAGACTAACCGTTTCCCCCCGTTTCCACTCTTTTTGTTAAGCTAAGCTAAGCTAATGGCAACATATTTACCCCAGACATGACAGTGGCATCAATCTTCTCATCTACCTCTTGCCAAGGAAATGAGTAAGTTCTTCCTAGAATGTCAACCAGCTGGTAATGCTGCATTGTAGCGAGTGGAGTTTAATCAGTTGTATATGGGGCATTGATCAGGAAACGTGGTAGTAAAATTTACAAATCGTGTCTCTTTCAAACCTCTAATCTGTCTTATTTTTATTTTTTATTTTTATTTATTATATTACAAAAGAATCAAAATCAAACATAAGTAAATGTCAGTGTCAGCGTTTCATACATTAGGAAACATAAGCTTACAGTTACGCAGCTTCATGGGTGCACCGCCCTTACCGAAAGGGGATCTACCATTTTCATTTAGTGGAAATACACTTTAATACTTCCGAGCTACAGTATGTGTTTACACAATGTGCCTCTTCCTCTAATTTCAAAACAGGAACCAAGCGGTCTTGATGGAGAGAATGGGGCCGGGAATATTCCAGTTTGAGCGAGGCATTGTGCTGATGAGCTGCAGCGCAGCGTCAGCACACAGTGTACAGTTTACTGCTGCTGACTGAGGCAAGCATAACCCTTTCTCTCGCTCAGTGACCCTTGTTTATCATTATAAAGTGCAAAGAGGCTATTTTCTGTTGATAGATTAGCATGGTTTCCTACATTCGTTTCAGTCAGGATGGAAGGCATTCATCAGAAAATGTATCTTTAATCCCATTTTGAGTCTGTGGTTACTGCTGCACCATTAATCACAAGAGCCAGTACAGTCAGGTGTAAAGAGTTAGCATTGCACTGCTGCAACATTATTGGACTCACGTTGGACAGTTGAAAAGAGAAAGGATCAAAATCAATGCTGCAGAATCAAACAGCATTTTTAAATCCACTAAATCTTCTCCTTTGTCAAAACATGCCTTCTACATGACCCACAATGCAACTTCCGACACTTCTGCCTCGTGCAGAGATAACAAATGGGCTACAAAGGTCAGATAAACTCCACACCTCCACTGACTCAAGCAACATCACTTGAGGCAATTTATCAGACTTGGAGGAGGTCACATATTAGATAGTACTCCCTAAGACCTGTGAACAAACTTGTTTGTGTAGTATCAGTGGAGTTCTTTAAGGGACTAATAATACAACACTATTTTGTCTAAAAAGCTGCAGTTGGCAAATAATATAGAAACTCTGATACCAAAACAATCCTGAATATCTGGAATTCTGCTTATTTGCAAGTATGACTTCATTCCACTGGCTGATTTGCTTTTTGCGTAACATATTAGACCAGTTAGATTGTGAGCAGCTTCAGGAATAAGTCAGTAACTTGTGTTTACACAGGGACAACAGAGAAGAACTAAGGCAGCTCTAGTTCACAAAGAGTTCACACTCTTGTCAAATAATCCACCTGGAGATGATTACATGTGGCGCTCGGACAGCCCAGTACAGACAGAAACCAGACAAAATTAGCTGCCATGTCGGAAGTGGAACCACAATACAGCATGTGAATATATACATACTGTAATACGTTGGCTACTGATTGACTGAAAGACAAACACTGGAGCTCTGATTGTATCGTCCCCTCAAAAGAATGCATTCTTTCTCTATTGTTTATAGAATTTGACTCCATAAGGAGAGCTGAAATGACCCTGTAGGTATCTATATTTATACTATATACATGATACGTAATGACAGTGGAATTTCACTTAATTGAAAGGCATATAATGACATCAACATATATTGTTAAATAACTATCAATAACAGTATAAATAATATTGTGTGGCCTAATTCTCAACAGTATTTACAATTAAAATGATTTATGATTGAATAATGCAGTATTATAACACACTACACACATTTTTCCTCAAACCCTAATGATCTTTATAATATGAGCATTTGAAAGACTAGAGGATTATTATGAGACAACTACACATACGTATTTTCAAAGCTGGATCTTACCTTTTTGTCGAGTTTTAGCCAAGTGTAGTAGCCTTTGCCGTCCATATATTGAAGTCCGAAGTACCAGACCTCACGTAAGCCGATGGTTTTCACCACCTGCACAGAGAAAAGGAATTATTAAGTCTTGAAACACAGTAGTAGGGCAGCAACAAATTAATATTTTCATTATCATGCCATTATTATACCCAAGGCAACAACTTCAAATGTCTTGTTTTGTCTGACCAAAAGTCCAAAACTCAAAGGTGCTCAGTTAACTATCATATATATCAAAGAGAAGCAGCAAATCTTCACATTTGAGAAGCTGGAACTTGAGGAATGTAAGCATTTTTACAATATTTTTACTTGAGAAATCACTGTTGTAGTTGCTGATTATATTTTCTGTTTTCCAGCTCTAAAACACACTTATTGGGCAAAATAGTTTTCCACATCACCTGGATACATCAACATATTCCAGATAATATTTTCAATGAACGTCTTCGCAGATTAAAAGCAAGAACCATGTAATGGGAAAATAGTTCCAATTTGTTGTTGCAGACAAATTAATCGGTTTAAGTGGAAGTAATATCACATCAATTTAAGAAATGATGGAATTTCCATGAATCTGACCAGATGTAAGACTGTATTACTCTAAAGAATTCACAACCTGCTCTTCAAGGAAAACAGATTATGAGATGATGATGTGAATGTGGTAGTCAATAGAAATAGATCACACCTTCACACCTCAAAAATCAGTGAGGTAATTTTTCCAGTAAACGTAAATGAATCACTGACGGTTTTCTTCCTGCGGAGCGAGGAGTTGTGAAAAGGCCTTTGAAGGCTTTACAAATGCTGGCAAGGCCTGAAGAATCTAACCTTAAGGTGACATACTCAGGTACCAGACTAATCTGGTGAGCAACCCTCATAGTATTACACATTCCCAGGCCTGAGTATGGACTTGGCTACGGTAATGATACAAACCACAGTCAACCACTGCCAGGACAAATTAAAGTACACTCTGAAACACTACGTTTGTTGTCTGAAGACATTTGGCAAATATATGATAGACTCTGGACAGGGAGACGGTCCCATGGATGGCTACCACCGTTACTGAGACTCAAGTGCTCCTTTTTATAGTATATCTCTTGAGCCAGGGTCCAGAATTAACATCTGCCAAGCCCCAAGTGCCGGTAAATTTGGGGTCTGGCCAGGTCTACATTGCTGCATTTTTTACCAGCTAAGACTTATGTGTCATTCACTGTCTATCATTTCGTGACATCAGCAAATCAAAAATCAACATTAAGAGTGTTTTCTTTACTTTGTGTGCTTGAAGTAACACGAAGCAGAAAGATGTGAATCTCTGTCTGTTGCAATATGCCACAGCACACAAGAGCACGACGATGGCTGCTCCTTTACAAAGTGGTCCTATTGTTTGACCAGTGAGGAGGAGTGATACTTTATAACGAGGGCGTTCTGCATGACCAGCATCCTGTCTGTGACTCCAGGAACAGACTGAGAAGCCTGGAGCAAGGTGGCGGTGGCGGAGGCGGCGGGGAGTCTGCTCCAACTTACAAGGCTGATACTTTCTGGCAAAACTGCGATAGCCAAAACTCCTCGTTACTAACGTCTACAAGGCAGATTATGAACCCAGTTTTAATTTTCAACCACACTGGAAACACTTTTTCAGATCAGCAATTTGAAGATTTTTTTTCAACCAATTTCTGACTGAGGCAGAAAGTGAAAACCCAGCTATAGATCTGGAATAATGACTTATGCGACAGGAGGAGCAACAATTTTCCACTGGCTCCTAAGGAAAAACCTCAACGACCAGAGGCTCTTTATGGCCTTCGGAGAGGCAGAGCAATTTTCCAACAGCCCCATGTAGGAATTCATGTTTTTGTGTGTATGTGTGTGCGCCGTTAAGTGGGGCGATCCCTGTGCCGGGCCCTTTTTGAATGCATCACTGCCAAATTCCCCACCCAGTCACCAGGTGAGGTGTTAAGTTGCCTGGGCGAAGTTTGAATCAACACCCTGACACTTGGGCCAGGCCCATTCCCAATGATAAGCTCCAGCCAAGGTTAAAATGAAAATCAAACTCCCCCTCTTACTAGAGGAGACAAAATACAGGGCAGACTGACCTGTGGGAGTAAAAAAAAATGAATTGGCTCTGATCTAGGAACCCTTTCTGGTGGTTGTATTTAGTGAATCAACAACAAGCACTAGAAGGGGCCTGAAATGAGAGAGCACTAAACACTAACCCTGCATCTCACCTGTAATGAAACTCATAAGGCCTCAGAAAACAATCAGCCCTTTCATGGTGGTTTTGCTTTGGGGTCTACAGAGTGAGAGGCAGAGAAACAGAGTGGGCTACAGATACCGAACCATTTTTCTCAGGGGATAAACTACTGTAGAGAGTTGGTACAACCTCAGTGCTGTCAGGGAAGTAACCATTTTCCTGGGTGAGCTTACTAACCTTTAACAGCACTGTACTTCATTTGACAAATAAAGAACTGGCTTTAAAAACATGCTGCACATGTTATGAACACCTGCGGCCAAATAATACTGAAAATAATACAGTTCATTAGAGGAGGATTAAATCTTGAATCAGGGGACACAGGTTTAGTAAACTGACATCGCAGCATGTTGGTTTGGCAGCTTCGGCTTTGACTTTAATGGGTTGCTAGGTCGCTCCAATGAACATTTTAAGTAAAATTACAGAAAACAAAACACTTAAAACTCTGAAATTCTGCAGTGTTCACCAAGTTGAATTTAAAACTTTTTAAGGCCTTTTTAAAACCACATAGAATGCAATTCAATACCTTTTGGGTTTTTTTGTCTTTCCAGCAGTTAAAAATAATGATTTAATTGATTAAGCTGTAGCAACCTGGACCCAAACAAGTGTTCCATGGATCAATGAATTAACCTATTAACAGCCAGCACCCACATACACTAACAGTTCAAACTAATATTATATACAGTAGGCCAGGCCTTTTTTGAGGAAACTGAATCATACTCTGCTCTCTCTACTCTGCAGTTGCTTGCAAAATATCTGGTGATTGTATTAACCCATAGATCTGTATCAATTTAACAGAGCAGCCAAACTCCTTTTTGCAAGCTGTTATAAGCAGAAGCACAAGTCTAGTTCGTTCTGGCAATGATTACAAAACTGTAAACTCAGTGAAACATTTGCAGTCAGGTTGATGAAGCTAAACTTTTACAATTTCTGTCAACTTCTTAAGAGCTTCAGATTTGTTTTAGGTTGAACAGTGCAGTTGTGGTTTACAGTATATGTACTGGTAGCCAGTAACAATTAGCATGACTTAAGTCTGCAGCCTCATCTTACAGCGATCTGACAGAGTGAAAGTTTCTCTGCTTGGTTTATAGGAGCTCGGGCCCTGTGGTGAGGGAGAGGAATGCCACAGGGCTGAAAAAGCATTACACACTGCATCCTTTGGGCTTAATAACGAGGCCGAGTCCTCCAGCGACTGAGGAGGGGAAGGGAGGGGTTCAACCAGTTGGGCCCCAAACAGGGACCAGCACAAAGACTGTTTCGTGGTGGGGAGTGGTGAGGGGGGCAGTAGGTACTAGCCCAAAGGAAATGGGTTTATTGCTGTCAAACCACGGATTAATTGTGACTTAACGGTACAGGGAGTATTACAAAGCCAGTATTTCAAAGCTAAATATCCAATAATATTTCTGCTACAGTCTCATATCAAACAAGAGCCATCATGCAACGTGTTCTCTCTCTTTACTTGGAACAGTTTGGCAGCAATTTCTGAGGCTTTTACAATGTGGGTTGGGTGTGTAAGTGAACTAGTTTCATATTTTGCTCCTGACACCTGTCAACCAGATTGTTCCGACTTGGATTCAGTTCAAGACATCGCTGAACTGTTTCAAATGTTGCCATGTTTTCACCTGTTTAACATCAATCCTCCTGCACACTGAGGATCGACATGGCTACCAGTACATCTACTGTAAACCGCAAATGCTGGGATTTTTCCAATTGTGGTTCAAGGCAAAATGAAACAACCGTGCGTTTTATGGAAGTGAAACTCTACATGGGTGTGTACGGGAGTGGCAGAAGTTTCTAAGAGCGAGTTTAAGAGTAGCATGACAGGGACTAAGGCTATGATCAGCACTGACCACACAGGCCACACCAGGCCTCACACTCTCCCTGGAAATGAGCTCACTGCTGTTACTCAGCATTTCCATAGAACCTGTTTAACACTCTGTGAGCGTACTCCTGTGTCTTAACGGCTGATTACTGCCAAAGCACCCATTTAAAACTAAATCAGGCTGCTGACAGACTTCAGGGACACGACCACCAAGGCTAAATGTCAGCCAAACTCTGAGAACGGCTGCTCAGACTTCAGACAAGGTGTGAGGCTTCATAGACCATTTCCCATGCTCAATTTTGGAAATTGTATCTTGCACTGAACTGTGTCTGATACTATCACAGGGACTGAGTGATTATCTGTGGCACACCCCTCTGAGAGCCATTCTAACAAGTAGGCGGGGGAATTCACCAACACCTATAAATAGAGAGATGTCAAAGGCGAAAAGGCCTTCCTTTAACAAAACCACACATTGGGTTTTAGAGCAGTATGCACAAGGGCATGTGGCATCAGTGAGACACATAATATACCAAATTCTGAATATGCTGTTATTCTAGTTGATTTTTAGGGATATTATGTCTGTATTCATCTTTGTATTCATTTTTCTTGTTTTACAAAAAAACAAACAAACAAAAACTCTACAGTGCTTTTGAGTTGAAGAGAGAATCCCCTGACACAGTCGGCTACACTCGCTATTGAAAAACTAGTTATACAGGAAGTGGCTAAAACAATGCTTTTCCTCCCCCAGTGCTGTCACAGAGCCTCAGAGGAGCTCACGCTAATGACATGTCATCTACATTTGGATTTTAGGTACTGAGCTTCACAATAGTATTGTATACGAGAGGAAAAGTCCTCCCTTAACAATTCTGTACTGTGCCACTTCTAGTTATTGCGTAACCACAGTCGCTGTAATGGACAAATATGAACCCACTAACTAACTTCAACATTTTATACACAGCTGGTGAAATACATTTGAGGTAAAATGATAGTGGCATTCATTTATGAAAAAAAAAAAAATTTAAATGTATTTTACTATAAAAGATTATTTTTCAGTAATTAATATTCGGTAAATAGATTAGCTTCAGTCCATGATCACACAAATGTCCTATGTTAAGGAGCTACCATTGCAAGAGGAAATTCTCTCTGGTCCCAATATTGTGGCCACACCTTTCACTCTGCTATGAGACTGTAACTTCCTCACAGACTTTATCCATGACTGCTATTTAATCATTTGTTTAATGAATGCCTCTAGTTCTCTTTGTCTGCTTAATGCAATTGTTCAAGACAGGAAACCATTTATAATAATCCCTGAACCTCAGCGGGAAGACAGAGACTGATAAAACGGACACTTGAAGCCAAAAGCTCCTGTAATCTCAGTCTGTAGGAGATAACTTTTCAGACCTGGATGTAATGAATGGAAAGAGCTTTGGAGGGATGATAATGAGGGCAGACACTTTCTCCTAACACAGATCTCTCTCAGTGATGTCAAGCCAGTTAGCTTAAAGGAAAAAGTTCAACATTTCGGGAAATTTGCTTCCTTGCCGAGAGTTAAATGATACGATAGATACCACTCTTCTGTGCATTAAATATTTAGCTGGATCCAGCAGCTGATTAGCTTAATTTAGCATTAAGACTCGAAACAAGGGGGAAACAACTAGCCTGGCTCAGTGAAAAGCTAACTAAATCCACCTAACAGCACCTCTGAAGCTCACTAATTACCACGTTATATCATTTAATCCATACAAAAAAAACAGGTAGCAAAAAAAGACAGTGGCCGACTTAAGTTCGAGGCTATTTCTTGGCAGGGATAAGTTACTTCCTGGAGTCTCTGCTCAATGCCACACAGTTGTTCCCAGCAGAGAAATAGTATATAACAATTTTCTTTTTTTGTAGGGATTACACAAATTACACTTGTTAATTAGCAAGCTTTAGAGGTGCTGGTAGGCAGATTTTGTTACCTTTGGACAGAGCCAGGATAGCGGTTTCCCCATTTCCAGTCTTTGTGCTAAGCTAAGCTAACAGACTTCTGGCTCTAGCTTCATATTTATCATACAGACAAGTGGTATTGAAACTGTCATCTACAAATTACTTATTGTGTATGTACTGTTTATGTATATCTGTTTTCATCAGCACCACAAGACCATGACGGGCCCACTTATTGATCTTTTCTATAAATAAAAAGACCCAATTCCAAATTGTTTATCATTTCCACATCGTTTTGTTTCCAAAACCTTTTAAAAGTGATATTGACAACATATTTATGCATCAACACTGATGCACTGATATGCACTGTACCTGGTCAAACAGCTGCTTGCCGGTGGTGCTGGGCTGGATGGCAAACTCCAGCTCAGCGTCCATAGTGATGACGCGAACATTGACCTGTGGAAAAACATGAGAAAACAAGAGTTCAAAAGCTGACCCGGAGCAACAGAGAGGCTCTCATAGGTGAGGACCAAACCGTTGTAAAGTGTGCTAAACTGCAGTGCTCTGCTTTGGTGTGTGTGTGTTTGGTAAGGGGGTGTATTTGCAGAGTAAACACACAGGGTGCTGTGTTTATCTCTGCTTTCTCAGAGTCAAACAGGCTGATTAAGGGAATTCTTCTGTAAAATCTATGGTGTTTTTGGTAAGAATATTCAATGAAAGCTCTAAGTTCTGATCATAAGGAACTACGAGTATTAAGAAGTAGCATATCTAACACTAATTCCACTCATAATGAACCAAGCTGATAAGAGACACCGTGGATGTTATTCTGAATGATAGACTAAAATATGGCAGCTACTTCAGTCATTCAGTCCCATTCACAGAAGAAAAAATAAGGCATGTCTTTCAGTTCTCTAGTTAATGATTGATCAGAAGGGCCTGTGCATACAAAAAGAGGTGGTCCATCTAACTGAAACCTGCTTGATGAACAGTGAATTTTAATGTCCACTCACAGGGATCCACCCCAGTGATTAATGTGCAATTTCAAAACCATTACAAATAGCATGACTGGTGAGCTGCACAGAATAATGAGGACTGACGTCAACCATGTCCCATAATGGAGAGAAACAATATTCTGTATTGTAGGTTTGGTTAGATCAGCAAAGGCCATGCAACAATGCACAAATATTTACAATAGCTGCTTTGAGGTAATGCACATGCAGACTTTCTTTTCTGTGGGTATAATGTCAAATGTCTCTGGTATTTGCGTGGGGTTATGAAAAGACACAGACCCTCAAAGTATTGACTGAACTTATTAATGCTCAGTGAAAACGCTACAAAGAGGTGGACACAGAGTGGAGACAGAAAGCCCGCTAACAGAGCCTCTCAGTGACATCTTTCATCTCCAGCCCATTGTGAGTAGCTCCGAGCCTCAGCAGTGAACAAATTCAGTGACGCCCACTGGAAAAGGGATGTCTGGGCTGCAGCAGTGACTCTATGGTGACTCAGAGCTCCACCGACTCCTATGAAGCTACACAGGCTGAGCAACTAACTGACAGGCTTAAATCCTACAGAGAAGGCAAATCCAATCACGGCATTGGATGAAAGCGCCTCACCACAGTTCAGGATATTGTAAGAACACAGTAGTCTAGACAGTGGATATTCAAGGATGACCCACTTTTCATCTGCTGCTTTCAAGTGAGGTTAGCAGAGTTGACTCAGGATCTGTGGCAAGGAAAACTTTTCTTTACCAAAAAAATTGAAGTGGTGAAGGACTCAAAACCACATAGAGTTTGTAGCTCTGCCACATGTGCATTTTACAATTTGAAACTTTTGGAGTCAACTGTCCAACAGGGCGACCAGCTAAAAGGCAGGGGAAGGAGGGGAAACACTGCATTTACTTTACACAGCAAAACAAAGATCCCCTTTCAGCTGCAGTGCCCCAGCAGTGCTTCGCTATCATCATCTACATTCTAGTGGAGCCGATTCCCAAAAACTACCACAAAACTGCAGCAGAAGTGATCCCAAATGGCTCTAATAGGCGATATTTTGAGACTTCCCTTGTTTAAAAGTGATTTTATGATTTACAAGCAGCAGCTCTGACTTCTGTGACGCTTTCTCTCAACATCACAGTCTTTATTTACAACAGTTACAGATGGAGCACCTAAAAAAACACACCCTAACCATCAGAGAATGGAATATGTGAATGTGCGGAGCAGAAGCCAATAGAAAACCACTGAGTGAGTGATATCTGATCTGAAAGTAAGTCCTCCAACGGTAACTCACAATAAACTTAGGCCATTCAGAGCGGTAAAGAAAACATGACACATATGCTAAAAATATACCGGGCGAAGACCCAGAGTTCCACAATGAGCAACTTTAGTCAGAGGAAAGTACAGACGTCCATATTAACCATATAAAGCCCTGCTTCACAGGTCATTACAGAAATAACTGACTCAATACTCTTAGCTGCAGGAGCAAGTCTAACTACACAACTAACTACAGTGACACAGATCATGTGCACATTTTCACACTCTTAGTGGAAGGTACACAGCTTTGGTAACCAAGGAACAACAACAAGTAACAAGAGCTCTATGGTAACGCAGAGGATGCAGTACAAAAAGTTGATTACAGTATTGACGACTGAAAAGTTGCAATGAAGAACATAAACTTATCAGATTTCTTGGTTCTTACTTTGAAATACTGTTTTTTGTACATTTAGAGGAATAGTTTGTCATTCTGAGAATCAGCTCATACACACAGTCAGATGAGAAGATTGGTACCACTCTCGTGTGTGTACAGTAAATACTTTATGTAGCTACAGCCAGCAGCTTAGCATATAGACTGGAAACAGGTAGCGTGGCATACATAACAAAAACCCACCTTTTAGAACCTCTGAAGCTTATTAATTATCACGTTGTATCTCATTTGTTAAATTTGTACATTTTAAGCACACATTTTACGAGGGATTATATATATATATATAACGTATTAATGAGTGAGTTTGAGAGGAGCTAATTAAGTTTTAGAGCCTTTATGCTAAAGCTAAGCTAACAGTCCCCTGGCCCTAGCTACAAATTTACCAAACAGACGTGAGAGTAAATATGTAGCTAAAACAAACTAGAACACAGTATTCTATGCAAAAGACAGACAGTGTGTCTTATTAACCCTTCTGGCTCACAGTCTGTCCAATATATCACAGATCTACCACCCTGAAATAATCCACAGAACTACAAAGGTCACATTTACAGCCAGAGTTTAGACAATTAATTTTTATTTGATTTAACAATAAGTAAATTAACTATTCTGTAAACTAATAAATCAACCCATTCCTCAAGAATACTAAAATATTTCCTCGTTCTAACCCTCTAAAGTATAAGGACACGCCATCCTTTCCTGCCTTATACAATCATAAACTGCCCTTCCTTCAGACTGCTCAGTGGTGAGGTTAAGGAGCCGCTCTGGGTCAAGTTAAAGAAATGAGGTGGTCAACACCTCAGTAGTTAAACTGTGAATAGGTCGCACTGCATTCTTCGGTGAGGACCATTCAATATTTAACCCCTCTGCATAGTCTACATGGCTTTACAAGACCCTTTGGCAATGGGAGTCACCATGGGGATTGCTCTGAAATGGTCTGGGAGTAATAGGCCATTAACGACTGCTAGTACTTGAGTGTAGAGCAGTTGTACGGATCAAAGAGAGGACTTGTAACCATTTTTGGTTTCGTGAATCAGGCCTGGAGGGCGTTCCGGGGCATGATTGAGTTATCAATTATTTAAAAGGAACAAACACTAACAATGGCACTGGACATGAAAAGGAAACACCCATCCATGTTGATCGTGGCCACGCCTTGTACGGTTTGTGTCACCGTGCCGTGATCGAGAGGAAACAGGATTCTGGGAGAGCCAAGGAGGACTATCATTTACTTCTGGCAATGTGTCACTCAGATAAGTGCAACATGAGTCACACAGACACCAATACAGGAGCCTTCACTAGTCCTCAAATCTGGTCCAACATCCTACCGCTGAGCTGGTCCTAAGTTAGAAAAAAAATGAGTTTCTCTTTTCCCAACACACGACGTTGGAATGTCTGATATGATGCCAGGTATCCAAGCTGAAATAATTCAGACTGCCTGTAGGTTTCTGAGCCAGTTAGGATCAGATTTAAGGCAAGTTAGCACTTTTATCCTCTTTGATCTTTGCTTTTTTCCGGGACTACGGTTACTTTACAATTCAATTCCTAGACTTTTGTATCATATAACAGTTAGCAGTGAAGAGAGACACTAACGGTCGGGAGAAAGAGGGGCAAGAGGATGCTATGATATGTTCAGTTCATTATCTGGCAGGTATATCACAACCAAAACTGTTTTGACTCACAACACGTGCTTTGCTGATACAGTATTGTCATTTTTGGTGCATTTACCCAAATTATTCTTACATGTTGTACATGTCAAAATGAAAGAAAGAAGAATTTCCTGCAAGTTTAATGACAATTTAGTTCAAATTATACAGATTTGAAGGATTCTTATGACTGATTTTTGCTTCTTTGGCATTCAAATTATTTATTGATCAATTAACAAAAGGTGCCTGATGTCAGGTGGCATCAAAAATGAACATTACCATGATATTGTATATCACTATTCCAACTTATATATCATGCTTTACAAATGGGTAGGCAATTAACAACTAGAGCTAGAATTATTTGATTAATGAATCAGTCAATTAACAGAAACTGAATCATCAACTATTCTGATAATAGTCTATCAATCGTTACAGCAGTTTTATAACCAGAAATGCCAAATAATTGCTGTTTTTCTTCATCATATGACAGTAAAGTGAATATCTTTGGGTTTTGGACCATTTATTGGAAAAAAGAAGCAAACTGAAGTCATCACCGTGGGCTCAGAGAACCTGTAAGTGGCTTTTTGTCACACTTTTTTAACACTGTATAGACTAAACAATCAATGGATTAATTGATAAAATAATCTGTACATGAAGCCATAAATTAAACAGCTCGTATGTAACAGAAGGCTCATCTGACCGTAGCTTTTGGGTGCCATCACCCTGCCTCCCGCACTACATTTCTGGCTACAGGCTTCAGCCACTGACACTCTTCAAACTAGTAATCTAATTACACACTTTCCACAGAGCTCAAAATATAAACCCTTATTTACATATCCTGCCAGTGCACAAAGTGTGCCTCGACATTTGCTGGATTAACTCCAGAGCACGAAGCTTTCTGAAGGAAACTGCATCAAAAAAGAAAAGAAAAAAGGAATAACTTCATTAAAGCAGACTTAGTGTCATATTGATATTTTTCTTGCTATGTTGCAGAAGGGCCGGCTCAGTCACGAGGCATTGACAGCAAACCAGAAGATAAAAATAAAACCCAAGGCTTGTGTTCTCGTCTTTGTATCATGGAAAAGAAAACAGTCTGACATTATCGTCCAAAAAGGCTGTTTTGTGGCATCTGGACTCGCTGTGGTGCTGCTATCAGACAGTAATGATGTCATTTCCACGGCGACGCTCATGACAACCGTGAGGCCATTACAAACAAACCGACAACACACTTTATGACACTGACCGGGGCTTTTCAGTCACTGTCATCACAATACGCTGCCCTGTTCAACCTGTCTCTGTCTGGAAGTTTATGTCCTTTTTCACTAAAATCTTTCCAACTCTGATCCTCTTTTACGTAAGTTATTTATTAGACTTTAGTAATTGTATGTTTTAGGCAACTCTGGACTTTCTTTTCTACTTTTTAAATAAAGAACAGAGGACAGGGCAACATTTTGTTCTCTTTTAAATATGTTTTACTCGTATGTACGTCTAACAAATGTCCATCACATGTTGCTTAATACTGTAAAACAAATATAATAATATTATAATGCTCGATAATTCCAGACAGTGAGCTTAGGGAGGGACGTTTGCCATGTGCGAATGCAGAGTATGTAATAGTTGGGGTGGGGCACCGCGAGTCAGGAGCAACTGGATGCAAAAAACCTGTTCAAATATTTAGAACAGCTTCATCAAATACTGCTTTTTGGGCCTTTTTAGTTCTGCTTCTCTGATGATTAAAAGTCACCGGTACTGTAAATACTGTAAGTCACTGTGCGATGACTATGGGAACATTAAGTGGGAAGCAAACCCCCAATTTTCAACCTAGAAAAATAATAACTTCACAAGACCCAGAGAGAACCTTGTATTCATCTCAACCTCCCGAGGATATAAACAGGACATTTTCCACCACCCCCACTTTGTTTATAATGTTGCACAAGTGCACAAGCATGACAGAGAACGATTTTCAAAAAGATATAGATCCTGTGATTATGTCCACCCACGCTGTGAGCAAGCTTTAAAAAAAATCAAACACTTTGCTTTGCACTGTAGTTGTCTTGAACATCAGTCTCAAAAAGGTTCTTGTTCCTAGCGTTGGAGAGCAAAGTGGATGATGCTTACTCACATATGGGACACCCCCACAGGATATGAGAAGAGCATGTGATTTGAGCGGCATTCCCCTTTAACACAGACCCTACTTATATTTTAAGTTTTTATGACATAATTCAAATTCAGCCCAGTGATAGTGGAATAAAAAAGGGGTATTGTTCTGGTTGTGATTTAGTCCTTAAAAGTTTATTTCTTGTTTAGTTTAAACCCACATTTATTTATTTTTCTTGGTGTCTGACTCATTCACTGAGAGTTTAAAAGCAATAAATACATGTAATTAAATGTTTCACAGTGATCACTCCAGCTGGAAGTGGAGGAAACTACTCTGACAGCATCACTTTAACACTGGAAATCTGCCACTGTGATGTGATTTAATAGAAAAACAGAAAACATTAACTATCATCTAACCTCAGTAAATCCAATTTAAATCCCTGTTAAACCAAGAACCACCCAATGAATATAATGTAATAAAGCACTAGCGTTAGCTCCAGTATACCACTGTATCACATATTTAACAGTAAGTACTGTTAATTAAATATAAATTTAGTATTTTAATGTAAGAAAAGATGATAAATTACACCTAAATTGGAGAGTTTAACCCTCCATTGACGCTACCTGTCATGTTTGAGTTCAGCCCTGACTGCCTATAAAGTAGTGACACAACAAACAAGAGACTTAAAACATGAATAAACAAAATCAATAACGTTACTCACCGCTTTCGGCATGTTTCTGTCCTTTCTTCCAAGCTCTGTGCGAGGAGCCCCTTAAATGAGAAAATAAAGAGTTTCCACAGTAGATACTACTGCTCCGTTGTTGCTCCTCTCTGAGTCGACCTGAAGAGAGAGACAAGAGAAAGAGGAGAAACGAGTTTCAGCCACTTCGGCGTTACTTAAACCCCCGGCGGAGAGCAGCTCGGCACTCCTGCAGGCGACAGTCATCAGGATGAATCACCGCGGAGCTAACAAAGCTAACGGCAGCAGGCGAGCACGGCGCAGGGAGCCAAGCGACACGGACTTCAAAATAAGAGCACGTCGAGGAAGCGTTTTTACAATAAGAACCATCATTAGGAACCGAGCACTAACAAGTGCAAGGAGCCTATTGTTTCTCTAGGAATTATTATTATACCTCTGGGACTTCGACCGCATATTTGGCCCCCGCAACATGCTCTAAATGGCATGAACATTTGCACAAAATTCAAACGTAGCTAAAATACCGATATGACATTGTCCCCGTGCACGGGCGCCGCCAAAGGTCTAAGCCACGCCCCCCGGAATCAGCCCCCAAGACACGTAAGGCCCACATGTACGAAAATTGGTACGCATGTGTATCATGATAAAAGAAGCAGAAAAGCCTCTTGGACCCATGCCCCAAAACCCACAGGAAGTCCGCCATTTCAATTTTTAATTTTCATCATTTTGTGGTCATTTTGACTTTTTGGGCTTGTATTTGAACGAACTCCTCTTAGGGAATTTATCTGATCTGCTTCAAAATTGGTCAGTACAGTCAAAACATGGTGCTGAATGAACGCTGTTGAATTTGTAACTGTACGTTGAAGGGCGTGTCCGTGGCGTGCCGTCAAAGTTGGCCATTTTGAAGAATGCCACACTGTGATGACATTTTTGGCATTTCAGGACTTCTATTTTAACTAACTCCTCCTACAGGTTTTACTGGATCTACTTCAGAATTGGTCAGTGCAGTCAGTTTTCTTCGTCCAACATTGTGCCCGTGGCGTCCTGTGGCATCCAATTTCAAACCTTAGCCATGAAAGAGGGATTCGTAATAACTTCTGCGTACATGATCCGACTGCAACAAAACTTCACACGTTCGATAAGAGTCCCGCCCTGAACACGTCTATGTGATAATATTCGGTAACAGTTAGAGCGCCACCTAGCGGTAACAGGAAGTATTACGTTTTATACTTTCATGTTCTTCTCCTAGCAGGATGATCAGATCCAGCTGAAATTTACTTATGAAATGCAAAACACATTGTTGATAATATGAGATGACTGCGGTGAGGGGGCGTGTCTGTGGTGGGAAATTTTGATGTACCGCCACAAAACACGAATTTGCTATAACTTGAGTGTACATTGTCCAATCGGCTCCAAACTTCACATGTCTGATAAGAGTCCCGCCCTGAACATATAGTGATAGTGCCACCTAGTGGCAACAGGAAGTAAGCACTGCGTGGCGATTTTGAGCTGATTTACGTGAGATTTTCATGTCGTGGTCCGCAGGTTGTTACGACGGCACGTGACGCGGCCGCAGCACGCCCCATGTTGCGTGGAGTGCGAGGTCCCGTCCATCGCTGCTTGCAGCTTTAATTTTGTATTTTAACCTTAATATAAACATTTTCAACAGGAAGGAAACAGTGGCACTCCATCCCAATAACTCTGTGACTGAAACTAGGGCTTAAAAACACAATAGTTGATAATAACAGTCGCTAATAGACTGATAGTGACTAATATACAGAAGCTAATGGGCATCTTAATAAACAATCAATATTGTGATTATTTTGAAAGATGTGTGCGATTGACGATTATGAAAAAAAATAAAATTAATCAAATTATGATTTTGTGATATTTTGGGGTGTGTACCAAACAAACCTGTTTTCTTAAATCCTGAACAAGATTTGTAGACCGGGGAAGTTCTGCAGCACTACAGTACTACATTATAATGCTGTTTGTTACACATTTTACCATAAAACAATAAAGCTCTTACGATTTGCATATTGCTTGTTACTGTTGTTGTTTATGTTTACATAATGTATATTTTGTTGAGCTTATTGTCTTGTTTATTTATGCTATTCTGTGTATGAACATTAAGACATGTTTTTGTCATATATGAGTTGATAAATTTAATATGGATTTAGTCTATAAAATCTGAATGTAGTGGGGGAAAAAATCAAACAATTCTCAGAGCCCTTGATGACAGTTTCAAGTGTATTGTTTTGTTTAACTGTCCAAAACCATAAAAATACTCAATTTACAATAATATTTAACAGAGAAAAGTAGCAAATCCTCACAATTATTGGCAATTTATGCTCGATATATGACATGATTAAGTTTTCAGTGACTGATTAATCGATTAATCTACAAACGAACAAAAATAGTTTGATCACAGACAATACTTTTGAGTTCAACTGATGAAATGTATCATTAAAGACCTAATGTATATTTCTCTGATTAAATAATTCTGTTAAAACATCAAATATTCAATTTTTTTTTATTTAATATTTAAACTTTATATTCCAAAACCCAACCCTTATTGCAGCTTTACTCTAAATCATTTTATTCTGAAATGTAACACCGGAAGTTCTGCATTTCTCCTTCTACCTTGACCCAGTTGAATCATCCAGGCAGGGTAAATATGGTAACTCAACGTGCCTCACCCACTAACGTTAACTAACTATGATAAAGTTATAGTCCCCACCCTGCTCTGTCTTAACCTTTTTTATTTTTTATTTTGACGACATAAATCACCAACAAACCCACACCCTGAATCCGGATCCACGGAGGCCATTTACACCAGTATCTGTACATCGGGATCAGCTCTGTATCGCTTTAAGAAACAAATGTTGCCTTTCCCTACAGATAAGCATCAATGCACAGACTCACGCATGTAACCTCTTAAAAAGGTTGTTACAGTGTTAGAAAATGAAACAAACCGAGGGTATATTTCCACGGAAGGTGTTCCGGGCTGTGTTGTGAGTGAAGCGGGTACACACCCACAAAGACAGGGAAACAGATCCAAGCCCAGCAAACGAGAAAATCCACCTCTTTGATCAGCGACACAGGGCAAATATGTCATCATGAAAACACATCTTAAAAAACTGTTTTATCAATGTCCCCCCCCTTTTTTTGTGTGTGTGCAGGAGCTTGATCCGTGCTGCAGTCAACCACATCCTCACTATAATCCCACTGACACCTGTTGGGAGATTTGCCTCCTTTGTGCAGCAGAAAAAGTGCGCAAAATGAAAAGAGAAGTGTGTTTAAAGTAGAGCTCGGAGCTCGCTGTGCCTGCAAAGGGAAGGAGGGGTGTTTCAGTCAGTGGTCCGCTCATTCGGGGGTCTTACCGGAGCTGATGGGGGTGTTTTTGGAGATGATGGTTGTTCAGCGGTCGCAGGTTTCCCCCTCCCTCTGTTCACCCAGGCGCAATATGGCGCTCATCCATCCCAACTGTGGCGCCGGGCCGATTCCTAGTTCCTGCTGTCGCAAGCCAGGGATCGGGGACCATTAGGGGACTCTAAGGGTGTGGGGGGGGGGTCCCCACGCAAAACCAAAGACAGTTTCTCGATTACTTCAGGGACTTTTCTTACGTTTCCCCCCCCCCACCTACACTGAGGTAGTTAAAACCACAACAATCAGAGTATTAGGTTTGAGGGTCGTTGGCATGGAAACGGAGAGACTTGCATCCCCATTAGAGGATGAGGTTCAGGGGCCCATGAAATCCAGATTTATGTGAACATACTGTACTGTACAGTGGTCTAATTAAAGGCTGGGACTAATCTCTGGTAATGAACTTGTTCTCTCTGCGCATCTGTCACTTTAATGATCATTAATGATGGGTTGATTGGTGGTTTCGACGTCATCATTTACTAAATGCAACAGTCCCAATTATATACTTTTACTATATAAAATAATTGGCTCATATTTAATCCAAACTCAAAAACTTGTAGCAAAAAAATCCTTTCAATTGTCTTATTTGTTATATTTTTATAGCTAGAAATTAATAACATTGCTGTAATCGATAAATTAAATGAATTGGAGTGCTATTATATCATTAATGTGTTTATCATTTTATTTTTTTAATGTATTTCCTGAGTTTCACAGATAATTAGTGGCAGACTATGACCTGACAGACACACACAGTACATATACAATAACACAAATAGGCCTGTGGGGGACGTACCATCTATATCTCCTCAGTAAAATCACACAGTATTATGTATGTCTATAAATCACACCTTTAAATCTAACATTAAAGTATTTCCTATCAGCAAACACTCAATTCTGTTTGCTGTTGTACTAAAAATAAAAGAAAAGCTTTTATTAGTGTAAGTCACTTTAACTGAGATAACCACATTAATGAGGATACAATTATTTGCGCAGTGACTTTTAATACAATCTGTGACTCTGGATCAGTTGATTTTAAAGCTCATCTATCAGCTGTGTGTCACCTGTCCCCCCCCTGATCACTGATGCAGCACAGCACAAAGTTTCCTGTCACTCTGTGGCTCTCAGGAGGGGGAAGTGCGCGTCATCTGCCCTGCTGTGAGGGAGGAGGCGTCACAGGGTGCGCCGACCAATGGGGTGCGGCGGATTAAAATAGAGCCGTATATATCGGAGGTTAGACCTACCTCGCACCATAATACGAAACCAAAGAGTGATGTGACAGCCCTGCACACCGCTTTGTGCTACTTAACCGGCTATAAGCCTTTGTCACCACTTACATCATCATCAAGAGCACTTTCTTCTAACTACAATAGAGTTTTAAGCCTTTTGAAAATAAGTTAATAATTAAATAAATGTCTTTGATGCATCAGGTGGTTGTTTGGAATTTGGATTTGCACACAACCGAACGCTTTTTTTTGTTTTGTTTTTTTGTTTTTGTCGGGGTGTAAATTTAGCAGAGCAATGCAAAACATTCTTGAATTTGCCTGTACGAGCACCTGAACGAACTGTTTGCAGACTGATGCCAGATGCAAATAGATAAAGTCACAGGAAGCCACTTTGAATGGTGCTCTAAATATCTGGAGTTCCTATAAACCCACCTAGTCTGGAACTGATATCTCATTCCTTGATTCATTCTTTTCAAGATAAAACCTTTCTGTTTTTTCTCTGGTGGGTGTTTTGAAAAACCTGGTAACTGGCAGGAAATGTCTTCTGATAAGTGGTAAAATGGACAAATACACTGCGTGCCTGAAAGAATAAAAGGTTGTTTTGACTGGTTATCACAAAAAAAGGAGGTAAACGATAAGAGTGGAATACATTTAACAAAAAACAGTAAAAGTTTGCGTGTTACAGATCTTCCACTGGCAGGGGAAAGGGAGCGTGACCATGTCTGGTTTTATGACTGGACCTTTGTGGGTTTACAGTAATGTATTCACAATGAAGCCCACAATATGTTGATGAGAGCTGTTTTCCAAGATCAAGAATGAGACCCCTTATATTGCTTCATTCACTGACTGCAGCCAATTCATACATCATATATAAATGTTTTTATATTTACCAGCTCTAGCAGGCCAGCTATTAGGACTCCTCCATATATTATATTTAAAAAACAAATAACAACTGCTTTAAACAACAGTTAAGGTCAATTTTCATAGTAAAGTTACAGAATCTCTTCACTATGTGCAAACACGTGGACAAAAATATATAATATAAAGCTGCCTTTTTAAGATTGGAACAAACACTGGTATTAGTGATGTTATCAATGGCAACACATTGTAGTTTGATCAGGGGGAAATAATCACTTTATTTTAGAGAGTACATTCATGACCTTGACTTTTCTCAGTGAACCATTATCACTCAGTCTCTCTATGTGTCCGGTGTAGCTGGCTGCAGCTCTTTGAACCCCTCCAGTCTCTTCTGGACCACATCGTGGATGATAGCTGAAAGAGAGGACGAAGTGTTTCAATCAGTGACATTAACGACCTCTGTAATGTTTAAATGGAACCACTAGATGGCACTCCAACAATGTCTATGACCTGATGACCCCTGGAGGAGGACTGGTGAAATACCTTTCAGCTGTGAGGGACGATAACATCAGCCTCTAGAACACCTCGATTGAACTTGAACAACTCAGATGAAGGTTATGTTTATTCTACTTTCAGGAATACTTTGTTTCATTAGATGGACGGCTTTTGGAATTTCTGACTATTTTTAGTTTTTATCCATGACTCTCACGAGGGCAGATGATAATGGATCTTCTCCCTGCTCCCTTTAGATCAAGTCCTGTGTATTATCTTGTGACAGACTGTGTACATGTTTGGACTAGCGGTGCACAGTGAACAGATAATAAAAAATAAATACTGGTGCTTAATGATGGAGTGTTTGTAGGTAGTGGCTAGTCTTTTGGATGCTAACAGGATTTGTGCACGACTTACAAAGAGCTGGTTTGTATATTAGAGTATGGCTCAGCTTAAGCAGAGGAACACCTTCTAAACAGTTAAGAAAAAAATAACACTGTATTCCCTTACTGTCCAGCAGCTCTCTCGCTGTGTATCTCTTATCCAAACTGTTGTTAACCTCAGTCATCAGCCATGGGAAGAAATTAGTCTCAATATCTGCAAATCAGAACCACAAATATGGTAAAAGGTTAAACACTAATTCATATCAATGTCCTCATTCATGACTAGTCTCAGATCCACTGTGGGCAGCGGAGTGCAGTGATGCCCTCGTGTGTCGGAAAAGGAGAAGGCAGAGTTTGTGTGGAAGTTGATGCCAGAGACCAAAGAAAGGCTGACCTTTCTCCACAGGGTCGTAAAAGTAGCCGTGGCTTCTCAGTGAGGTAAAGACCGCTGGGAGGAGGTCAGCCAAGTGCTGCTGAGTGTACGCCCGGGCAGCAATCTTCTCTGCAGTCTCTCTTTCTTTCCTCAGCACCTCCTTCTGCTGGGCAATTCTACGCTCCTGAGGTCAGAAGAAACATGTTCTTAATGTGAATGATCAAGTGTACTGATTTGATACGATAGTGAGTCACAGGAAATATCCTCTAGCACACAGAACAAGATGCTTTTTTTAGGAATGTGGCAAACGCATGAAGACAAAGCCAGTAGTTATATATGGACACGCTGTTTGAATGACCAGTGGTATCTAGGAAATGCAAAGCAAAAACACCACAGCAATAAGCACACAGCAACGCACACAGAGACAGAATGTTTAATGGATAGTTTCATAGATAACAGATTGTTCGTAGAAAGGCCAGTGGTAGTTAGATAGCCAGTGTTAAGGTCAATGCTCGAATCATCTGGTAATTGGGACTGAGCTTATGGTTTTAGCAGATTTCATTGACAACGGTGTCGCCCTGGCAATATAAACAAACAGCTTATCCACGGATAAGTCTGATCAGTCTACTAGATATGTGCCAACACATCCTCACATAATACATAAATACATATATCTCCAACAGTGTGGTCATGTAGTGTCACACTGCTTGCAGCAAGAAGCTAAAGAAATAGGTTTTTAGTAGCCTGCTTGCAGACGTCTAAATTGTTGGTCATATAGATACATCAACAAAATAAAATGATCCAAATATTTCTAAAAAGTGTACGTACTTTCTCCTCGCTGTGGCGTCTCTCCTGCTCCTGAAGCCGCCGCACCTCTGCCAGCTCGTTATTTCGGAGCTCTTCGAAGGCCCTCTGCTGAGCCCTCAGACAGGCCAGCTCCTCCTCCTCCATCACCTCCTCCAGAGACTGCTCTATTGTCTTACCCACCAGGACCTCCAACACTGGCTGCACCTCGCTGTCAAAGTCAAACAACTGCAGAGGATACTAGTAGTAAGTGGTGTTACATTGTGCATTTTAAAACATTTTAGGTTCAACAGGTTTATTTTTTATCAACCCTGCAAACATTGTACATGTTCTCTGTCCTTAAACACCTACATGATAATAATTATTTCAACGGGGCCTCCAGAAATGTAGTATTGCACTTGCATACAGTTGGGGGACAAGTAAACTCTCCCTTCCCGTGTCTTTTAAATTGACTCCACACCGCAAGTTTGTAACACAGGGTTTCTGTTATACTGTAAATCTGTATTCCCCAAGACAAAGCTGAGACAACCCTGATGGCTTAACTCAGGTTAGCAGCTCCTCCTGAGTGACATCAGACAACTATAAACGGGAGTTTATATGTAAAATCAGTGGAGTTTCCCCTTTAAAAATTGTTTAATAAATGTTATTAGAACTATGTTGGGGCTATTAAGAGTAAAAAGTGTGATCAGGCGTCCCATTTGAATCACCAACCTCTCCCTCCTCTATCTGGGTTTCAACATCTTTGCCAGATTTGGCAGGTATAAAGAGCGGGGTCGCTGGTTTGTCCAAGAAAGCATCAGTCTGGCAGTCGATATCTGTAGCCACGATAACATTACTCAGTTCTTCAAGATAAAGCTCTGAAAATAAAAGGTCATAGTATTAGTAACCCGCTTTGGTTTCCAGCAGCACATTTGACAAACTCATGATGAACTGAATGTACTACACCTGTTTGGACATCAATGTGTTTTCTGCCCTGCAGGGCCTCAGGAGTCATGGGTTTGAACTGCTCCCTGGCTCGCTTTCGAGCAATGGCTCTCCTCCTGGTCTCCTGTTGCCTTTGTATTTCAACAGGGTCTGGCTGAGCCGTCTGTCAACGATGGGCGGTAATACATATTTTTAATGTGTTGAAAGAAAGCTAGCAGCAAAAACATTATCAAGCATAGTAAAATGGGTACATACTGTTGGTATGATGTGTTGAGCGTAAGTGTTTCCTCTGACAACACGACGGTCATACATAATGTTTCCATAATTACTGTGTGTCCTACATTGTGAAGGAGAAACACAGTGCAGACATGCAGGCAGCTCATTACAGCTGACCTTAACACAAATTCTGCCCATGTTGTCCTGGTCTTGACAGTTGAATAGGGTGGAAAGTACTGACAATATTAACTTCAGTGAAAGTAGTGATACAAGTGTAAATAATCTTCGATTATAAATAAAAGTCCTTCATTCAGAATTGTTTTCAAATAAAAGTGGAGAAATCTTCAATGTTTCAGAAGTATAAGTAGTCATTGTACAGAATTTGGCCCTTCCCAGTAGTGTACTGGTGCATGAAGAACTCGGTATACTCTACTTTATTTATGCCCCAATTTTTATTTGAAGAAGCCTGTGCAGCAAAGGATAAATGCCCGACATTTTCACATTGTCACTTAACTTCTGCTGCTTGACTTTAGGGAGTAAGGATCCTAAAGTGCATAGTTTGCAATCAGTGCTGGCCCACAGACTATGGGTGAGACAACTAACTGTTACATCAAAATATGCATTTTAAGTGAACTATTCCTTATTCCTTACTCCATCTACTCATTGAAATTTGGACAACTATGTCCTGCCTTCTCCATCCTGGAAAAAAGAAATCCAGGTAGCAGAACACAACTGAATACTGCAAAATATAAAACATTTGCCTCATAATAAGTATAAAGTACTGTAAAAGTACAGAACAAGCGTCTATTTAATTTACTGTAGTATTTCATCAGCTGGATGATTTGAGATATCGTAATAATAATATTATGATGTATCTTAGCTACTAGGGTAGCTGCTGGAGCTAGCAGGTTTACACTGAGGTTAGCGCAGTAACATAACAAACGTAAGTTAACGTTACTGTTCAGACGGAGGTTCCCGGTATTTGGACCGGGTCTCCACAGGTCGGGGCCGGCTCGAGAAGGTGTAACTGCCGTTTGGGTCGCTCTGACTCTGTGAAACAAAAGCCATTCTCCACCAGAAACCACCAGAAACCACCAGACACGGTAGTTGTGACAGTTAGCTAACGGTAATGTTTGGTAGCAGCCGGGTTACTACAGCAACCAGAGAGAACGCAGCGGGCTGTTGTAGCAACCGTCTCCAGGAAGTGCAGTATGACGTCACTTTCTTTACGCTACCCGTCCCCTTCACAAAATCTACATTTTACAGTTTTAAATATAGTTTATTTTTTATTGTTTAGTGAAATCAAACAATGTATTAAATTACTCACATACAGTAAAAATACAAGTGATGTTTATTAACCTTGTGTAATTTATTTAATTAATGTATTAGTCTGTCTGTTCATGTATTGTTTGTTTGCAAATAAAGTTTAAAAAATATCCCAAAAATACCAGGCAGAGTTACTTTAAAAATGTAATCTGATACAGTTACTAATTACCTGTTTAAAAAAATGTAGTCAGTAAACTACCTAACGTACAAAAAACCACCAAATGTGCAAATAAATACAAGATAAAGAGGAATGTCAATAATGAGTATTGATGTAAGTGTATGGTAAAAGAAAACAGAACAAAGAAATATTGGAAAAGAAAATAGAAACCAAGATTTTTAGCATCAAACTGTTGTTGCTAATGGCTACTACTACTAATGCTTTCGCTGCAACTGTAGTAACTACTATTTATACCACTAATACTATTATTTACTATTTACTTAAAGACATAATCAGATTACAGTTACATTGAGTAAAAAAATGGATTATTTAACAGGATTACAATTTTGAAATATGTCATTCTTTATACATCATCATACCCAAATTTTCCTGGGTTGTTTTCAGAGAGTTGTGTAGTTTTTGTGAGACCCAGCTGCTGGTTTAGTGGTTTGCTCACCCACAGCGACGGTTGAGGTAAGTAGTAACTGTGTCAGATTACATTTTTAAAGTAACCCCCCAAACCCTGCTGCTATGCTACTCGCTACTATTACCTATTACTCCCACTTCGCCTACTACAACTAATACTACTGCCACCACCAATAGTAATATTTATAATAACAATATGTATCTATTTTAACTTAAATTCAAATTAAATCTCAACACTATAGGTAATTTAATATCTGTTCTCCAGCTTTCTATCATTAATCGTCCTCAGCAGATAACGTTTGCCCAGTTGTGGAAGCAGATGTTCAAATATCTATTTACGAAACGAACACTTAATGTACGTCTCATCCATGTTGGCTTAAGGATTGTTGACTTCCTGACCTGGAATTATTTGTACCGTCAAAAGCTAAATGGACCTTGTGGTGTGTGTTTTGTCAACAGTGGTTTCCAAGGTCAGGATCAATCTAAAACAATATATATATCATATAAACATACAGTAGAGTGTCACAACAGTGCTAAAGCTATTCAGACGTAGTGGCTTTTCTTGTTCTGCGCAACACATTTGAAGAAGAAGTTCTGAGTATTACCGGTTGACATACAAGGACCACTTCCTGTACAAAAAAAGTCAAAAGGTGACAAACAAAAGTCAGCCTTGCACTGCACTTCAAGCACTCGTGATTTATCATGAAGATATGAGACAAAAGACAAAACTGTCAACCTCGGTGAAGTGGGTGAATTTGGAGAGTTAGTTGGTATTTGTATATTTTCTACTGATGTTGTAGTGGTTCTTATATAGTTAGAAGTAACAAGATAATATATTCAGTGAGTTGCTGTTGAAGTTTGACATCTGTTGCTCACCTTGGCCCTTTTTTTTTTTTTTTTTTTTGCATACTTATGTACCATCAAAACAAAATTGTACACTTGAAAACAGATTTGTTTTGTTCGCAGGCGGCAGTGAAATGTGGGCGGCAGGAGGCATTTAGTAAAGGAAAGCAGAAACTCATTTCAAGATGATGTTAACCACAGAGAGCATTTTCAGCTCTACGAAAAAGTCAGAGAAAAATAGGGCACCAACATTTACACAAAACTGTATTTGTGAGGCCAAAGGTGAGAGCTCTGTGGTTAGAGAGGATGTCTGAACCATCACATCTGTGTTCCCATATCAGAGATTTCATGGCAAAGATGATTGTGACATAATTCCTGCATGTTTGATTTGTGATATAACAGGTCACACTAACCATTCATTATATAACATTTCCATGAAAACTATACTTTGTTCGCAAACACAAACAGCCGAATATAGCTGCGGCTGTAGGAGAGGACGTTGTTGAAGCTATGTCATGTGTTTTTGATCTTTTTTAAAAGGAATAATGAACGTCTATTCAGTTGAGTGGGGATGTTTCTGTGCCATAAAGGGCTGGGATTTGCTCTCGTCCCCGCATGTTTATTGTTTATGCTCCAGCTGTCACAAATCATTACTCATTATTAAAGGGTAGACTGTTCAGCTTGCCACTGTGTTAGCCTTCTCTCATTAGCGTTGACTGTCAGCCATGAGATTATGCAACCAGCAGGGCACACTTCCACGCATTCATCTTTTTTTTCAGTGCAGTAATGTACTCATCATCTATTTTTTATTTATTCATTAAGGTTTATTCCACACTTGTAGCCTTGATCCTCTTTTACAAACCCCCAAAGTTAATTACTATATTTATGACATCTTGAATTAAACACAGTGTAAGGGAGGAACAAGCACCCACTTTGTAGCCAAAAGCCTTCCTCGGCGTCTCGACATGACCACCTGCTGTTTTAAAAACAGTAGGTGGTCAATCAAGCAATTAGGAAACTAGCTGGTAATTAAATTAATAGGCATCCAAGTGGAAAGAGGAGCTGTTAGTGATACATTAACTTACATGTACAATAAGAAACTAACAGAGGTTGAAACAGAGACAACAGACCTTTCTCACAGCAGCCATTTTGACATGACAGGATAAACAGTTGTTACACTAAATGGAAACAATCCTTAATTAGTATGACTAGTAGCACCTGTGTTTACCCTACTATTTCATGTTAAAATGGCTGCTGTGGCATACAACACATGCAACATAATGACCTACTAATGTACAGCTTTAATGTGGCGGACAAAATAACAGGAACACAGTTTCATTAAAGCCAGTGCACTAGCTCGAAACACCTACCTTTGTAAAGCATATAATGCTCAGTTTATTGGTTTTTATAAACGGTATAACCTGTATTTAATCAGGTAAACCCACTGAGATCAAGAGTCCTGAGTGTAAGACTGTTATTATGTGACCAAAGTTCCATATTTATAACAACTCGTTGAGATTAAAATCTCTTTTCAATGGTGCTATAGGTCACAAAACTATCTCAATAACAACAAAGCATGCTCCATCCACCGAGGAAGTCCATGAGATGTGGTTGAAAGCTTCATAAGAAACAAATTGACCCTTCTCTAACATTTTTTGCGCCCTGTAGGATAATTATTATTAATTATTATTCCTCCTGACACCCATTTGCTTTGTCTAATACAGACTGCTGATCTTCAGAAAAGGGCATAATTTCCACGGGGGATGTGGGGGACACGTCCATGAAACCTCTTTGAATGTTGTTCTCTTATTATCCTGCTTCCATAATCCACAGGAGAAAAGACAGGAGATAATAAAAATGAAAGCAGAATCAACTGAGTAAAATTAGCTAAATGCTAATTAGAGCGTTTTAGTAAGCTGTCATTAGTATTTAGCTCAAAGCACCACTGAGCCTAAGTACAGCCACACAGAGCTACTAGCGTGGCTGCTTTGTCTTGTTCACCATTTCCTGATAGTTTAAAGACCAAAACAATTAACCAGTTAATCAAGAAAGTCATCATCAGATTAATCAATAAGGAAAATAATGGTTAATCGCCGTCAGAGTTAAAAGTTCTGATCCAGCTTTGGTTTAAAGGTAGATTTTGGATGGTGAATTAAAACTCTCTGGGCACTCTGGGTTACTTAAGCATTCATTAAGAGACATTCTGGAGCCTCATTATTCATCAAATAACAATAAACTGTTGTTGCCAGTGTTTTAGTTGAGGTTTGGAAATAACCTGCAACCCAACCACCAGGTTTGGGCAAAGGTCTTTCAACAGATGCCACACAGATCAATAACACATATGAGCTGATGACTCAAGTTCACTTGTTGAGGTAGATGACTCTTTGCAGCACTTGCAGAGATCAACATGTAGCAGTTTTAAAATGTCATCCTCAAAACAGACCTCAGTGAATGCTGCTGCCTTGATGTTGTTTTCATACTAATGATTAAAATCATGTGAGATCCCCAGTTTACACTTTAATTTAAAGTTTGCAAATATGATGCATGAGGTTTGAGACACGATAAAAGCACAATGTGTACAAGACAGTACAAAGTTTAACGCAAGACCCTTGCAACAAATAGTTAAGGTTATGAAGCTTGCAATGTTTGAATTAGCTGACACTGCATTAGATATGTGCTAATCAAGCTTTCTGGTTGTTGTTTTTTTTAAACTTGTGGTGGTGTTGTGTTCCATTATATTGTGAGATCTTAATGTTTTCTGCTCCCCCTGTACATACAAATAGAGAGTATAGAGTTTAACAAATGCTTCTTAATAGCCATTATATGCTTCACAACTGTAGCCAGGCCTATTGTAATTTGTGATGTATTAGTATGTTGCTTCCTTGTGTCTACCCTGTGTAACTTCTTATTTAAGATGAGCATTATCAGAGCTAAATCAGGCTAAGTTTAAATCTCGTTGCAACTTTTGGGTGAATTAAGGTTGTTAAGGAAGGAAACAATGTGTTTAAAAACTTTAGAGAGGAAGGAAGAGGTGGCATCAGCTCATCATGTAGTCACAGACAAGAGGAACAGCAATTCAGAGAAAAACCAAATCCGCCCATGTGACCATGTCTGGTTTCCTTCTGTTTTAGCATATGTGCCAGAACATGCTGTTCTCTCAATGAAGGCAGTTTGCTTCTGTTATGCAACACATTTAGCAACGAGAAGTTGAGCCAAGCCAGTCACTCTCTGATTTGACTAAGAGCAATTCAGGACCCCAGCATCCATTTGTAACGGGAGCTTTCTGAAATGTCTCGTAGAAACACAACAAATTTAATTTACTGTTATTTTCTTTTCTTTCATTTTCTCATGTGGTCACCTAAAGCCATTGATGGTGGAATTGCATGACTCTGGAAGACCCATTATGATATCTCACTTTATTTACATTCTAGCAAACAAATAAACAAATCATAGATCATCATCAGAAAAGTGCTTTAATGTAGTGAAGGAAAAAGGCCATGCAAGGTGAAGAGGATTTACAAAAAGCCAAAACAAACACTTTGTGCTCAACTTGCTATACTGTACATAGGTCAACAGAAACTGTCAAACAAAACATAGAAAACAAACAAATCATAGCATATTTTATCCACAGTTAACTGTGTTTTCATAGCTTCATTGTGATAGACTGGATATCTATCATGATAATGACATATTTTATAAATGCCGTACTCTAAATAGTACTACTGAGAAAGTGCCTCCATAGAGGCGGCACATAGCTGATACTCATTCAAAGTGAAACAGTGAACCGTGAACAGATTGAACTTTATGTACATATACAAGCATTTCTCTAACACAGAGCTGCTCGGTGGGCAGAGCCTTTAAAATACTGTAGTCTCTCTTTGCTTAACCAACGAAAGAACAGTGAAAAGGGAAGGAGTAGGAGAGGAAGTGGCTACCATAATGAAGCCAAGCTCTTTTGCTTTTAAAACATAAATTCCAGCCATATTAGATTCTCTAAGTTACAAAGAGCCTGGCTAAAGCTTGCTATGCTGCTTGAAAACTGGTCCTTTGGCTTTGCCCACTGATATTTAACTCTGATAAATGTTTGTATATCTAAAATCCCATCTGTGGAAAAGTTCCAAAGTCAATCAGACGTAAGACTCCTTGCTGTAAGAAAACTCCTCAAACACAGGCTGGCTACATCTCCGTGACACAACCTCGTGATGACCTGCAGACACAGACTCAGACATAGCTCTCTGGCGGAAAGACTGCGGCCGCTCGACAACGTTGTACTGATCGACAGCACAGGTAGGTGGGAAGTCATAGTTTACAGAGGATGGACGGGACCTTCTCTCCAGCTCTTTGGCATCGTGTACAGTCATTGATCGATACTGTGGAGGAGGACACACGTTCTGCACTGCATGCTCGTATGGCGGAGGCCTGCAGGGCAGCCTGCTGTCCACATGTTTAAACACTTCAATGGCCGACAGAGGGCGCGGTTTCTGTAGAAGCTCGGCTGGTGGATCTGCTTCACTCTGAGAGTCCTCCTGGAGAGTTTCACAAGGAAAGGAGTTTTCCTTCTGAGAGTCTTTCTTCAGGCTGCTCCTGCTGAAAGTTACTAAGCTCCTGGTCCTCATTAGGACTTTACTGCCAACCCTCATAGACTGTGAACGCCTCTTCTCATCTGAAATCGGTTTGGCAATGTCCTGGTGAACCTTTGCAACTCCTGAAGGCTGGTTGGTGGTGTTTGCTCTCCTGGGGCAGGTTGGCGACCCCACAGGGGAACTGGCGAAAACAGACCCTTCCGACTGATTAGAGGCAGCGCTCTCGAGGGAAGAGCATGAGCAGTCCTTGCCTGTCATGTAAGGTAGCGGATCCATGTTGGAGCTGCTGATCAGTTTTGGAAAAGACAAAACCGGCCTCACTCCTCTGAGCAAGAAGGAGTCATCTGAGATCTGCTTCTTCAGAGGCTGCTCCTCAAAGTCCCTCCTCTCCATCGAGCAGTCTTCGTTGCTCCTGGCGTGGTTGCACAGGGTCTTGAGATGAGGTGAGAGGTGGATGATGGGCTCAGAGCAGCGACGGTTGAATGTTGGCTGCGACCTGAAGGATTCGGTGAAGCTGGGACTGAGGGAGGAAGATGAGTCACTCTCTCCATGTGTGGAGCTGGCACTCTCGCCCGCCTCTCCATCTCCATCTGGGTCGGTGCTGTCATACGCAGAGTCATGATGCTGAGAGGACAGTGAGTCTGCAGAGTGGGAAAAGACATGATTAGGATCTCTACATTTTACACTACTCAATACTGCAAATATGAATCAAATTTAGCTTGTAATTTAAAATGAATGGAGGAGGAGGTGGGGTCAGAAATGGGGAGGGTTGTGTATTAATTTATTTGTTCATTCATTTCTTTTTAGGAGAGCAAGGAATGTTAATGCCAAAAAAAAATTTTTATTTCATCCATTTCTTGCAGGACTTAAGGTAAATAAAAATGGAATAGATAGATCAAAATATCAAAAATATGCCTTTTCTGGGTGTCATGGATCAAAAAAAATGTTTTACCATGTGCAAGTTGGAAGTCAAACATAAGGCTCAGCCCCCTTAATACAAATACAGTCCCTAAACAAAGATAGTAAGATTTGAGATGATGTGTAAATGTACCTTCATCAGTATCCAGCAGATTTGGGATATTGTCTCCAAGGATCTCACAATGCTCAATCATGAACTGAGTTAGCTCTGTGACCTACAGCAAATTAGAAAAAGAAACATGATAAGAAAAATTATTCATTTTCAAAACCAAAGTTAGATTAGATAAAGAATTCTGAAAATCAAAGCTGGTGGATAAAATCCAGATACCGTACAATGCCTCATTTGGTCAAGCTAGTGTTTTTTTTTTGTTAGCATTTAACCAAACAAATGTCTAACAAGTCTTTGGTAACTTTAGCAACTTAAGTTATGAAACCTTTTGAGGTTTTCTGCACTGTGAACCGCAAAGCTTCAAAGCACCAAAAGTGAGAAAGTATATTCATAACGAGACTTTCTACCTTTTCAATCCTTTCCTTCTGCTCATCCAGCGGGGTGTCGTTCGCCTGCAGCAGCGTGGGGGCGATACACACCGCCAGGTTGTGGGCGTCCATCTTGTTGGTGTCAGCACTCTCGAGGATGTGATGGAGGACGCAGACTAGATGCTGCAGGAGGAGTTTGTTGGCCCCGGGAAGCGTGTCTACCACCCTGTCAGTGGGTAGCAAAAGGGAGAAAGAAGAAGAAAAAAGAGAACAGGAAGAAGACATTAGCTTGGCGCTCTTTTTTTTATTCAAAGTTTCTTCCCTTTTTTTAAACAGACTGAAAAAGAGAAGTGGTTTGTGTTCAGCCTACAGGCATTGGGAATGCTTTGCAACATCCACTCAAAATACCCTTTTCTTCATATAAATGTCATATATAAATAGAAGCTGATTGTCACAGTTGCATGTGCATGGAACTGCCTAAGCTCATAAGCTGGTATTGATTGCTTACTTTCTGATTTCCAGAGCTCTCTGTTGGGCGTCTTCATTGTCCAGAGCCGTCATCCAGTTGTCATAAAGTTCAGACACCAGCAGGCTGCCAGGAAGTTCCTTCAGAAAACTCTGCAACAAACAAGAGAGGGACTGGATGAGACACAGTACTTATAAATTCAAACGATCTGCTGTGACATGGTGTGAGGACAAAAATATCTTACAGGTATCAAAGAGGAACCTCATATTGTAGATGAATTAAATATTATTATATAGTAAGAGTGTATAGTGCTGTTATTAAGTACAAGTTTGAGTTATTTTAAACTAATATTTCCATTTTATGCTGCAAATTCTGTACTTTTTACTCCATTACAATGATATGACAGCTTTAACTGCTAGTTACTTTGCACATTTCACAAATGCAATGTTTGCATAATGACTAATATTGCTTTTGGTACTTTAAGTATACTGTACTGTGGTAGAGCAGCAGATGCTACAGTAGTAGAGTACAATGGCAGTAGTATAGCTGTGGTTGTGGTAGTAGTGGTAATGGTAACGTTTGAGCATCAGTTGTTATAGAAGTTTAATTCAATTCAATTAAAACCTTTATTTAAGTCTTCAGGATCATTTACAGTGATGTGAAGAAATGCAGAGTTAAAACAAATCATAATAACATAAAAATGTAGATGTAGAAATGCTAATGGTGCACCAAGTACCATAGAAGTGGTGCTTTATACATAATAAATATGGGAACGTACTTTGAGCAGCCCGACGAGCAGAAGGACCGGCTGACCCTCCAGGTCCACCTCCAGGCCGCTGTTGAGCTGCTCCCTGATGTCCCTCATGTTCTTGCTGTTGCACGGCTTCCGAAACACTCCCTCTGTGGACGGACCCTTCTTCCTTAGCAACACCAGCATCTCCTGGGGAAAGGACGGGGAGCAGAGGAGAGGTGAGGTTACATAGTAAAAAAAAACACCATCAAGCTGTTGAGTGATTTTTCAGCAGATAATAATAAACACGCAGCTCATGTGCTCACATGGTTTCCTGTCCTCATTAATACATTCTTAGAACTGCTGTCAAAGGTCAGCTCAGTAGGTGTTTATTCATTATTTGTGCTAGAATTAGATCTATTATAACAAGCTGTCTTTTATTACTCTTTAAAAAAAAAACAAAAAAAAACTTTAGGAACAAATAAATGAAACCAGATAGAAAAGAATAAAAAAGACAATTTATTCTGCTCATAAGTAGTTCAGTTCTTGTCAAAAAAAAACCCGGCTGGCAGGTGGAAGTGATGAGAGATCTGACATTTAAGATAGAAAGTCAACTTACTGCAACTGGTTTGGGGAGTGAGCAATCATCTGGGCATATCTTGCAGAGGGACTGTCCAAACAGCTGTGTCTTGGTGTCGGTATCCGATCGGCGTGCTTTGATGAAACTAGAGCCTTTTCTGAGCCTCCTCACCAGGCCCCACCTGGTTTCTGATGGAAGCAAATGAAATGTTTTATCCATCAGCTTACTCAAAATGTTATATCATATTTACAGATCTAAGCATGTATCTAATATGTCTATTCGTAGAAAATTAGAATTAGTGCAACAGAGCACAAACAAAAACCAGATGTGCAAGAGGAGTGCCAATGTGTAAAAACCTGTTTTCCTCACTTGCTCACCCTTATCAGTCACTTCCTTTTTCTGCCTCTGTGGTTGTTTTTTTTTTTTTTTTGGTCTCATTTCTCTACACATGGCACAAACTAATGAGCCCCTCCCAAAAAAAAACCTGCCATTTTCAAACTCACCATTGGGCTGCTTGTCATCTTGGTTATTCAAGTGCTTTGCTGGAGCAGCAATCTTTACATCGCCCTGGCAACAAAATAAAGAAAAGTGATATATTGATGAGTATGCAAGAGGAACAGGAGCATGCAACAGGAACAAAGGGCGGGTTTGTGTTTTCTCAGTTGCCCGGGACCACAACCCCCTCGCCCTTCATGCCTACTAACACGTGAATCAGTTAGAGTGAGAGTAATAATACTACAGTAGAATCAATCAGATCTTTTATTATTTATCAGCATCATATCAAGTATCAACATCTTTTTCATTTACTTTTAAACTGTGATTCACAACTGTATTGTTTTAGCAGCTACAGTATATGCATTTCAAACGCTGTGTATATCGGCAAATCTGTCTAATCAGACATCCTTTCAGCATGAGTAGGAAGGCGCAGGTGTCTTTCACAAACAGCTGTTTCGCTTGAATGTCTTTAATCTCAAGAAGGCAGTGAAAATGGGGATTTTACTTACATCAAGTGGAAACTCAATGAATTGTTCCATGCCACCTCCTGTTAGAGTTTTAGTCTGAAAGATGGTGAACAAAGAGACATCATTTAGTAAAAGCATTGTTTATATATATATATATATATATATATATATATATATATATTTGGTTTCTATTGGACATGCCAGAGTGGGCAGTAAGAGAGACTTACTGTGATGCTGCCACTCAACACCTTCATGAGGACGTCTGGAGGTGAAGAAGCACAACCAACCCTCGCTTTTGCGTCTTTAATTTTTCTGTGATGTGAAAAAGATACATATAACGCATTTACTCATAAATATACTCTTTGCACCCTCTGTCTTAGTATTCAAATTCAAGTTTTTGTGTATCAACCTAACAGTGGATCAATATAATGCAATGACGCCCATTTTTAGAGTGAGACAGTTAACACGGCTCTCCATTATTTAAAGATCTTATCCTGCTGTTATGCACACCACGTTATCTTAAACATTCATTATTAAAGCATATTTTTTCTAAATTCAACTGAAACTGATATCTATTGAAGCTGATAATTATGTACTCCACGCGGCACGATATCATCAACAGTGATCATATACAGTGCAGTGCTGTCAAACTCTTATCAACTATGAAACTTGAAAGGATATTTATGGCCATTTATTGATAACATGTACATGATTAAATGCTTAATCTGAGAATAATGTTTCTTACCTGTGAAGTGTATCTAACCAGCGTTCTTTCACCTCAGGCGAGCTGTGGGCAAAATAACAGCATGGTACGAGTTACTAATCCACAGAGAGAATCAAACAGGCCAAGCAGAAACAGTAGGCGGTCTGAGCCAAAGTGCGCAGCGACAGCCTCTTTTATGAACTCTGCTGGAAACTAACTCAGTCATGGGAACAGGAAGCAACGTCACGGCGGCCCCCAGCCAGACACCTTCCACTTCCTTATAGACTAGGTTTGCTGTGGTTTTGTGTCCATCAGTGGAAAGATGACGACGAAATAGATACGTGTGCCTACATTTGCACCTGCAGGGCTTCATCTCTTGTTAACCTGTGATACGCCATAGCCTCATTAACGCCAGGCAGCTTGTATGTGGCCATAGGTGTCAACAAGTGAGCACATGGTTTCTCGTAGGCTCCATGATCACCTCCATGTGAGTGAGAAGGAATGAAACTTTCACACACTGAATCATTACCAGAGCCAAATCAGTCCAATCAGAAATCTCATTTTCAAACAAAACAACTCAAAACCCACCCGGGGATTCATCATCTTGGAAGACAATAGCGAGTCAAAAACTGCTTTATGGTTTAATTAATTGTTTTGCGAGAAACGTGGGAGTCAATGAATAACACAAATGACTGTATTTCTCAACTGGTGCCATTTAGTGCCTTTGAAGAGGTGATCATGCTACTTACTGAGAGCAATGCCATTCCTTTTAGTCCATTACATTGCCTAGAAAAAGTATGAGACAGCGTTTCTCCTGTGCTTCATCTTTATTGTAACAGCCAGTATTTGCAGATAAAGCTGATGTTAATCCCCTGACATGGAGATTGGTTAACTGGCCAGCTCCGTGCTTCCTATTTTGCAATCCCTTGTGATGCTGCAGGCAGGACTTTCTCTTTGCTACTTCTCTTTTTTTCATAAAGGTCACAAATCATATGACCATTTACTACATGTGTGAACCATTCTGCGAACAGCCACAGATTTCAATAATCAAATGACAAAAAAGACGGTCAAACAGAAAGCATGTGTTTGTGTGTTTGTGTGAAAACCAGTTTGACCTCAAGACCTTATTAGCACTTATTAGCTTTCTTGCCAAGAGTTTGACGATCAATCAACAGCCAGTTCACATAGCACATAGACTGAAAAGGGAGAAACAGTCTGGCTTTGACCGAAGGAAACAAAATCTTCACCAGCAGCTGTACAGCTTACTCACACAAAATCTCGTTTGTTTAGTCTGTACAACATACTGACAGTAAGTGGCTGTGAATTTTACAGTCACTTCTACATCAACAGACTAAAAAAAGACTGCACACTGATCCGTGTTCTCGGTTTTTGTTTGTTGACAAGACGTGAAACCTAAGTCAACTGAACAGTACGCAGATCCCTTTGTTGAGTCTGTTCCTATAACATGTAGGTGCGTAGCTAAAGCTAGCAAACAAACAACATCAGGCTAATGTAAAAAAACAAACAAACAAACAAATAAATCACCCTGCAGACTTTTCTACCATATCAGTGCTTCATTTGTGGGCAAGCCCATAGTCAAAAGCTGTTTTTATATCCAGGCACCATCCACGTATTTGCCTGTTTTATTTTTGCCAACGTGTGTGTTGCAGAAAGTGTGGCACTTTATTTTGGTGCCCATGTAAACAAATTAGAACCACACTGCCCGCCTGAGTCACGTCTGCTTCACTAGAGAGTCAAGGTCTCACCTAGTCCTTCTGTGTGCCCCGGTCAAGGGGGTCTGTTCATAGTCATATTGACATTATACCATCAACATGTGCACCTTTCACTACAGTCACAGACATAGAAAAACTCAACACCTCCTGTATCTGTTTGAGATTAAAAGCTCTCTGGTGTTTCTGTTCACAAAATCAATTCACACGTTAACAATGTGTTGTATTTATCAAGGGCAAACTCAGTATAGATAGACAGGGCTGGAAGCAGCAGTAAACGCTCTCTGTGTGGTCACCAAAGGCGTGCGAGCTGCAGCAGTTCAGTGAGACACGCCGCTCAGGCACTGTGGACGAACCATTAGCTGGGACTTCCAAGATGGAAACGGATTATGCCTGTGCTATATTTAATAGGTGGGATTATCCGTCTATTTTCAAACACTGGTATGAAAATGATAACAGCCTTGCAGGTGGTGCAGCTCTGTTGTCACATTCTAGTCTTGCTGCATTTTATAAGAAACATTTTCTTTGCCATATCACGCAGCCCTACTGATAAACCATTTTATCAAAAATATAAACCCATTCCTGGGAGATAAAATCTCCTCTTTAGATCTTCAAGCAATTAAGGATTCCAGTTAAGAGCAGGATTAGGATGAAAGAGGAAAGATAACAATCAACCAGAGATCCTCATAGCCACATAATGAACGTGCTTGAGCGTGTCTATTCTGGCTTGCAAGCATAGCATGAATCAAAACACTTAACATGTTGTTTGTATCTGAGTCATTATCACACGTGTGAGTCATGTGTGTCCACTTACCGAAAACACACCAAACAAAAGGTGAGGGCCCAGGCCAAGACGAGGGTCACCCTGAGGTCAATATCACCCATCGATCCCTCCTCATCCTCAGATTCATCTTCAAAACCATAAAGCCAGATGTCCTCGAGGCTCACTCGGTGCTTCAGACGGTAGCTGGAATTCGACCTGTTGAAACAGAAGCAGAAAGAAAGTTAATAACCATATAAATAGTTTTCCATTTCAAACGGTACTTTTTTCAAGTTTGAAAAGCAGGTTTCAGTTCCATTTTTTTTATTGATTCCCTGTATGCTGTCTTCCCTATTTCTGAAAAAGCTGGATCTGAAGATAGAAATAAGAGGTGTAAATTAATGTAAGAGCTTGTTTTAAAACAATGTACAAACTTGAAAGGAAAATTGATTTCTGTACATAAGAACACAGCGAGGAACAATAGTCTGTGCTGCAACTGTGGAGAGAAAAGGATAAAGAGACAAAAATTGCTCTTTGATACTTTCGGCGGGCATTTCTTCAGGGCAGGGCAACACTATTCGCACTAAAAAGGTGTTCATTTTAACAGCTCTTCAATGTGTGAAAAGACTTAACAGTTGGACTTGTTTTTTACACCACAGGAATAATAAACTGAAGCCTGCTCTCAAGGTGACTAAACCCCTTCATAGACAACTCCATTGCGGTCGCCATTGAGAGAATTAATAGCTTTTGTAAATGGTTTCAAAAATAGTTTCCAAAAATGGTGACTAGTAAATGATGAGAGTGAAATCATTCTTTTCCCACTGCACCTCCATACAGCCACAACACTTCAGTTGTTTAACCGGCATTTGATTGTGACCCAGCTGACCGCTGCGTGTTTGCAGCAGAGGCCTGCTGACTGGATCCTGGAGTGCTTATAGATTGGTGGAGCATGGAGGGAAAGGAAGAGTCAGGAAGAGTCAGAAAGAGTTATCTTTTGGGATTCAAGAGGTGGTATGGTATAGACATAGAGAGAGGGAAGTGACACGCAACTGACCAGAGGTCATATATAGAAAGGCTGTGAGAAATAATCTACGGATTAACACCCTGGGGTCGTCATGGGGGAAAAGCAATTGAGGGCTTCCATTGACCCAAAGTTACGTTATATACACAGTCACCTCCAAGAGCCTCCATTTACACAGCAGAGTAAGAAAGGCTTTGTTATATCTTCCCAGCTTTCAACCAATGCTAGAATACTTCCAGGCCTTAAGTTTGTTACATAAGTCAACGTCTATGAGGTAATTAAACATAAAGTTATTTAGGAATACTGTCAGTTTACCATCAACACCAGCATAATGTCTAAGATAATGTCTAAGTAAAAGTATTTCTTTTTATACAAGGCAATTCTACAAGAAAAGGACACAAGCTTAGGTAATAATCACCACCTTGAAAGAATACTTCATACAACATTTTGGAAACTTGGACTTGGAGAAAGGACCGCTGGCTTCCAGAAAAGCTGACGCTAAACCGCCTCGCTGGCTGCTAAAGAAATGCTGAGGTTGGGTTTCAGAAGAGGTTGGAAATGTGGGAGACTAATCTGCATTGTTGGCATAAAGTGTCATGGAGCAGATGAAGTTGTGAGAAAGAGATAAATGATGAGATACCAGTCCATTCCAGGAAGTTGCTACAACAATTAACGCAAACTGAACGTGAATCCTGAGAGTCTTTACGCTAAGCTGACTGGCAGCTGGCTGTAGCTATTTCCTAAAAGGTTGAACTTTTCTTTAAAGGCAGTCATAATATTTGGTATTTGTGGTGTTTGTTCTCAAGCTGATTTGGACAGAAAATGGGTTTTTTAAGGCCCCTGGAGGTCTGGTTTGTAATCTAGACTTGGAAAAAGTACATAATATAACATCAAGACTATTTTTTCAGACTTCAGAAAGCTCCGTCGAGAGCCGCAGAAACAACAAAGCTGATTTCAAGTAGCTACTATCTCTGACTGATGATGAATTGAGCTTGATGAGTAAAATCGGCTGAATAGTACCACAAACAATCATCTTTAGAAGTCATGAATGCTCATACTGTGACGCTCCAAAGTCTATTTATGTTATTGTACTGTAGTTCCAGCTGTGCATACCTACTGGAACAGTGGGCAGGTTGTGGTTCAGAGATGAGTGTGATTGTCCTCCCACTCAAGAGCTACAAAACTTCCACCGGCTTTGACAAACAGCTCTAATGTGACTAAGTAGAGCCTCCAGTAAATACAGCAATTTACAAGTTGTTTACATCAGTTTTCTCTGTTTAATTATAAATGTGGAAAAGCAAGAGTGTCCCACAGGAACAAATAAAAGGGAGATTTTCACTAATAATAACAAAAAGACAAAGAAATAATTGGATGAATTTGATTTTAGATGTAAGATACAGTCACTTGTGAGACTAATGAACGAGCATTCAGAAGTGAAAGTACGTCCCTGACATGTAGTTAAAGACAACAACCAAACTTCAGCTGAAGATGTGTTGAAATTACTTTTAGAGAAATTTGTTCATTGTTGAGTTTTCTCCTCATGTGACTCCTCTGAAAGGGAACCACCAAGCTTTTTTTCTTCCAGTCAGAATGACTAGAGACAAACAGTTGTGAGTTTGGAGATTCCCCAACAGTCCAAGTAAGCGGTCCAAAAACACGTTTTGCTCTTACTTCCTCTTTCACTTATTACAACTTGACACATTTGTTTTCAGCTGAAAGGCACTGAAATACCATTCCTGCTGTATTTCCTGTGTTTGTTTTTTTTATTGTATGACAGTTGATTCAGTAATTCCCCAGTGGTCTTTTTCGTTTTTTTTTTTGCTCATTAGATTATCTTTACACTTAATAAAAAAAACTCTGGGGCCATGCTGTGTATTAATATCTACACTTCTTACTTGAGTTTAGCGAAGACAATGACATCGCTGAAGAGGAACAGGTGCCTGTCCTTGGTCTTTGAGCCCTCGGTGACCTGAACACACTCGTCCAGCAGCAGCTCTCCGTTCTCACTGGTGAGGCCGAGGACGAACGGACTCTGCTCCACGGAGACCCAGCAGGAAGCCTCCTCCCTGAGCGGGAGGACAACACAGAAAGAGGTGAGTGTCTAATTTTGGTATTTATGTTTCTTAAAGTGAAGGATTAAATGCTTTTTAACAGGTTTTCAACATTTTATAACCTCTTAGGGCCATAAAACGTTGTAAGAAACCACTGGATTGTTTTATTTATGCATTGTGACCAATAGTTACAAAAAAATTACAGTATATGGCTTTTAATGGAAACCAGTGATTCACAACATCCTAAAAGACTTGATTAACAAGTAGGATAAAGACCACAAAATGTTGGGGAAATGTTGTTGTTGTTATTTTTTCTTTCTTGACGAGAATTAAGTAAGGAATTGATACCACTCATATCTCTGAATGGTATAAGTGGTAAATATGAACCTGGAGCCAAACCTGTTTGACTCATTAGCTTAGGTTTGTATAAAGACCTTATATTATATATTATATACTGTCAATGATACAGACTGAGGGAGGGGAAAACAGCTAACCTGGCTCTTGTTGCACTCATTTTTACACCCTGTATGAATTAAACAAACTAGATATAATATGTTAATTAGTGAGATTTAGACACTCTGGTAGCTGATTTTTTTGTTTTTTAATGTTTCAGACTTCATGCTAAACTAAGTTAACAAGCACCAAGAGTAGAAAGAAGTTGTAGTTTTACAGTGGTTATGTGCCTTACCACTGGTGCTGGAGGGACAACAAGACTTTCAGTGTATTTCAGTGGCTCAGATTTAAAGCAAAGTATAATTTTAAATTAGAAGACCTAAGGCACCCATCGGTACCAACCATGTATTAGCTTGTTATGAAGGGGGCTAAATAACACTCCAAAGTTTAAATTAAGTTAAATTCTGGGGATGGAAAAACTGTCATGGCTATTTTCAAAGGGGTCCCTTGATCTCTGACCTCAAAATATTTAAATGAGAATGGGTACAATGGGTAGTCCTCCCTTTACTAACACATCCAGTTTACACTAATCTCATGCAGTTTTGGGCAAAAACCATGAAGTAAAAGCAGCATTGGAATTATTACATTGAGTGTGAATGGAAAGCTGAGACTCTTGTGCATTCAATGACCCCAACTGTATTAATGTGTGATGTTGTTCACACATAAAGACACACTAACTATACTGACACCGCCGATTGCCTACCATATTTTAAGTTCACTAGTACATCATCAAAACCGTCACCCCACTTTGAAACTCACACGAGCACCACTGCCCCTCAACCTAACCCTTGCTAAGCTATCGTTAACCATCTCCTGACTGCTTATTCTACAGAAATGAGAGTGGCAAAGATCTTCTCAGCTATCTCTGAGCAAGAAAGTGTACTTTATAAAATATCTAACTGTTCCTTTAAGGTACTGTATCTTTTGTCTAAACATTAGCAGCACAAAGGAAGTGGCTGAAAAAGCTGCCTGTCACAGCTGACACGTGACGTATGAGGGGGAGCTTTGTGGTGTAGTTTCACACCAGCTGTTTTTTACATGAATATTAACTATTACCTGAGAGGACTTTTTCATTCTATACATAGGCTATTTAACAGTATGGTAACATGTTGCATAAGAGTGCGTTATATATGCAGATATTTAAGAGCTGAATTAGTATTCGTGAAACGGCCTCAGAGCTTCCATAAAGTATTCATCCCAGCTTTAAGTGTCACCAAATTTGTCACTTTGCCATTATTCCAAGATATTTTGTTCTTAATTTCAACATCACACAAAAAAAGAGAGATTATAACTAATTTGAATTCAAAGCAACAATATCATGAGAGCTGAAAATTCACTGAACTGATTAGTGATTCCTTGTAACGTCTTTAATGCTAGGAGTCTATAATTTACGAAGTGTAAAACTCAGATTGTCTCATTGGAATAAACGTTCAAAATTCAAACAGTAAAACTGACTCAGTATTTAACAAAGATTAGACATAAGAATTCATATTTGTGTAGATAAAGATGGTTGTGTTTCTTCTTTCTTTCCCATTCAATCATCTCATGAACGCATTAGTTTTATTTTACAATCTGTTGGTCACCGGTCAATGCTTTAATCAATCACCAGTGCTTTCAAAGGGTAAACATATTAAGTTTCACACAATGATGTTGTTGTTTTTTAGACGTTTCTATCCTATTTCTTTGAAAAATACTGAAAATTGTAGCTCTTAGGAGCCTCTAGAAATATCTGAATCAAACAGGCATATTATTAATAGCTCTGTACTACCGTGGCAACAGGTCACAAGTACATATTGCTGTGTATTAAGAGTCAAAAAGGTTGTCATCTAGCCTGCTGGTTGTTTAATAATTAGTGTCCTGGTAGTGAAAACATTACTGAATGAAATCAGTACAAACAAACAGCTCTTAAACGAGCATCTGTGCTGTTGATGGAGTGAAACTGGAAACATCAGCAGTGATACTCAAGAGTCAGAAGTTGTTGCTGTTGTGCTTTTAATGGCTGACGGATCATATAAGATTAATGAAGAGTGACCTGAAGAAACCCACCGTTTGTTTTGTAAAATAAATATGATCTGATCCCACTGAGAGCGCGGAATCGTGTTTTAATTTGAAGGATACGTGTGCGAAGGGATTACCCTGACAGATCAATATCATATCAATAACCCGCTATCATTTCATTATATATCACAGAGGAGCAGTACACTGCTTTGTTTTAAGAGTCAGAAAGGTTGGGGACCACTAGGGCTGTCAGCAAATATTCTAAATTTGGATATATATTAATTATTATAGATAATATTATTATTATCATATAATTAGTGTGGACAGTGGTGGCCTATTGGTTAGAAAGGTTCAATTTGGTTCAATCCCTGGACTGGCAGGATAGATAATGGGTGGGGAAAGTGAAGCAGCTCCCTTATTACCAACACTGAGGCAACATAAGCAAGGCACCTAACACCTGACCGCTCCAGTGGAGCTGCTCAGACTGTGGTTATATTGAGCAGCTTCCTGGAGCTGCGAGGATGTGATCAGGACGTTCATGCAAAAGAGAGGCTTCCTCTCAGTGTCCCCTGAATAAATAAAGGTTTAAAAACCAATAATAATCTAAACAATTCGAGAAAAAAGCAGCACTGTCTGTTTCACGAGTTCTTGTGTGGGCTGGGCCGCTGCACTGAATGCCCTGTATGACGGACAGCAGTCACACAACGTCACTTTCAAGTGATTGAAAATGAAATGTAGGTCAATCTCAAACAAGCAAATATTCAACCGTGTGGTAATGATGGCAGAAAGTTCATGGCCCAACTCGACGTCAGAGGAAGCGATTTGCTCTCCAAGAAGCAAGACTTCTGCCAAATGTAATTACATGTAATAAATTATTAAATAAAATGTAACTGGGTTGTTCTAGAGCAGCAAACATACACCCTTCCAGCAGCACTCAACCGACAATGTTGTTATGTTATGTATTGACATAATGCGCATAAAAGATAATCAAAACCTATGTGATGTATTTTAGAATGAATAATAATAGTAGTCAGTCAGAGTTAGTGACTCAGAGAAAGTCTTTATAATGATGTTAATGCTAAAGGCACAATAGTCATGATTTTTGCATTCATTGCAATGATAATTTATAGTCTATTTAATAGTTATTAACATTTTATAACTTTTTAGTAGATACAACTAAAAAAAAAACAATGCAAAACCTCTTCTCAGTAAAAAAAAAGGTCAAAGTCATTGTAAGTTTTAATATACACAGCACTTATGAACGGACAACCTTTTTGTGTTCATCGTCGTTTCCATGGACGCAGTGAATAAACAAGACTACACAGACTGGATTTGTTTAAGCTACAGTACCGACATACAAACTTCCGGCAAATATTTGGCAACATGATAGTGTACATATTCAGAAAGGAATATACATTTGAACAGTTGGATTTTAAAAACATTTATTTACATAATACACATTTAGCTCTTTGTATTGGATGTTAAATATAGTCTGAAGAAACTCAAGAGAAGTGAAAAGTTTGGAATTTTGGAACGTAGAATATGTAGGAACCCTGACTTTCAGCTTGCTGGTTGTTTGGTAAAGTGTCCTAATGGTGAGAACATTATAAGCTACACTGCATCAAATCAGTGCAGACAAAGCCCTCAAATCTGCATCTACATCTGCATCTGCATCTGCGCTGTTTGCAACTCTGTTTGTTTCATCATCCTGCAGGTGTGAAAGTGGAAACACGAGCAATGATACTGTGCAAGAACTCAAAAGCCAGATGCTGTTGCTGTTGTGCTTTTAATGGCTGAATGACAGCAGCAAATTCATGAAGAGCAACCTGAAGAAACCCAGCGTTTGTTTGGTAAAACAAACATTATCTGATCCCACTGAGAGCGCGGAATCACATTTTAATTTGAAGAAAAATGTCAGAGCTGTCATCAGCTGCCCTAATGGATCAATATCAAGTCAATAACCCGGTATGATTTCATTTTAGGCATCACAGATGAGCACACGAGTATCGACTAACTTAAGCTTGTTTATTTGTTCAGCTGAAGTGAATAGGGAAGAAGTTCTTCCTGGAATTAAGTTTTGAACTGTGACTTTAAACAGTGGCTTTAGCTGCAGTTCTAGGTTTTTGTTGGGGGGATTACTTCTCATCTCACTTGATATTTAATAATAATCATAAAATAATCTCTAATAAAACAACTGACAATCAAGGTGTACACAAGAAGTAAGAGTTGTTTGTTCTAAATCATAATGAAACCAATTTTGGTCATCGCTCTTCCCACTGACTCTGAGTTCAGGGGCAGAAATTCAAATCATTGCAGCCGAGGTACTTTCCCTGTTACCCTTCTGGCCTACTAAAGATGACACATAAAATACTGGCAAATAAAACAGTGGGAGAACTATAACCTCCGCAACAGGTGATTATGTGTGAACGCAAACAACAGAACAACAGAAAACAATAATTAAAGTAGTTATGAGAGCTCATAAAGGCGAACCACAGCTACCTAACTGCTGTTACACGTTAAAGTAATGGTTCAACATATTGGAAAATACACTCATTCACTTTATTGTCAAATGTTAGATGAGAAGATCAATAGCTTTCCACTCGTGTATTTTTCCATCAGCAACAAGCTAGATGGTTAACGTTACCTTACCAGCTAGCCCCGCTCTGTTCAGAGCATTGACAGTCAATATATGTTAATGGTTTGTGTGTCTGGGACATAACCAACTGGTTGTTTTTACACTTTGGAAAGATCTTATTTAACTCTCTGCAAGAAAACAAATATGAAAAGTGTATATCTAAAAATATTACTTAATTAGAACTTTTCCTTGAATGTAGAATGATGTTATAATGACTATAATGTAAATTATTAATGAACACTGTGTTGTAAACGGTCTCAAAGAGGTTTTCACTGCACTAAGTTACATCATTCATATGAAAGTACCAATACTTTGTTACAGATATCAGATATCTGTACTTTCTACTTTCTCACAGGCTCGTTACTTTAGATTTAATGTATCTGAGGGTAATTATTGATTATTAGTTTTACTTTCCAAACATCAGGACAGACGTAACATGACGACGACAACATAAAAGGGACGTAAAAGATGAAACAGACGAGAGAGGCAGACTCAACCCTGTTTGAAGTTTCAGACTGAAAGAACCAGAAGAAGAGAAGTAAAGAGTACTTTGAGTGCATTTCAAAGCCTGTACTTTTTAACTTTTACTTGACTAAAGACATTAAATCTTCTATTTTTACCAGAGTCAGAGTTATTTGAAGATATGTGTACTTTTGACTATTTTTTATGTTGAGGTAATCTCTACGTCAGTGGCAGTCCCACTACAGTGAAACTGACACCCACTGAGCCCCCCCACCTTATGGAAATGCACAGAGTGTGTGCGTGAGAGATGTATGGGAGGAGGTGTGAGAGTGGGATGTGGCTGACATTTCTTTCTGTTGCTTTGATAGACCCGCCCACTGGAGACTCTGGTGGTCGCTGTGTGACGACTGCAACAACAACTTTGAAAGGTTGAAGGGTTAAACGTCAGATATTCAAGAGGAGGTGATGAAGAATCTGGCCAGACAAATGACAGACTGTAGGTGTGTAATGACATTATAGAGCTTTATTAGACTTTTGGAGAAAGGATTTACCTTTATATTTATTTATTCATTATAAATAAATTCATGATCAGACCACTAAACCATTGCTTAAGCATATAAATATTTCTCTCTCTCTCTCTATATATATATATATATATATATAGAAAGGTGCTGAGATCATGAGTCTGTGTTTCCTCCACTGCTGGCTATACATAATTTATTTAGTTATTCTGACTTTTCTGCTGTTTTATTATTTATTTTATTATTATTACTTGGAGATGGAGATTTAAAACTTTCTCGCCACTGCTCGGAAATCCGTTCTGATGCCAAAATGAATGTTTTACCTTTTTATTTATTGATTGCCCCACAATTACTCAATAGTAGTATAATGAATTTAATCAGCCAGTAAAAATACAGATTAAGTGGTTTGATTGTAGGTCAATTTAAGTCTCCAGACCTCCAGAGGAACTGACCTCTGTTCTCATCCTGAATGAAAAAACACAGAAAACTCATTGAAGGCAACTTTCTATAGTGACTGAGACTGCATATGATCACAAGGGGCCATAAAGTAAAATATATTGATTTAAATATGGTCTAGTTTCCAAAACAACATTGGGCTACTGTTTCAAAATGAAAGCATACATTATTAAGGGTCACTGGCAGAGCGTTACTTACTTATGTTTTGAATTTATGTAAATCAGCAGGTGAGGAGAGGTAACAGCTGACTGTCCATTCACTTCCCTGTCGTTTCCTGTCTGTCTGTAGATTTTCTACGGCGGGGCAATTGTAGCCCGGGAAAAGCAAGCAGGCCTGACACCCATTAGTTGTTTCATTGGACATTTCACAGTATTGTGCACACTGTCTGGCATAAGTATGACCCAGTTAGTGTTTGACTAATGTGTTTAATATAACTGACAAAAGTGCTACTAAATTTACAGCACAGTAACCTCTGAAGGGGTTCCCAACAAGGAGGTAGGACTTCCCGTGAGGTATAGAGCTAAATATAAAGGTAAAATGTAAAATTGTGCTGCTGCAACAGCTGAACATGTGTGTGTGAATGTAGCCCTGTGCCATACTGCTTTCATGTATAGTTTGATACTGAATGTAGATATAGGATCTGTTATCGTTGTGTAATACTGAGGGTAACAGGTAAGTAAATCTCCTTTATCTAACGACCAAATACAGTCTGAAAAGGTCAACTTTCCCATAGTAGAGGAACTGAAAAAGAAGACGGCTCAATCACAACCAAACAGACTGGCCCTCAGAACCCAGAGTAGGTGTGAGTGAGGTTTAAAGAGTTTGAGCTAGTTGCCGTTTCAAAACCCCACTCTGTAAATCCCCCACAGGGACATCTGTGTCTGTGGCCGGCACACAGCAGGCTGATATCGCAACACTGTTCAACACGTGGTCGCATCATAGTGGAAATAGTTTTCTCTTTCTTTATTCTGTACAACGACTGCTCCTCTGTGATGAGATGATTCAAGTTTGTGTTTATATGTGCTGCCACCTGTAGGTTGGAGGCTGCAGTAAATAGGAGATAAGAACCTGAAGGTTTTACATTAAAATGTTATTTGATATAATCTAATTTGTTAATAAGTAGTAAAAGTAGTGACTTCATGAATATGTAACCCTGAATTGTTGATGGAGAGCATTTCTTCTGTCTCTCTAAAATGTGTCCTTTCTTTGAATCTGGGCTGCAACTAATGATTATTTTCATTCTTAATTATTCTGTTAATTATTTCCGCAATTCCTGGATTAATTGTTAGGTAAATAAAATGTCAGGAAATAGTGAAAAGTGGCCGTTACGATCTCTTTAAGCCTGAGGTGACGTCTTCAAATGTCTTGTTTTCTCCAGCAAAACAGTTCAAAGATGTTCAACTTACTATAACTTAACACACAGAAAGACAACCGATGATCACAGTTTAGAAGCTGCAACCAGTCGTTGATGGTTACCTAAATAATAAACTGATTGTGTTAATACCCCTAACCCTGTGTACTCCTAACCCTGTGTATCCCTAATCCTGTGTACCCCTAACCCTGTGTACCCCTAACCCTGTGTATCCCTAACCCTGTGTACCCCTAACCTTGTATACCTCTAACCCTGTGTATCCCTAACATTTAATGTTTGTGAACCTTATATCTGATCAAAGAATAAGTAAACAAGCACCCAATGCAACTTTCAGTACTTGTCAATTGTTGTTTTAAGTGAACATATAGTTGTGAAAGATTTAAACAATGCCCGACCGTCATTGTATATATCATATTATATTTTTATGTTCCTTATATTGTACTTTTCATTCCACCTGATCTTCGTAACTTACTGTCAAATACTTCACCACATCGGGACAAAAAGAAACACAAAATTCATCATAACAGACAAAAAAACCCACTGTAAGCACCTGTTTTCTTATTTTGACATTTACTACGTGCGTCAACACCTACTGCGGGTTAAAGCTGTCAGGTAATCAGGTTCACAGGTTAGCAGCAGTTGTGGTGACAGCTGCATACACAAGGTGAAACAACATGCAGCCACGAGGGTAAATTGTTGTTTATGTTACATCACTGACATTGCGTCATCTCGGGGACACTTTGACCTTTCTGATGTTTCCTTCCAAAGCTCAAAAATCTGGTTTCACTTGAGACTTTTTTTCAAAATAATTGAATGCTCTTTATAATCTTATTTCATGTTTCCTCCCTCTCTCTTCTGTTTTGCTGCCTTCACTTCTTGTCTTCATCCCTCGTGTCACGTGTTTGTTTGTGTTGACTGCAGTGTTGTTTTATGGAAATTAATCGGTTCTGTTCTAATAAAGTTATCGAAGTTAGTTATTGTTAGGCACTGGCCTCACGTCAGATCGATCAATAAACTAATCCCTGACAAAAATCTGACATATAGGCGGCAGTCCAAATTGCTTCAGGAAATAAGATGTGAGTGGGGAAAAAAAACACTTTTCCACCCTCACAACTACTGATGAGATACCCAAACAATTCCCAATAAACTGCTCAGTCGTCAACAGCAGACAATTGGAAAATATGGACACTCTCTGATAGGACTGTATGAATAAGGAATTACAGAAAATTGACGTATGTTCACAAAATGGATGGAAAAAAGGGTTTAAAACAAAGGATGTACACACCTGATTGGAGACCATGTCCCCAACGCCTTCCCAAAGACCAGTGATGGAGCAGAGCGCCGCCTATGAGCCAAGTGTCTGAGGTGCTGTAAGAAAACAGAAGTGAAAACAATATATATTTATAACCCCTTTCATTTATTTATTGATTGTTCAACGTGTGTCATTTTATGTTTTAAACCACGCAACATACCACGCTGTCATTTTCACACTTGCTTTCATACTTTGTATTAGTTGTAAATTAGCAGCTGTGATGTGTGTGGAGCAACTACAGCATCCCAAAACCTGTCAGACTCTGATTATGTAGCATCTGTTTGTCAAACATCTGTCAACACTATACAATACACTGCCCAGCACTACTAGTACTGTACAGTTCACATACATATTTAGATATACATATATAGATTTTTTTGTTAACGATATAAATATATTGTTCTGTGCAATTATTTATTTTTACACCATGCCACTACCTCCAGCTGTAACCTGTGCAACCTTTCATATCAATCACATCTGTAGTAGTTATTGACTCTTATTCTTATTTTTTTTATCATATCTTGTTTATTATTTTTTAGTTAATGTGTACTTTTCTAATCTGTTGTATCTGGAGCTGCTGTATCAAGTGAATTTCTCCAGTGTGGCATTAATAATCTTATCTTATGATACTTTTAAAGGTGTATAATTTCACAGTACACATAAGGCTCCATGAAGCCTCACACTGACACCAATCTAACGCAGCTGGTTTTTCCAGACCACAAACATTGTTTGAAGACTCGAATTAGGACATAATGGGAAAAAAATAATGAAGGACTTCTATTACTATTATTATTATTGTGTATGCACAGAACTGCATTCTTATTGTTTTGGTCCTCAGATCCTTACAACCCAGGTTTACGCTATCAATGAAGGGCCTCTTTACCTCCAGCACGGTGCACGGTCTTTTTAAAGACCCTTTGTGTGTTGTTTGTCTAAGTAATGGGAGCAGCAAATGAAGAGGGGTTTCAATCAGGGGGGAACCAACAACAACAGTGCAGATGGTTTACTGTGATGTTCCCATCAGACTCACTCTAACAAAGACACAATTAACAGTGTGACTGAGGCCTGTTTGAGTTATTTTTGAACAGCAAAGATGAGTAAATATTCAAAAATAGAAGGAACCACCAGTGGAGCTAAATATGAGTTAAAATACGATTAAAACCCTTCCTTAAAATACCAAAACCCTCAGACTGAAATTAGTCACTACAGCGTCTTCAAAAGCAAAATTCCCCCTTTAAAAATAGTTCGTAGAGGAGGCACCCTGAGCATCTGGACATAGTTTGATTGCAGAGGGAAACTAAAGACGCTGTCGGTGGTGGATGTGCACTACAGCCATAACAGATAATGAGGTTTTAGAAGTCAGAAAAAATAGATCCCGGCGTCGGCTCGCTTCATTTACAGAAACAGATTGCCTGTGAGGACAGACGGGACACCATCACGGGAAAGATCTTGCTGAAGCCACTCGCCCGTAACAGCAACATACTGTCCAACCAGCCTGAGATTATGAATGCCTCAATGTGCATCTGCTCTTGATCACTTATCTATGAACTCGCCTCATCTATTAGTGATTGACAGCAGATTACGTGTTGCCTAGCAGCAACAGCAAGGTCTTCAAACTGCAAAATATTTTTAAAAAAAGCTTTTCTTCGATCAGACCTTTAGATAGAGCCGTATATCAAATAGAAATTTAATTAAGGCTTACATCCACTCTGAAAGTAGTGTGAAAATGGTTGAGAGCTCTGTTCTAGGTCTGTCCTTGGTTATTTGAAGGTTTATATGTGAGAGCACAAAATAGTCGTATGGACCCACTTGATGTTTCTGGGTTCGAACAGATTCTAATTTGACAACAATATCATATTTAATGTGTGTTTAATTACAGGTTTGTTGCCTTTTGTTATTTATACCAAAGCTCTTTCTTGCAAGGTGAATAAATAAATTAGTTTTGATAAGAATTTCTTAATTAAGACTTCTGATCATATGATAGCAGCCAAACGTTTGATCATTCAGCAGGTAAAAGTTAAGTCATACAACATGTACAATAAAACACATTAAAACATATTTTTTTCCAGCTTTTTGCAGCTGAAGATAAGACAGGGAGGAGAAAGAGAGAAAGAGAGAGGACAACATGCAGCAAAAGACCACAGAAATCAAACCAAGTCCACTACGGTACATGGGACGCTATACGTTTAGCAGGTTCCCCATCTGAGTTTATTGTGTAGCTTGCCAACATTTGATAATTAACACTCAACACAAAGCACAGCCGAGGCCGATGGGAATGTCCTGAGTTTGGAAGGTAGTTCATAAACAAAAGTATTGTTAGTAAGTTAAAAGTTTGACCTGATGATGGTGATACATGAAAAGTCACGTGAGTTATAACAGTTCATCCTGAGTGGGACATGAATGTGCCAAAATATATGGAAATCCATCTAATAATTGTTTAGATATTTCAGTCTGGGCTGCACAGCTCGCACTGGCTGAACCCAGCTTTTTCTTTTATCACTGCTAACCTTTATTAATGTTCCCAGCAGGAACAGTCCTACATACACACATTAACTGTTTTGTCAATTTGGGTGAGAGACAACAAACAGATTCTCCGTCTTGTTGTGGCTGCTCTCGTGCTCTAATTGCTGGACAAACTGAGAAACTGGGCTCAGCAGAATCGAACACAAAGAGAAAAACAGCGAAACAAAACAAACAAAAGCAGGAACACTACACAAAGCATCTCATTCTGGCCCCTGTCTCTGCAGTCGCTTCCACGCTGGCACACAAAGTCTACTGACTCGTGATGGTCCAGGACCGGGACACAAAGGACCAGGTTGATCTATCAGTCCAGGATACAGGTGCTTCACTGTCAATTACAGAATGGGTGTGTATATTCAGTACCAGTACGCTGTTGATATAAAGGTCAGTTTATTCTGTCATGTAGTTTTCTCTGTCCTGTGTGACAACAAAGTTTAAAGCAGCAACAAGAAACTTTCATTTTGTGTTGATTGTGGCGCCCCCTGTGGACAGAAACGGTAGTGTTTCCACTGTATGTCATGTGGAGGTATCAGTATTAAACTGAGACTGTTTCATAACCAGTCAAAATCTCTTTTTTTAGTGGTTTTCACAGAATGAATGTGTAAGTATGTTCACTATCTTCCATGTTTGATATACTGATACTGAATTTCATTCACTGTATCCACCAACTCTTGAGGGAAAATATCAGACTCTTGATAAATGTTTCATTATAGCCATCAGCTAGTTGCTTATTGTCTGCAGAGACTCTCTCTCTGTACATCTGATGGGACTGCAGCGTCGGGTGATAATTCTCTGTGGGACGTCACTACGAGCAACAGCTTTCACATTACACAGTGATTTCAGCTATTGTTACTGAAAATATTGATGGTAGCAGCTTTAATGCAGCGGGATGTGCATTAAAACCTCATTAACACTTGACAAAAAACATTAGTTGATTTTTAAAAGCCTAATTACCAAACAAGTCTTCATAACTAGTGAATAGGTTATTTGTCAATGCCTGGTTTCCACAATAACCCAGTGGGCACCAATTAACTGGGTGATTGTTTGTCAGAACAAAACTGCCAATATAACCATTAAGAAAAGGGATACACATGACAGTTTTCTGCCCTGCTATCCGTCTGGTTAATGTTGGGTTAGGTTAGACTGAAACTACTTGATGGGAGACGTGGTTTCCGTCCTCACTCACTTCCAGGTCCATAATTATAAATTCAGGCATGTGTTTCCTGTATCAGAGCTAACTGGCTCCAAGACATTTAGAGGTCACAGTTCACCAGCATCACTCTTGCAAAGTGTTCAAATTTTTTTTATTATTATTACCCATATCATAACATAAGTGGAATAAATACTGTCCAAGGTGGTGATACGTTTGTATTTGTCAAAGATACGGGCAGCATGCAGATTATAGACTGGTTATTTGACTGATTTTATTTTTATATGATATTATATGAAGATCCATAAACCTATATATCATTGGATCTTTACAGATAGCCGGTGGATCTAGAGAAATATTCATCGAGTGACAACAGGGTGGCAGAAATATATGCTGATTTAATCACAAGAAATATCAAAATTTGCCTGGAATTATTATTTCTGGCACATTAGTAAGTAACTGAATAGAAACACATCGACCTTTGCTGTATATACTGTATATAGTGTCATATTTACCTGTCTCATGTACATAAAGAAACCTGCACGTAAATATTTATTTCAGCATCCTTTGCACTATTGTCTACTGTCTACAAATGTTATTATTTTTGTTTGTTATATATGAATAACTGTACATAGTAGTTTATGTCTATTTTGTTCTGTTTATTTATGCTTAGTCTGTGTTTGTACATTGAGAACAACATAAAACCGAATCACATTCCTTGTATGTGTGCACCTACCTGGTCAATAAAAGTGATTCTGATAGCTAAAGGTGGCATTAGAAATAAATGAATTGTTTTATTAAATCTTCACACACTTTTCCAAATAGGACTTTTCTCATTGAACCTAAGTCAGTCACTTAAAAACTGTTTTTCAACCATTTTTTGGTTTTTTTAATCTAAATTGAAGTGTTCAATTTGACAGCATTTGACACCACATTATGGTGGCCAGTCATGTTTTAGGCACCTATCTAGATCCACTGCTGACTATGTGTCTGTTTCCCATTCAGATAGTGTTTTGCATGGCGTAGCGGTTTCGGCTTAGGTTAAGGTTAATCACAGAGATAGCTTTTTGGGGCCAGGGCAAAGGGGAAACACAGATCAATGGGAAACAGACTTTTTACACAACAGGAAATCACATGGATATTTCTGGGTGCTGACTGTTGGCAGTGGACAGGAGGCTATAATACGACACCTTAACGCTACTTCAGCCGTTGCTCTTAAGAAAGGAGAGGCATTATTTGAACAACCCGCAAGAGGTTGCTTGACAGGAAAACACACACACACACACACACACACGTGTAATTCAAGGTGTTTGAAATAACAACCGCAGTTGTTTCCTAGTGAGGACAGACTCCAATTACAAGCCAGTAAATTGAACATTGAAAAACAGGATTTCCAGTTACTCAGGTGGAAATTGATATTTAAAAGTCTTCCACTGGTATTTCTATCTAACCATCACTGAAAGCTCAACACCTCCAAATACTTTTTCCCCTCCCTCTTAACTTAACTGAACTCATTATGACACTAGGCTTTGTTTCCTGTCACCTGATTAGAACAAAGTAGCAGTAAAAGTACACAAGGATGTAGTCAATCTGTTCGTTGACTGGTGAAAGGTTTCGTCGTCCAGGATGTTTGCTGACTTTTTCTTCATCCGTCTTATGTAACAGCCTCAAATCTCTCTCCCTTTGACACACAGCAGCACAGATTCATGAGTCTGGAACAATTTAAATAGCAGCGTCTCACACTGACTCACACTCAGCGGTCATCACCAACAGGATCTTTTTCCTCTTTGGCTTTTGGATGGCGGATCAATACTCACGGGGCGTAGAGAGGTTGCAGCATCATCATAGCTTCCTCTCCTCATTGCTGCAGTTCCATAACCTGGAGAGTCCATGTCTCCGAGCAAGCCCCCCTGCTGTCCTGTACTGTAGTTTGTGTTGTCGGTTTTCGCTCAAGAGAAAGTAGAGATAAGTAAGTAGTCTGCGATCCAGTTTGAGGGGCTCTGCTGCGAACGAATGACGAATGACGCCTCTTGTCCTGCAGAACAGCCTCTTCTAACTGGTGCTAATGAGGGTTACAACAATGGAGGCCCAGCTGGCACACAAAATGGGAGACGGGGGGTTTGTGCCTGACCTTGGACCCACAGTGCCAGTCTGATCCGAGCCACCAGCCTCACACCGCCCCACCAAATAAAAACCCCATCCATCCATCCCTCCCCTCCATCACAGCCTGTCCTGTTCCGCTCCAGTGGGGCAACTTCCTCCCATAATGAGCTCGCCGTGCGTCCCATCAGGGCCTGCCGCCTCGTCCCCATTTCCAGGCTAACAAGGGTGAGATGCCGTGACAGCCAGTGCTGTATGGGGTCTCACACACATCCCCATCCCCCCCTTTGTGCATACATGAAGAGGTGCTTACACACACACAAACAGATGTACTTTTAGAGTTGAGTTTTTAAGCCAATAGTGTAATCTACTTTCCTTTCAGCTAATATAAGCTAATATACTGACTGGTTGGAGTTAAACTTAAAGGGTTTGACTGGGAGCAACAAGCAGGAGAGAGCTCAGCAATGAAAGGAGAACATTTATGAAGGGAGAAATGTTTGAATTGCATCTCTTTCTGTTCAATGGAACAGCTATGGCGACATTAGGCAGAGCCAGTGGGACATAGTTTGTCCAAAAGAGTAAACTGACACACTGCAATAAATTAACAGCTCTGAATCTCTGACCCAGCGTAGCCAATCACAGCCGACTCACAGACACACCTCCTGATCCACTTCTCACAGTATGAATACATGCAGAATATGTTGGGATTGTATGTTCAGGGTGATAGAATATATGATACACAAAGTATTTGCTTTGAATGTAGAATGTGTAATCTCACATCAAAACAACAACAAAAGACAACATTTTTATTAAATTAAAAAAGCTCTATAGGCAGGTGAGCTGTGTGTGGCGATGAGCTGTTTCATACAGTTGTGCACCAGGAGCCAGGGAGGGAGAACACAAACACACACAAAAAGACAGTGACAGACAGACAGACAGACAGACAGACAGACAGACAGACAGACAGACAGACAGCACTGGAAACAGGGAAGAGAAAAAAGAAAGAAAAATAGTAGGGAAATATACGTCTTGTCCTAAATTAAAAAGGTTGAAAGAACAATCTTTTACATCAAAGTAAACATTCACAATCATGTAGATAATACGAGAGCATTCATAATAAACCCCAAACTGAAAAGACTTTGGACATATTGATTGATCCCCATGAGAGATAATTCAGCAAAGAAAGCAGAACAACAAAACTGAAAGATAGAAATTGTGAAATTGATGAGTTATGTAAACAACTTTCAACATGTCAGCGGCAGAAAATATGAGAGCTTTGGAAAGAGTATCAATTAGTTACATAAACAGAATTTATTTACATTTTTAATACTAATTCATTGTTCCCAACCCCCACAATGGGGGCACAAGATAGAATAAAGTGGTGTTTAGACGATTAATAACAAGAGAGAAATGTTGCTGGGGTTTTAAATCATTAAAAAATATAAAAAATATGAAAAGGAAAACTCTTTTTTTCTGGTTGAAAATCACATAGATTTGTGCAAGCTGTGATAAAGGGTCACATGTTAGATGAGTGTCATCACGCAGAGGCACAAAAGCAACTTCCTTCTTTTAGAAACACATTTGGAAAGAGAAACAAAACTCCTCGACAGAAAAGGGAAGGTGTGATGTTTAATTTCCATCTCTCCCTCGTAGACCCACATTTATTCTTAACCCTGTGACTCTTTTTATATCTGATTGCTCTGGTGATTCAGTATTGACGACAGGCTCCACACATAATCACCAGGGTGATTGTTGTTTACACTGTTGTTGTTCCATTATGTTTTCTCCAAGAGTGCATACTTTTTCTTAATTGTCATATTATCACGAATTGCCGGCTGAGTTGTTACTTTTCCCGATTACCAACTTTATCACACCGAAGGAAAAGTACTGAAAACTGCAGGAGGTAACTTTTATTAAAAAAATAACGTTATCTCATATTTGATGAAACTTTCACTATATAATGACAGTAGAACATAAAACACATAATCTGTAAAAATCAGAGCTGAGAAAAAACAGCTGATTGTTGAATCTCAAACACAGACGCTGGGAATAAGATTCAACAATTAACTATCTTCAAACCACAAAGACCAAAGCATCTTTCTGTCTTTCTCAACATCTTTCTCCACAATTAACCCTATCAAGGGTGCTTTTGTTACCTAAACCTAACCAGAGATGACCTTTTGTTGATCCAGAAAACCTTTATTAGTAAAACATTGAAGTATTAGGCAGTATTAGGCTTTATAAATGTTGTTTCTCTGGGTTCTCTGTGGAGACCAAAAACTGAACTAAAAGGAAAGTGAGTATTGGAGTTAAAGGTTCAGTGTGTAAGATTTAGTGGCATCTAGTGGTGTAGTTGCAGACTCACTTGCTTCACCCTCTCCTTTCAAGCATGAGGGAGAAACTACAGAAGAAAAAAAAACCTACAAAAAATGCCCAAACCTGGAGCCAGTGTTTGGTTTGTCCCTTATGGACTACTGTAGTAACATGGTGGCCTTCATGGAAGGATTATCTGTAGATAAAAACAGCTCATTTTAAGGTAACAAAAACACAACAATTCTCAATTTCAGGTGATTATGAAAACATACCTATGAATATTATATTCCATTTCTGCCAACAGATCCTCATAAATGTTACACACTAGACCTTTAATATCTATTATATTTCATGGTTTACTTTGTGAAGTCGGGGGTTAGTCCCATATTTTGACGGTAGCAACAGATTTCCTGCAGCCTCTAAAGTTTTAACTTCTACTGCTCATATTTACGTCTGTCGGAAATTCAGGGTCTCCATTTCACCTGACCTGCAACTATTTAGGGGGCATTCAAATAAACAAACAGCACTTTTGCCCTTTTGTCATTAGCGTTTCGAGTTGGCGTTGGTCCTGGACGACTCCATTTAGCCTTGTTTAGAAAAGTTTCCATCCAGTTTTCAAAAACTCAGCGTGGAGCCAATTCTGAGTTGTTTTCATGGTTTGATCTTGGCTGTCTGGTGAAGTGGCAGCGATGGGTTGGATGACATTTCACATTATGATTTCTTTATTAGATAAAGCTTTGACACAGGTTTCCATTTTCTAGAAGCATGTGCATGTGTGTGTTTTGATTGGCACGGAGAAGTAATGACGCTGCCATAGACTGATTTGCCTCTTTGTAAAGCATTCCCAGACGCAACCTCTTTGTGCTTTCAAACTCAAATGTTTGAACACGTTAACCAGAGCACCTCTCTGCCTTTAATAGCGTACTTATGTTCTTTCCTCGCTTCTCACAGCATTTGTTGAGTGTACGTCACGATGGTAGAATTTCCAGTGAAACAACCCCATGGCGAGTTCATACAGAGAAATACAATTATGTCTTGTTGTTGATTTGGACCACGGAGGAAACACTTTGCAGCTTTGCTCATCAATGCAGCCTTTTGTCAAGAGATTGCATAACATGTAAGCACATAAACAGAGCCTCACTTAACAGCTCACTGCTCATCTCTCACAGGTCGGACACAGAATATAACCAGGGCTTTAATCTTTTCTCCTGAAGTCTCCTGAGTGTTACATTTTTTTAAAAAATTTAAAATTTTAAATGCTGCAGTTTTAAAATAGCTGCTGATGACAATGATGATGTTTTATTCGCTCTGTTTAAATCTGCAGACACCAGGGCCCTTTGGGGACAGAGGAATAGCTGTAAACACAACATAGAGATATTATCACTGTATAAAACTGTTATGGCGATTGTGTAATCAAGTTGCTTCGAGCAGACCGAGCAACATATTTATTTGGCTTCATGTTTTGTATATTTTTGGGGCTTTTTTGACTTTATTGGAAAGGATAATCAAGATCAAGATAGACAGGAAAGGGAAGAGAGAGAAAGGGGATGACCCGCTGCTACAAGGACTCAGGCCTGGTGCATGGGCCACAAGCTGAGCTATCTGTCTCCCTGTTATAGCATATTTTTCAAGTCTATTTTCTTCAATTTGTGCGTGAAACTACAGTGAAAGTGACGGCGTCGTCAAAAGCTATAGTGTAAGTCCGATACCTATTTTAGTCTAGATAGATAGATAGATAGATAGATAGATAGATAGATAGATAGATAGATAGATAGATAGATAGATAGATAGATAGATAGATAGATAGATAGATAGATAGATAGATAGGTTTCTTTATTAATCCCCTTGGGGAAATGCAGGTATCCAGATACTCAGACTGTTCACATACAAATACATACAAAAAGACAAAAACAGATGGCAAAATGGGTTAAAAAACAAACAAACAATAAATGAATACATAAATAAGACGGTAAATACACTATGTTCACCAGCTAGCCACCAGCTGGCAGACTTTGTCTGTCTGTCATTTGGTGCTTTTCATGGAGCGTACTGTTGGTTTTTAAAGCTTTTAAGCTGAAACCAGCTGCCTGCAGCTACAACACAAACAAGCTTTGTGTGGGTTTATCACTATGAATGACAATGAAAACACACATTGATATAGCAGCATTAAATAAACTAAATCATCAAGAGTACAGGAGAGTTGTCACTGTCTCCACTCACATAAACACTGTGTAAAGCTCTAATTGCTGCCACAATGGAGTACAAGGAACTCTTTAAACAGTGAGGGCGAGCAGACAAATAAATGGGTCTCTCATTAACATGCATGAAGCTGTTAACTCACTCAGAATGAGCGTTAAGAAATGAGAGGAAGCTCATTCGGCTCTGTAAGAGAATTTTATTTAATTGGATTCATCACAGTAGAGTTAGACCGTGGACTGAATAGAAAAAAATAATATTTGAGCATTTTGAACCTTGCAATATATATAATCAGAAAAGAGCGGTGTACAATATATCAGATAATCACAGTTAAAATGGATGTGATCAGTGTACTACATTGTAGAAACATATTATTGTTGACATATTTTTGTTTGTTTGTTTTAGAAAAAATATAGTTTTTCAAGATGCTTCATTAGGACACAAAGGAAAGAAAAATACAAGAGCTAAAAACAGAGAATAGACTTCAATTAAGATGCAAGATCTTTTTTTTTAAATCCCCAAATTCATTTAAAAAAAGAAAGAAACACATCAAAGGTATGAAGAAACACTCAAATGTCCTGACAATGTGGGTAAACATCAGACAGAACATTACATAAGTATGTAAGGTAGGTAGTAACTGAGCAATAAATGTACAAAATATTACAAATACAAACATTAAAAGAGAGCTTTATTATCCCCGGACCAACAGTATTCACATAACCAACGTATCAGACAACAGATCGTTAATACAAACATCACATAAAGTTGTTTAAAAGACCAGCCAGGATAGACGCCCTCTTCTCTGGTAGCTCATTTAAGTGCCGGACACTTTGACTTAAGCCTGTAGTCTGTTAATGTTTTGAGGGTAAATAACCCAGAAAATATGAGGATTGATTCAACACTTTAACATCAACATTAAAACTATGTAGCTTTTGATTTGTGAGTTCAACGGGTATAAACAGCTCACACACGCAAAGACACACACAGTGAATGAGCATAATTGCAGAGGAGTTAAGGGCATCATAGCTTTCAGCTGGATTTGTTTTTAAAAAAAATTCCATTATGTGGAAAACAGCAGGTGCTCCTGTTTCTTTGTGTTCAGTAGTTGAGTTCAAATGCCCTTAAAGTGGATCTGCTGCATATGTGAAAGGCAACTGCAGGCTCAAATTCTAACAACAAAGAGCAAAAAAAAAAACACATAATGAGTGACACCAATCAGCCGTAACATTACGACCTCCTGGGGCACGCTGGTGGTTATAATGTGATAATTCTGACACCTTTCTATCAGAACCAGCATGAACTGTTTCAGCAGTTTGAGCTACAGTAGCTCGTCTGTTGGAATCGGACCACGCCCATGACCCTGCCCATTTTTCCTGCTTCTAACACATCAACTTTGAGGACAAAATGTTCACTTGCTGTCTAATATATCCCACCGACTGACAGAAGCCAGATAACCAGATAATCAGTGTTATTCACCTGTCAGTGCTCGTAATGTTATGGCTGATTGGTTTATGATGTTGCTACACTTTCACAGATCCTTTACATTTTAGAGGTTTTAGAGGTAGAGTGTTTAAGCTAAAAATGTTAAGTAGAAATTAATTCATTTAAAATTAATCTCAGTAATCATACTTACTGTGCCCTCAGCTAATTTATTAATACACAATAATTTACTGAAAAATGTAATGACAGTATAAATACTTAAAGAAACAGCATAAATAATGCACTGACCTTATGAAATTGGATTGAAATTGGATTGAAATTGGCCTTTCATTTCACATTTTGACTTGTCACAGCAGGAACAAGACTAGAGTATACCACGTTCATATCATAAAGGAGAAATGGGAAAGATTCCCATGTTTACGACTTGCAAACATTCACAGTATTAAGACAGTTGTCACATGAGCATTAATATACTGATTGATATATACATACATATCCATTAAATATGAGTTTAATTGATTTATCCTGAGGGAGACATGAATGTCCATCTTGAGACGTTTCACTCAAAACCACAGAGGTTATAGAAGCTTTAACAGGATGCAGGCTGGTAATCTAGTTCACTAGGAGCTCGATGTTAAACTTCGCTGCTAAAAACATCTCAGAGTTGCAACCCAAACAGAACCTATTTAATTTACAAAAAAAAGCAACCTGGACCCTGATTAATTGAATGGAAACAGGACAAGATTTTTTGGTTGTTGGCTGTCGACGGTTTAACCATGCTGCCTTTATATCATATATCTGTATTAACAGTGATAGAGTTCATATAGAGACAGGCAGGGAGGCTTTGGCAGGTTTACTGTCCAAGAGGGACGGGGTAATCTTCGACACGGACCCCCAGCAGGCGTACACCGGCCTGCCATGGACATGGAGGCTGCTGGGGTGCGTTACTTTACTCTTGCTGTGAATTCGGTCCTGAGACAAACCAAAGTTCTTCTTTTGGATGTGGTTTCTTTCCTGGAGCTGAATGTGGATGGGATACGGGCCTGGGTGGCCCGTGGCGATGTGGATGCCTACGCGATTCCCCCCGAATTTGGGGCAGAAAGAGAGGATCATGCAGCGGAGCTCCTGCTGGAAAGTCTTGTTAAAGTAGAAGTAGATGAACGGGTTGTAGATGTGGGAACTTTTGGCGAAGAGGGCGGGGAATACAAAGCCCTCAGGAGCCATGTACCGGTTCTCCTTGTGGAAAATGAAGAGGAAGGACACAACAGCGTACGGGGCCCAGGCGATCACAAAACCCAGGCTGATGCAGAAAAACATCTAAAAGAGGAAGTAACAGATTACAGAAGATTACTACACAAAACTTAACAAATCATTTATTCTGATGTACGCTAATATGAAACCTGTTTCCTAGGAGATTCCCCTTGTTAAAAACAAAAAAACGTGGTTGTGCTAGAAAAGAAAGATCTTACGTTTCTGTTAGTCATGTGAGTAATGACAGTATCAATCACATGTTCACATTACATCACATTATTTTAAATAAAGTGTTTATTTTCAGTAGCAACGCAAGAAATTTTGTTTTAAAGCTCTAAATAACGTCTTAAGCAGAAGCTTTGTGTACAAAGGTGTCTGACTTCCACAACTTAATATAATATTAATATTTAATTTCCAATCAACCTCAACTGTGTTTTGTTTTTTTTACCACACCGGCAATCTTTTACTATAGCTCATTTAATCCAGGTCCCTCCCAAACATCTATCTAAGACAGGGGTCAACCTGCGGTCCCTGTCCAGTGGCTCACTGCCGCTTTGACAAACAAATTATATAGATATGTCATTTTCTGCTGCTGGCTTACCAGTATGCTTGATTTGCAAAGAGAAAATACAGTTACAGAGAGTGCTCAAATATGTGGTAAATGGACTATATATATGTATGTATGTATCAGCTCTAGTCTTCCGACCATTCAAAGCACTTTACATTACGTGCCACATTCACCCATTCACACACATTCATACAGTGATGGCCATCACAAACAGAAAATAACTCCATCCATATTCATAGACTTTATATAAAGGTATAAAGGGTAACCTCCATTACTAATACAATTAAGAGACAGGAATATTACATTGCGATGCTGGAAGATTACCACCATATCTCTGATAAAAAAACGACTTATGATCCACATGAGCTTTATTTAAAGATCTCATTGTGCACAGCAAGAACAAGGCACCTCTTTCTCAAAAGCTCAGACAAAAGAAAGTCATCTGTGGATGTGATTGCAAACATGACGGCTCTCCAAAAACAATCAGTGTACAGATGGATGTGTGAGTGAAAAAAAAAGAAAAAAATCTGCATTCAAAAAAACCAATACAGGTCACGAGGGGGTTCACTGAATGTTTGTGTGTGTTTAATGTGGCTCATTACACTACCATCACAGACTCCTGAACCAGAACCAGATGAAGTATATTAACATTTTACTTAAAGAGGTCCTCCACCCTAAAGTGTGTTTATTGTAAACTGAAGTCACTTAGTCTAAAATGTGGCCATAATAAATCAGTTAATTATTCAGTTTTTTAACATTTAACATATTTAAAATTAATCTAAATGAATGAATTGATTTTTACAGAATTTGACACCAAGCTCTTGTGGCAGCTGCAGTGGCGGTCCATCTAGATCCACCCCTACTTGTTTAATCTTTTTGGCCTAACATAAAGATTTCAGGAAGCTCCTTGTCCTGCACAGAAGCTCCCAACCCCTCCCCAAAAAACGTATTGATCTTAAACTTTGTTTGCTCACCATGGTGAGTCGTTTTTCAGCATATCGCAGGTTGTTGCGGATGCCTCTTGCAGACAGCGAGTAGGAAAAGCGGTAAACCTTGTAGAGGATCTGACACTGGGACACCATGATGAAGACGACGGGAACCAGTGTGAAGAAGGCGAAGGAGCAGATGACATAGAAGGCGTCCTTGGCTGACGTATGATAACCCCTCCAGGCGACGGTGCAGGACAGTCCGTAGGGCTCGGGGACGTACTCACCCCAGCCGAACAGAGGGAAGCAAGACCACAGTGCAGCCACAAACCAGATGGCACAGCACGCTAGCTGGATGTTGGCGCCTTCCAGCCACACAGCTGACAAGAAGAACAAAACCTGTTTAGTTATATAAAAGTGTTTGTCCAAGTCCTTGCCGCCTCAGGGCTTACAGGAATAGTTTAACCTTTTGTCAAGTTTGATTAAAAGATACGATTCATGTCAGTACAGGAAAGACACTACAACCGAAAAGTAAAGTAGGAATTGTTTTGTATCAAGTGTTTTAATATTCGATTGTGCTATTTTGAACAATTTCATAGCTGTTATCAATGTCCTTAGTGGATAAATAATTATAATACTAAAAGAAAACTCTATTAAATGCAAAGCTGCCATATATGACTGCATAAAAAAACAACCCTAAAGTTCTCAGGAAAGATAACACCTCAGTTCTGTCAACATTCGTCTCTTATTGATCACGAACAATATCCCTAATGTAGCCACTGAGGCTATGTGGCTATTTTAAAAATAGCTCCTGAAGAATTAAGCATAAATGGACTCTGAGATCATCAGAGAAGATATGTGCTTTTAAGAGCTGTAAAACGTCACCTGTCCATTATGAAGAAAATAACATACCTTTGGACACTTTTGATTGTAACATCCTTATCAATAGACTACATCAGTGCGTTGATATATTTTGAACTACTCTTAAAGGGTTTGACTCTGACAAATAGAGAATATTTTTCTTGGAAATTATGTTTAATCATCAGATCCAAAAATGTAAGGGATCCATTCATGATCCCATTTTGTTTTCCCTCTATATTATTTGTCGTTTGAATGGGGTCTGCTAACAATGCTACACCGATGATACACTAATCTACTTGTCCTTCCAGCCAGATAATGTTAGCTGCCCGGGCAGTTTAATGAAGTGCTCAACTGCTACTGAAAATAGATGACCTTGTAACAGATGTTATAATCTTTGGACCTGATCACCTTAACAACCACTGGCAACCAACATCAAACCTTCAGCCAGAAATCTAGATGTCACTCTCAACTGGACTTTGAACCACATTGCTACATCCACCTCCAGAAACATTACCAAAGAATAATTCATCTTTGAGTTTTCCTGACCTACATAGGCTTATTCATGTCTTTGTCTTCTTGCACCTGGACTATTGCAGTACACCATTTACATGTCTCCGTAAATCCTCAGTGGCTCAGCTTCAGCTTGTGCAGAATGCTGCAGCTCGAAACACCAGTCATGGGTCACATATCACTCCAGTTCTCGCCTCTCTTCATTGGTTGCCAGTTCAGTTCAGGACTGATTTTAAGATTTTAAGAAGAAGGTATAGCCCCCAGCTATACGATGGAGCTCTTGCCTCTAGGATTTCCTGCCTGTGGAGGTGTGTCAGTATTACCTGCTTTTGAATCACAGCTTAAAACAGCAAAGTCTTTTATGATGTCTGACTTGTAAATCTTGGTGGGGTTATATTTGATTGTTTTATTCTCATGTATTCTGTCAAGCACTTTGAAACCTTGTTTGGATAAGTGCTATAAAAATTGTTGTTATTAACAAATGCCTCACCATAAACCAAGCTGTAGCATGTCTTCAGGTACCGTATGATGCTGATGGCGGTGATGGTGAACATGCCGCACAGGCCGAAAATGTAGCAGCCAAGGCCGTAGTAAACGCAGGTGACGTTTTCTCCCAGCCATGTGTGGTTAAAGGAGGAAATGATGGAAAGCGGGTAGAAGCAGATGCAGCAGAGGAAGTCGACGACGGCCAGGTTGACACACAGCAGCTCCGAGCCCACCATCTTCTTCCTCCTGCGGTAACAAACCACCAGAACCAGCCCATTGCCCAGAACAGAGAGCAGAACTGGGACAGAAAACAAGGGGAAAACATAATTTGTGTGAAAGGTGTTGCATAGTGATGAGCATCATTGATCTGCAGTTCCTGTCAGCTGTGTTTTGGCGTCTTTTAGCTCATTGTTTTGGTTTGGTTCTGATTTACTGCTCTTATCGATTTGTTTGCAGCTCTTCTCTGTTTTAAAAAAACACATGATATAAACGGTTGGTGGCGCTCTCCAGTCTGGTGCCATTAAGCCACAGAAGAAGAGGATGCCGCAGGATTATGTAATTTAAACACAGTCAAAACAAAGCTCCAGTGAAAGTTCATGAATAAATAAAAACAGCAGAAATCATGACGGAAATATGGCCTTTCATGTCTTCTCGTCGCTCCACACTGACAGTTTACATTGTGTGTATCATGATTCATTCACTGTGTTTCTATTTCATTTAGTCACATTTTATGTTTAACAACAGGTGGATGGAAACACACATAGAAACAGAATATTCTTTAAGGGAAATAGAAGAAAAGAAAGAGGATTTCTGTTTATTTTTTTAATACAATCAAACTTAAAAGAAATAACCTTAGATGGCATTAAAGACTTTAGCATTAAAGTGTATCTTCATTTATCTTCCTTAGAAATACAAAAAAACACACACTGGCTGTTGAAGAGTCATCAAGAGTGTGTGAAGGAGTCGGAAGCAAAAGAGGCAACAAGAATAAATAGTGTGATAAATGAAAATGATCATTTTACCAGGTATATCACAGACACACAGACGGTAATGTTAATACCTCAGGCTCACACCTCCATTTACACTCAGAGCCTGAGGAGTAACTAGTGCTGAGTTGGTAAACCTTCATCAATGTGTTTGGTTGCAGGTTACCGAGGAGGCTCTTTTTTTAAGGTTTAAAGGCTTTTTAAGGTGCAATTCACTTGATTATTATGTAATTCTTTGTAATTATCTATAACTTCCGCAACACCACAATCTTAAAACTCATTACTATTTATGTAATTTCTCTCAGCACATTCTGTGAAATATGTTTACATTTACTTTGTATATAGGCTCTTATTATATTTCTATTTTCCATTTTTTACTTTACTATATGTATATACCTATACATTAATTTCTATTCTATATATTGTATATAAGTACTATTTCTTTAACGTTGTGCGAGTAGTAGAATAAAGTATTTCTGATTCAGATTATGTAAAAAGTTAACCCAAGAGATCATTTGTCAGATATTTTAATGTGAAAGAAAGTAAACATAACTTATGTGTGTTTTTAATGCACAACCAAGATAAAATAACACATTTAAAGGATTTTGCAGCCTCCATTGCTCAGTCCTACTATGTTTCCTGCATTTCATTAAACCAGCTGGGTGTCCATATTGATTACCATATTGACACTGGGTGTCCATATTGATTACTAGAATAATTTAGATGAAAAACATAATCAGAAACAAGTAAAAGTGTGTTTATATAAAGTTTTAGCAGCGTTAGGCTTTAAGGGGACCAGCAGCTGGTCAAGAACAAATATTTTAAAGATGTTTTGAGGGTAAGACAGCAGGTTTGAGTGGATACATACCGACGGAGAGGATGGTCAGTCCCACACATATGTCTGCAGTGGGGGTCAGTTTGGAGGTGAACTCAGAGGCGGTCCGGTTGTCAGAGGAGTTCAGATGCATTGGTTGGAGCTTGTTTCTGATGTTGTTCTGCGGGTAAAAAAAAAAAATCCTTGACTTGTCTCACAGAGCGAGCTGCTGTGCGCGACCAAGGAGGCTCACTTTTATGCAGGCAGGACGTGTCACCATGGTAACTTAAAGCGGAGGTTGAGGCGCGTGTGAGGGGATGCTGAAGGGTTAACGGAGCTCCTCCAGGTGGGGGGGGCAGCCTTGTCTGATGAGCTCAGGAATAACACTGGAGTGTTTACAGCGAGATGAGGTTGAATTAGTTGTTAAATAGTTTGTTAATGTCTCATTTCTTACCTCCAATTATTTATTTTTCCATTAAAAAAAAAGAAAATTCAATCTTTTTTTTTTTTTATACCTCCTCAGTGCAGATTTTACATTTTCTTTCCAGCGTTTTATGTGTGTATATATATATATAAAGTTAATTCTTCTTGTTGTTCTTTATTATTAAAAGGTACAGTGTGCAACTTCTATCTATTATTAATCCATCTATTGGCAGATATGTCAGAAAAGGAATATTCACAGGTATGTTTTCATTAGTGTTTAATCACCTGAACATGAGATTTGTTGTGTTTCTACCATAGCCCATAAGGGACAAACCAAACACTGGCTCCAGATGGGTCCTTCACACAAGGGACGGAGACACACTGGTCCTTTAAAGTCATGCACAACTTTGAGTCTCATGAAATGAAAATGTTTCCAGTTTTACAAAGAACGGTACCAAATCTCCTCTCTTCAGGAAATAAAACACAATCAGATACAACAAAACAACAAACAACACAGTAAAATAAAATACTTCATCTCATACGCACAGTTCACAGTGTGAAAAGTGGCGGCGTGAATACAATTATTTTATGTGTGTATTCAGAGTTCCTGGGTGTTTGTGCAACACTGGCTCGCTGTCACACTGTCATGGTTACCGGGGACACTTGAATATTACAAATCCTTGATGCCGATTAGTGACACCTGCTCTTTTTCCTGCTGTGACAAATCTAAACATCTGCTGTGGAAACAATCTGTTATTTGTTTTTCAGATGCATCTGGTGAATTAAGTCAAATCAAGTTTTTACTCTTTATCTTCTTCATCGTTCCCAAATTAATTAGATACGTTTTTAACTCGCCATGGTAGGAAGACATAAATCGACTGCTCTGTTCCAGTTGTAACTGCGAGACAGAGCGGAACTTAATAATGTAAACAACTCAACACCTGTGATTGACAAGTCAGAGGATGGCTGCGTGTAAGGTCTGTGCAGCTTTACCTTTGTGTTTGTCTGAAATGTGCACAGAGCAAATAATCCGTGAACAGTGCTGCACTCCTGAGAAACAATGGGCTTCAATGACAGATTAATCATTAAATGGGCTTTACTGATTGATCTGTCATTAATGTGTTTAATCAGTAGCCTGTTTGGGTTTTACTAACAACTCTGAACTGATTTCTATTGTTTTATTAACCACCATGTGTTTATGATAAAACTTCAATTAAAAGCAGGGTGCCAATCAGACGCAGGTCTCCATCACTAGCCTGGTGTTGCTACACGTTTTGATGAGTAAACAAATGTCTCAATTAGACGCCTACTCTGGATTTGAAAGTAGTTCTTTGTATGTGTAAAGACCTCTTCAAGTCACCGGGTCGCCTGAATGAGCGAGTTCCAGGCTGCTTTTGTCAATGTGGACACAATACAGGTAATAAAGTATTCACCTCCAACCCTTACAATACTATCTTCATTAACATTAGACTGTACTTTTACTGCAATACTCTTTTACAGTAACATACTGAATGAATTACTGTCCTCTAATTCTACTTTTCATTGTGTGTTTTTAAGCTTTATGCATTTATTTTCCCCAACCCCTTTCTTTTCTTGTGTTCATTGAAATGTGAGTAAATGAACTGGAACAGTTTCTAACAGGAGGCTGTGTGAGAAATATAAAAAGGTAAACAAAGTGCTAAAGACAGCAGTGTTTTGTATAAAGGTCATCAGTGTGTTGTTGCTGAGTAATTCAGAAACAGCAGGTAGAAACCAAGAGAGTACTTTTATACTTTGAGTACATTTCAGAGCCTGTACTCCTTTACTCTTATTTGAGTAAATAAGTTGAATACTTCAACTACTTATTCTTTCTTTAAACCAGTATCTATCTATACTTCTGCTCGAGTAAAGAATGTGTGTACCTTTGCCCTCTCTGATAAAAACATTAATTCTGGACATTTTTAGAGATGTATGGGATTGTTTCTGACATTATATTACATACACACAGTCTGAAAATGTCATATAAAGTGACCAACAGTAATATCTGCTCTTTGTCGGGGCCCAGAAGCTCGGCAGTGACCACAGGCGAGAGAAAGAAACAACCTTGCACCACCTGTTGACCTCCATGATGTACTACAACCCAACACACTGCAGTGAGAGAGAGATAGAGAGATAGAGAGAGAAAGAACAACACTGGTGTTTAAGCTTTGAGTAGAAAGATAAAGTCGACTTTATTTGATGGTGAAACCTAAATAAGATCTGTGATTACAAAACAGGTTCCCCACGCAGTTTTTTTAAAACGTCACAGAGGTTGGAATGCTGTACTGACAGAAAGGCATCAGAAAGAGACTGGACCTAAAAAATATGAACTCAAAAGTAAGAGAGCGGACACTCGGGGTTCAGAGGGAACACAATTCAGTTTTTTTGTTTTTAAAAAGTTGTTCCTATGATCTATGGCAGTCAGATTAAGTTCATGAACACATCTATCAACTCCCAACGTCAGAAACTGGAAAATAAAAGCAAACGAGAGGTTATAATAAAGTCTGGAGATGCAGGGAGTGAACAGGCATTGATGGTAAAGATTAAAAACAATCCTGTAGGGATTTTCTAATCGTCTTGATATCACTAATTCATAATGAGCCTTGTTTGGATATAAAAACTCACAATACACAAAATCAGCCTCTTGTGCATTGGGAAATACCAGATGATCAGAAGTGTAAGACAAGTGTTAAGTCTTTGCTTTTGCAGCTTTGACAAGAGAACCACGTATGTTCCTAAGCACTGACTGCACTTTCCTAGACCACAGAAACAATGTACTGTACATAAAATCTTAAACTGAGTGGCATTTCCCTTTAAGTAGCCTCCAAACTAACATATACACAGATACGCACTCAACAAATATACACTCAAGCGCATCCTATCGTAATCCATCTGCAAAATGAAACATTCAAAAATATTTGCCTTCTCAATACTCTGGAAAAATATAGTACTGTAGGTCTCATATGTTGTATCTCTTAAATCGACTACTTTTAAAAAGGAATAATTCAATATTCTGGGGAATGCTCTCACTCGGGGTCTTTCCGAGAGATAAACGAGAAGATTGACACCACTCTCATGTCTCTGCGGTAAATATGAAGCTACAACTAGCGGACAGTTAGCTTAGCTTAGCATAAAGACTGGAAACGGAGGGGAACAGCTAGCCTGGCTCTGTCAAAAGTAACAAAATCCTCTTAAAAGCACCTCTAAAGATCACTAATTACCATGTTTTATTTAGTTTGCTTAACACCAAAGTGTAAAAAAACTAAATTCAGAAAATAGTCTGGTGCATAACCTCGTCTAAAACCGCCTGGCGTTAGAAGGACGCGGGCGGCTGTGTTGGTGAGGCCGACAGGAGTTGTTGAATGAAACATGATCCAGGAAGTAAAGGAGTAACAGAGTAATGAGTTTAAAAGCTTATCGACACCAAAACACTGCACAGCGGCTTGTAATACTCAGCAAAATAAAAACAGTTTTATCTTGGTAAACAGGAGAAATATAACACGTGGTTGACCAACGCAGCAACCTGCTGGATGACTCTTGTTGTGCTGCAGCAAAAGCTGAGTCTGGTTCAAATGAGAGGGCTGCGTTTCGGGCTAAAGTCAGTCTGAACGCAGCTTTATACAAAGCCAGGCTAACTGTTTACCCTCTGTTTCAAGACTTTAGGCTAGGCTAAGCTAACCAGCTGCTATCTGTAGCTTCGTATTTCCCATAGAGACACGAGGGTGGCATCAATCTTTTCATCTACTTGTGACCGAGAAAGGCAATAAGCCCATTTCCCAAAATGTCTAACCATTCTTTTAATTCCAGTCAGGCTGAAAAATGTTTCATTCTTTGAAAGCCCTGTTCTCAATACTTTAGTGTAAATAATCTTGCAACAATTAGCTTCACGTTTTCACCCAGATAAAAAAATATTTACCAACACCTGAAACACAAGAATAATCTCACATATATGACATTTACCCTAATTGTGAACAAGTTTTGCCTTCATTGTCCCAACTAGAGTCACTCGGTCCATATCTGGGATTATTATTCTTTAGGATTTTTCTGTTTTGGCCATGCACCTCCCGTCCTACATCTCTACCGCTCCTGATAACAGCCCTTTTCTATACAGTAATGGACACTAAATGTCTAGTTATGGATCTGGTCCCATCTGCCCCAAATACTCCCAAAGTCCGCGGTTCCCTTCTTCCTTAAGGATTGCACCCAAGTGTTGGCAGCAACAAGGAAAAGCACATTAAAAAATAGACATCTTTAAATAGCTATTCAGCTTGTCTAAGTGCAGCACAATCGGAAACATTAAATTCAAGTCATTATTATTTTCTCCCCTCCCATGTATCATACAATGAATATAACAAAAAAAAAAAAAATCATTTTCAGTTAAGAAACTAAATGTGAAAGGATACATCTTTGATCAGACAAATAAACAATATACTGCAGCCACACTGTAACATCCAAAAATAGTCTTAAGTTGAAATATATATATTTTTTCTGCCAAAGAAATGCTGGCGTTCTAAGTCACTCTAAGTAGATTTAATATACTGTTGAGGTGTAATTTGTGTTTTTCTGCCTCCGTTAATCCTCTCCTGACAGTCCTGAACACGATGTCAAACCGTCACGGAATAAAAAACTGGCGTCCGCTGTCATTTGGCACATGGGGTGCTCTCATTGGCCGCCACGCTGACGTCAGGGTCGTCGTCGTCTGTGGCGACGGCAGCAGCATCAACGCTCTTGTCCTGGTGGTCGTTATTATTATTACTATTGTTGTTGTTGTTGTTGCTGTTGTTGTTGTTGTTGTTCTGGACACTCGGGAGCCCGTGGCAGTTGTTCTGGACCAGAGTGGGGTTGCTGAGCCTCAACTCCTCCAGTTGCTTCCATAGCTCGTCCCTCTCCTGCTCCTTCTTCTTCTCCCTGTGCAGAAGATATTTTAGGAATTTTAATTTAGGTTAAATAAAAACCACCAACAACAACAAAAATATGAATACAAAGTGACACAAATTCAATCCTAATTAAAGATACAAGTAGCAGCATCTTCATCGAGCATGGCAACTTCCAGTAAATGCAGGCTCGAGCTCGAGTCCCACATGTTGTTGTTGTTGGGCCAAGCACATTCAGCATAGCTCCAAAATCAACATAGAGGAAACACTGAATGTAATGTAGTAATTTATACGCTTCACGGACTAACTTATAGAAATATTTTCCTATTTTCACCTCCTGCACCAACCATAAAACATCCTGTACGCAACAGAAGAAGATAATTGTTTATTTAATTTAGTAGGCAACAGACTTCCTAACCTTGTTTCTCTTGCTCTTATAATGACATAACCCCTGTAAACCCCTCAATAGATTTCTATGGACATCAAATTTAAAACCAAGATGTCTGTGCTCATTAACCAAACAGTAACAGCACATTTTGTTGAACTCAATCACACTATTGGATTCACAGTCTGAGAGATGAGGCGTTTCCTGTAATGTATCTCTGTTTATAAGATATTTAAATAAAAGTGCAGAGATTCGACTGACAGCTTTCATTTTAGTCACAAGTGAAAACTATAATTTAGGATATTTGGCTCATTTTCCGCAATAATAAAAAAAATCTGGTTGGTTGTGTTTAAAACTACGACAGTATTGTCTCACAGTTGGAGCATCCTGTAGAAAATACAACCCGGGGATGTTTGTACATTCTCACAGACGATGAGTTATCTGTCAACAATAAATACAGTGATTTGTATTCACAGCCTCCACTCACAGAGTATTGTGTGTGATACAGGCAGCGTATAAAGCTTCAACAAAACAACATCCAGTACAGTGGAAGGAACATGTAACCTGGCTTTAGCTGTCACTTCATACTATTTCTCTCTCTTTCACTCTTAAAAAAAGGGAAATAAAATATACTTGAAGCAGAACAACATGGATTAAAATCTTTTGTTATTGACAGATCCCTTTTGAATGTTTGGTGGTGTTTTATTACTGTACCCATTTACCTACTGCACGTTATTGTGTTAATTCATTTCATACAATAATCTACAATGACAGAACAAAGACACAGTTTTAGATCTGAGATACATCTAGAAGTGGACTGTAAGTCAAATGTGGCAGGTTCAGTTGATTGGACATGATTTAAATAAAAATCCCACAATTCATAGTGCTCGTCAGACCAAGAACCTCTTCCATCTATCCAACCCGACACATGTTAACATCTGGTCTGCAAGGTGAATTCAATTATTTAACTGCCTGGTGGAAAACCAGCAGTGACTGACAGATGCTGCATTCATTAATCTAATAATTCCCGATGGAGTGAAGATGACAAACTGGTTTTAGTGGCCTCGGGGACAATTGAGATTGGTCCAGTAGGTGACAAACGTAATGAGATAAAGGAGTGTTCAATCTAATTCACAGTCTGTATTGTGTCTGTTACTGACCGTTGCCTGTCTGCTTTATAGGAGGAGGTCAGCTCATCAAACAGCGTGCAGTTCATCTCCATCAACGTCTTCAGCACGTTGTACACCAGAGCGACGATTGTCCTGCAACACAGTGGAGACACTCTGGCATCAGTAACACAACTAGGAAGCACTCAGAGCAGTGGATATTTTTAACATGTTTAACTCCGTGTATCACAAGCCTAAACAAACACACTGCCAACAGTTTTCATATGAACTATTTCCAATAACTAGTTCTAATAAAAACCATTAACAGAGCGTAGTGTGGGCTGTGCACAGTAACAAAGACAATCATGCCGGGAAAAGATCAACAACATCTCAAATTAAATTCCTTTCACCTCCATCGACATAATGTGGCAACATAAATCTCAAACCTGGGCTCATTGCAGTATAACTATCTGTATGGCTAGATAACACTAGGGTTGAGTGGGTAAATGTTTGATGCTCCTTAACAGGAATTTAGTATTGTTATTCTTGGATTTTGTTGGCGTCTGTTTTTCTTTTTCAATGACAACCCATCTGTTATCTCCTGTGCATCACTAGTTGACTACTGATGAAAATGAGCTTTTAGTTACATATTGTACAATACATGCATTGTCCCTGCTAAATAAACATAATAAAATAAAAGACCTAATTGTTCCTAATTGTATTTGTTTTGTAATCAGTGAACTGATTAAATATGTAAGATCACACAGAATGAAAATGTCTTTATCGATAAAACTGTACAAATATCAAAAACATTTGAGCCAGTGAGACATAATCAATATATTAAACTGTAACTAGATAAGATATTTCACAAAACAACACAGAGTACCTGACAGACTAGAACTAACTGGGTGATATCTTCTTATTTTATAATTATATTAACTTTTGACTGTAATTCAGTCTCTTTCTCTGCTCTTCTCTCTTGTATCTTGTGTTTTATTATTATTATTATTATTAGCATCATGGTTTTCGTACTTATGGTATCGTTTACTTAATTCACCTCAAGCACTAAGCGGTGACTTAATTGGCAATAACATTATGTGTTTTATTGTTGCGCTTGTACCTTTCTTCCTTCTGAAACTGTTAATAAAAACACTTATAAACATACTATGTAACTATTTATGCAATTAATGTCGTTAATTAAGCCGACAGATTTATGTTAACATGCAGCACTTACGTTTAAATAACACGTTAATTAATATGAACTCTCCGTATACGGTAATTAAATTAAGAAAATCCTCAGTACAGAAAATGTGCGCACAACAGCGAGGGACATCGTGTCATCACGGTGGCGTCTGTGTGTCTGTCGAACGTGTACATGTAAACACTATCTGAAGAGCAGCACACAAGGGCCACTTTATTCACACGCAGCAGGTCGTCATGGATGTTCATTCTTGAGATAGGGCAACAATAAACAGAATCCTCTTGCTAATGATTCACAGATGTCGCTGAAAGCATTAATCATTCGGTGGACCTTTGAGCTCAGATTCTCTTCGTAATGAGACAGGTTTTCAGTAAAAAGAGGAGGATCTGAGTACCTCTGGAGTTAGCATGGTAATTCGGCTTAGCGTGTGTTACTGTACGTGAAGGATTATTAAATTAGTCAGACGGCTTTACTGAAACAACCCTCTCTAGACTGGAGGACTTACGGATTCCAGTGCTCTTTTGAGATTCTGTACAGGCTACCGAACATGATGGGAAGGATCTTGTCGATGTTCTCCTCGATGAGGCTGAGAATGTACTCGTTATTCCAGAAGTACAGCGCTCGCTCTGCTACCTGTGAGGACACAGAGACAGAAAGCACTGCAGTGAAATCTCTCCATGAGGCTGACTGAGTGAGTGTGTGTGGTGTGTGTGTGTGTGTGTGTGTGTGTGTTGGTTAATGATAAAGACCTCTTTGATTTTCTACTAAATTTACATCAATCATTAAAAAGGAAACAAAAGCCCCGTTCAAACAGGAATCTCATTGTGTAAATCACAAGTCACTTTAATATAAAAGTCATAACAGCAATTTCCACTCCAGTTTACTAAGCACACCGAGCTAAAACTAAAGTGGTCTTAAGGCCTTTGGGCAACAAGTACGTCGCACATTTAAAAACAAATACGACCTCAAGTCGTGTCAATCACATTACAATTACACAATGTCATTTTCGTTAAAGTTTTTGGAACAGGTTCGATTTCCTTTCCCTCGCACCAGTCAGAAGAGGAGAGCACGCAGACAGCGAGCAATAGAGAGAGCGACAGTGTGGAAACAAAGAGGGAGGACAGATACGCTTATTGTAGCCACGTTGCCGCATGCAAGATGCAGGCAGAAAGTGGCCACAACTTGCGGAGGTTCCTCCGGTGGAGAGAAGCAGGGGAGGAAATGGGAGGGGAGGAGTCAGAAACAGAGCGACAGCAGTGAGTCTATCAGCAGGTGAAACTCTCCTTATTACCGACACCTTGCACCCAGTATTTCCTTTTCCTTTTTCTATTTTCAAGTGAGAGGACCACAAAATCAACCGCATTGTCTGATGACTCAGTTTTGTATTGTGAATTTCCCACCAAACAAAGTGCAAAGTTTCTCTGTGTAACAAGTTTAATCTGATGATGGATTAAAACATACCAAAAAATACGGATTTGGTGTTGAAAGGTCTTAATACTGTAATAAATCCAACCTTCATGAAGGCAATAATGATGAAACCGCTTTCGAGAGGTGCTGATTCCACTGTATGATCATTTTAGAGGATGTAGTTTGAGGTGCGTTATCCAAAGACACTGCTACATGAAACATCTGCTGGTGACTCATGTGTAAGAAAAAGATCAACTAAAACATTAAATGCACTTCCATTAGTAATATTTTCCAACTTAAAAGTTCAGTGTGTAGGATTTAGTTGCATCTAGTGGTGTAGTTGCAGATCGCAACTCACTCGTTTCACTCTCCCTTTTTCAAAACACGAGGGAGAAACTATGACGGCCGTGAAACTCACTAACGGCTGTATCTACAGCCAGTGTTTGGTTGAAATATGGCAGACTCTACAGAAGGCAACCCAGAGCGTTTGTAGATTTAAACAGCTCATTCTAAGGCAACAAAAGCATAAAGATTCTTATATTCAGGTGATTATACACCAATGAAAACATACCAATGAATATTATATTCTGTTTCTGCCAATAGATCCTCCTAAATGTTACACACTGGACCTTTAAATGTTTCATATGTGAATAACCAACTCAGTCTTTGTGCACCATGCACTTAAACTACATTATAATGTGTTATAAACCATTTATTACATGTTTCTATCCTGATTTTGAGTCCTAAATACTTAAAAGTGATAAAACACCATGACATTAACAGCTTGATGAAGCCAGCAATGGCTATGGCTAAAGGACTGTCTGTGTGTGTCTGTGTGTTTGTGTCATATGTGTACCTGAAAGTGCGGATTGGCCACACATTTAGAGATCTGTTTGAACAACGGCTCCTGAATTTTCTTGAATTGCGTTGGCTCAATGACATCCAGAATCTCCTCTATTTCACCCAGGAACATCACCTAGTTCAAGACGAGATGTAGAACATAGAGGAACATCAAGATATGTTTGACAACTGTGATTAGTGTGAAGTGTATTTATAGACAGAATACCTCTTTCTGGCTGCAGGTTTTAGGCCAAAACTTCAGCAGCCCACGGATCACCTGCAAACATAACAGAGAATTTCATGAGAATTTCTCTCCAAGGGAAAAGAAAAAAATAACCAAAGACACAAAAACAGTCCGTTTGAGTGGGCGGTTGCTGGCACCGACTACAAATGTCTCTGCAGTGTGGACAAATTTAGTGCTTGAGGCTTTGTGCTTTCAGTGGGAGGAATGATTAAAAAAAAATAAAAAATTACCGGTTCAGTGAGTGTAGGATCCTTCTCCAGGAACTGGACCACACAGTAGGCCAGCTGAGGGACACAAAAGTAGAACAGTAAATGTACCCAAAAACCGCATCAGACAAAGACTGCTTCAAACAGAACTTCATCTGAATCTGAATAAATCTCTCGTTAAATATGTATTTGAGCTGAAAAATCTATAATCAATGTAATTATTCTTATAGATTCCTACAGTGGAAAATACGAGATATTTAAGATAAAACACATTGAATCAGTGCATTTCCACTTCCAAGCCACCAGGAGGTGCTATAGTACAGAGATAACACCATGACAGTGCTCAACCCTGCAGAGACCATCCTTAATAACAGCTGTATAATTTAACTAAACACTACAGCCAATATTTTCTGTGAAGTTTTAAATGATAAAACTCAAGAATATGATAACAAAATTAACAGTAAAGACAATTTCTCCTACCTGTGCGTGGAAAAGGGACAATGCCTTAGCTGTGTGTAATGGGATGAGCACTTTCATAAGGAACTGCTTGTGCTCTGCCTTCAGAGGCAACGCAAACCCGTTGATGATACTGTAAACAGAAAAACAACAGGATAACGTTAGGACAGGTTACTGTGCAGAAAGACCAACAGCAGCAGTAACACACACTGAACGTGATCAGAGCAGGGCACGGCTGTGAATGTAGTCGCTTCCTGAAGCAGAAAAGAGATACAGAGAGAATTCAGTGCAATGGTGGAACCAAGATGGCAGAAGAAAAGAAGCCTGAGGGGCCTTTTAGTTTAGGACTGCAAGAGAGCACAAGTCCTCCACGTCATCGGACACAGATAACATTCTCCACAGGCCTGTTTACAACCTGGACCAGATTTCTGTGATACTGATGATTACATTTCTCTTTTATTTCCATCTTTCTCTGGGAGTGTAAAAACAATAGAGTTTTAAATAAAAAGTCAGTTTTACCGAATGCCAGACAGTTAAAAGAGTCAAAACCAATAATACGACTTGCTAAAGGGCAGAAAACCAAAGGCTGTTTACGTTTAACCTTTTCAAATTCAACTAACATTTTACATCCCAGTGTTTACTGTGATTGTTCTCCATGTCAGAGTACGTCCACATGGTGTTATGACCAAATGTTCAATGTTACTCACCTTCCCAGGATTTCTAGCAGCTCAGCAACTCCATTGAAGTGCTCAGTCTCATAGATGAACCTGCAAGAGCAACAGAAATTATAAAGCACACGAACCGCAAAAGTCACAACTCCAAAATAACAATGGCACATAACTGAACAGGCTGCACCCGATACTGCGTTCCTTTTAAATTTGGTCACTCTGATTTGGGAGCTGGATTTTATAAATAAAACAAACCTGCAGACCACACAACTCTCATATTATGACTGTTATAATAAGTTTCTGTGCCCCCAAAAAAAGCTGTCAGTCTGCCTGCAGAGCCTTCAGGAAACAGGGATCACCTTTAAATTCTTGGCCAAAAAACTGAAACCTGCAAATTCCTTATTGAAAAGAAGTCTAATTTAAATAACTAGACAAGATAAAATAAACATATTTAAGCTGGAGACCTTAAATCAACTGCTCTTATGTAACTTAATGATCCATACGTCATTCATCTCCTCTGTTTGGTAACCCACTTCCATCTAGCTGTGCACCCATGGTATGCACAGACACAGCCTTGACAACTGTGGCACTATTTTTATTCTCAGTGACAGATGGCCAAAGTGGGTGCAACCGTTTTGCCACCTTGCCTGTTGGAAACGACATCAAGTGCCCCCTGTTTCAATCATCTACATCCCATTGTCACGCAGCAACAGGAGGCAGAAGAATCAGCGCTCTGCTGTTGAGAATATCTGATGCCTCCATCTGAACATTTTTCCTTCTTCCTCTCCATTTTAATGGGCTGACATTAATCTGTTTATGCCCATTTAATGTCATGACGTGAAGAGAATTATGTCTGAGATGGATAAAATATCAAACTGAGCTCATCGTGCTCGTAACAACTGAAAACCAGAAACTCCACACCAGAGCTTCCCGTTAACTGAGCTGATGGAACATATTTTTGGGATGCATTCATTGTATGTTTCTGTGAAGCAGACAGACAGTCGTGCCTTCAGTGTCCCAACGTAAACTGAGACAGGTTAGAGAATTCTCCAAAATTCAGGAGAACAGTCTTTTATTATCCCAATGAAGATGGATTTTTTTGCCTGTGTAGGAATCCTCAGTGAAAGTATGGAACTATGAAGCCAAAGGAAAAACCTAAAATTGACACTAGTGGCTTCCAGCAGTTCCTCTTGTTTAATATATATTTTAAGGCTCTCTTTATTAGACAGGACAGTTTGAGACAGGAAGGGGGGGGTGACCTGCATTTCGACCACGTTTAGCCTTGCAAACTCTGCCTTAATAGTTCCCGAACCTTTGGAAACCCCAGGGGAGACAGAACTTTTGGGCACCATTGTACAGAAACTCGTTGAAACGCAGGTTTAGGTCCTGAGTTCCTCAAAAGGTTTTCGGTCCCCCAGGAAAGTTTCTGTGGTGGAAACACCCTACAGGACTCTTGTTGCCTTCCTCATAATACTTTGGCAGTATGTCACAGTGAACTTGTGCGTCTATAAATGACAACACTGCTCCAAAAGGGTCTAACTTTTTTGCCAAAGACTGATGACAGTCAAAAGAAATAAAGGGAACAGGTGTTGGAATCTTAAGAACGGTTGCATTGAAATGCTGAAAGCAGAAGGCCACTCAAGATTGTAATTTTTTAAAACAATACCCACTGGATCGTGACTTGTTTTCCTCTTTTCATGTCCCTGAACTTCCTTGAACATAATACAGACAAACTCTTTACCGACAGTTGTCTTAGCCCGTTTGTACTACACTTATTGTTGTAACAATGTTTTGAATGCTGCCTTCCTGGCGAAGTCTCTCTTGGCATTTTAATCCCAATGAGCCATTAACCTTGTTGAATAAGGGAAAGAAAGAAAAAGAAAGACTCCCCCTTGACATGACGTGATAGGACATCAAACATGTTTTCCTGCCTTTTGAACATTTCACTCACCGCAAGAAAATGTTGTTGATCTGCTTCCTGATGAAGGCCCGCAACCCCAGAAACTTTCCGTAAATCCGATGCAGGATAGTCTTCAGGAAGTCCCTCTCCCTCGGGTCCTCGCTGTCGAACAGCTCCAGCAGCTGGAAGGACAGAGAACAAGACAAACACGTGACCTCAGTTTTCGGTCCTGACTCATTTAAAAGATAATACTTTTATCGTGTCTTTATACTGTAGAGCTAATTGTATTGTCATAACTAATTCTCATACACTGTATCCATATTGTGATTATACCACTAAAGCATCTGACTGAATGGGGAATGTTTGTACCATTTTAAATACTGACATATATATATATTCAGGGATTTGGTGGTAAATGCTGGTTGGTGGTTGTGACTGATTGGTTTGTTTCTCTCTAGTTTTTCCCTGATTTATTTCTGTGAAGTGGACAGATGATATAATCAATCGATCAATCACCTGCTGAGCTGAAGACAGGTTCTGCATCTCATCTTGTTATCAAGTAGTTACCAAATGACTCATTCAATATGTGGCCTTTGTTACGTGATGTCCTGGACCATTTTCCCCGAGGCTGAATAAGGCCTCGCTATAAAACGCTGCAGGTTACCCTGATATTGATAGTAAAATACCGCTGGGTGCTGTGATTACTTATTGTAAAATGTGTTTTCTCTATAATCGCCCACCTCTAGGCTAACCAGCAAATTAGGGAAGCCTTTTCTATCAAGCTTAACAACTGTGCTCACTCTAACACAGTAATTTGTGCAGATAGGTATAAGTAATCAGGTCTTAAATTGCCAGCTACCAACATCTTATGTAACAAATATACAGAATGTCTGACTGAATGCTCTGTGTTGTAAATACATTTGAAGACAGCTATTTCCAGCACCATATGATGAGTCATTATTACAGTACTGTTCAGGGCAGCTGTTTTCAGGCTCAAAATCAGTTTCAGACTTCGGTTCGTATCTTCTACGAGAGCGCCCACAGCACCTCTGTGACAGGTGTCTATTTTTAAACCTGCACATATCTAAGAAAAGGTTTCATCATGGACACATGTTCTTCTTCTACTCAGCGTTGATACACATTCATTCAGCTACACATACACATAAAGCTGGGAGATAAGGTGGTGCAACCAGTCTCTCTCTGTTGCAACTGAGCAGTGATAATGTAGCAACTGGAGGTTTCGCCAAAGGCATCACATGGACAGTTCACAAGGTGTTTCAAGTGTTGCTTATTCCCATTTCTATAAATAGTTCTCCGTTCAGCAAAGAACCTGAAGTTGTCTCCATCTAGTTGGTCCCAACTACTTCACTCCATCACCTTCCACACTGTACCAAGCAGCAGACGTTAGTTGTATTGTATCCAACCGATCAGCCAAGCTGATAATCAGGCCTTTCCTAATGTAAATATATTAACTTTAACACACTTATGACCTCTCAACTGCAGTGAAGTTGATCAATGCGGATGAAATGGGACATAGACATTGGCTTTATTATGAAACGAAAGCTGCAGAGTATAATTCAGTGTGTGCCCGAGGAAATGTCAATATTCGATCACGATAGGGCACACTAGGATGTCAATTTTCTCAGGAGTCTGACCAATACACACCCTGAATAACCCAGTGAGCACACTATGATAAGGCTCTGTTCCATTTAGTGTAGCAGAGCCCTTCCTCGTGAGTCAACATGCACAACAGCAGAACCCTGTTTGACCTGAATGGAACCTGTATCATTGGTGACTTCTGTGTTTACTATTGCAAAAATGGCTGCTGTGAAAAAGGTCTTGAGAAAACACACTCCTGTGAAATCAAATGCAATTGAGTCTTGTTAATTTCATAGTTATGATAAAAATGATCCACTGTGACTATGGTGACTTTGAAGCAAACAGTGGTTTTCTATCTCAGCCTCCATCTGCCACATTTTAACCTAGGGTTCACCTGTACTGCATGAAGCCTGTTTCTAAATCAACTTTAACCTGCGTGATGTGTACAGTGTGTACAAGTGTACAGCGCGACATACAGGCGAGAAAGCAACCGAAAACACATTGAGCACAAGCTGGAATGTGATTGTTTCAAACTCAAACATACAGAGTTAGCTGTGAAGCAAATGTGCAATGCAAATATGTCACTCTGAAAGATTGCATATATATATATATATATATATATATATATATATATATATATATATATATATAAAAATATATATATATATATATATATATATATATATATAAAATAACTCTATAGTATGGATATAGCAGGCCAAAGCAACCACACACAGTTTGTAGCTACAGCAAGGAACTGTCTCACTGTCTCTAAACTAAACATTGTGTGCAAAAACAATTGTGCCTTGCAGCCGAATAGTTTAGTTACAACTAGAGTGAGTGAGCATACCAGTATTCTGAATGCCAGGTTTGGAAATGACTAAGTTTCCACAATGTTAAATTAATGACAGTTACTGCTCTGCAAAAACAGACCATCTCACATTAGCACACAGACACATAACCTTTTATCAGTGATCCCTCACTAAAAAAAAATAAATAAATCCTAAAATACCCCCTCACCACGTGTCTGACCACATGTTCTGCTCTCAGCTCCACATATGGTTGTTTTCCCATGTCGAAGGCTGTTTTCAGCAGCAGCTGTTTTCTGCACTAGTTGATCGTGTCTCACCAGAGCAGCGCTAGTTTTAAAGATAGGTATTCAATCACCAAAACATGCCATTAAGCAGCGAGTAGGGTAACAAAACTGGTAATAATCTAGGTCCTAAGGAGGAGGCTTAAAAAGGACATACCACCAAGACTATCATGTATAATGTGTTTTTTGCCACTTCGGGATGTTGCGGGACAAGTTATCATTGGAATAGCATGATTACACTTGACAGGTACACGGCTTTACAAAGCGCTGACTATATCAAAGTTGACATCGAGACATTTTTTTCCACACTGAGCTGCTATGCTGCATGTTTGTATTACTCCATGTTTGTATTACACCACACCCATTTTTATTGCACTTGTACAAATGCAAAATATCAATGAGTGAGGTCACTTGGAACAAAGTCTAAAAAAAGTTTAGTACACCCAGACATACCTCGCAAGCAAGGTTATAATAGTTCACAAAAACTAAAACTAGGTGTGGCAAAATATTTGAGTTAACTGAAAATAAAAATAGAAACTAAAAAAATGATATTGTGTGAATACAAAACAAACTAAAATAGATTAAAAATTAAGTCTTTAGCTTTAGTCTTTGTCAATTTGGTCAAATTTGTCAGCACAAGTATGAGGAGGCACTGGTGATACCTATTCTGAACTCCTTAAGTCTCGCCCTGACAACTATCCTCCATATTATAATAAACTAAAACTAATAATAAAAACTAAACTTAAATGAGTAAACTCACTCTGGAAAAAACTGCTAACAACGATTCCTCCATTGTGGTTTTGCAGGGATGCCCTAGTACTTTTTAGTCACTGCAATAATAAAATGTTTCCTTCACTGTCAAAATGCCCTTGAGCAAACCACTGAACCTCCTCTTCCTCCTCCTCCTCTAGGGAAGCTTCGCCTGGCTGCCGTCACACTTTCACCTCTATAGTGAATGTGTGTGAACATCTCAGAGGGATGTTTGAGGACTTATTCCTGTGTGTGTATCATGATAACTGAAATTAACCAAACCATGGGCCTTTCTTTCTCTGCCTTTATTGCCAGCCAAACCTCCACCTCATTGCCTCTGCTCTAGCCACAGTCCTCTTCTCTCAACCTGAAGAGTAAACAACATGCAGCTATTTAAAGCTCCCCCACGACACACTCACATCATGGAAATTCGGTCCAGGCACCTCGGATGTGGCCCAGCCAACATTCCAGGGCCTGTGGTCCCCCGTTAGCTGCTGCTTCGCTCTGCGGCTTCACAAAAGAAAGGAAGCATTCCTGCAGTAGGTGGGTACTGAGCCAGGACAGCTGTAGCTAGCTACAGAGTATTAATGGTTTGACTCATCCAATTAATCGTACTGTAGGGTTGTTGAACTCCCAACACATCCCAGTGTGTTGGTAATTACTGTTGTAGTATTCACCGCACAACATTTCAAATCACTTGTCCGACCATATGTGGCAGCCAATAGGAGCTACAGCGATTAATCAAGTAATAGGTTAAGTAATTTCCCAAGCAAAGTGGCAAAAACTCAAAAGGATGCAGCTTCTTTAATGTGAATATTTTCTCACCCTAGTAGTAGTAGAAGTAGTAGTAGAAAGTAGGGTTGGGCGATAAATCGATTGTATCGATTAACTCAAATTCGTAGTTAAACACGATTTACTTTTAGTTAAAATCGGTTTTCTCTTGAACTTCCACAACACCGGCGCTCCCTTTGGGCTCCCGTAGGTCAGAGTGCGCTGGGCTCCCGTAGGTCAGAGTGCGCTGACCTCTCCCCTCGCCTCTCCACAGGTAAACACAACATGGCAGCAAGCCAGGATGAACTCATCCCCAAAAAAGGCACAGTGTTGTCGGTTGTTTGGAACTGGTTTGGTTTTGTGGCGTCCGACAGCAAACAAACCACAACCCACTGCAAAGTTTGTTTGAAAGCTGTTGCAACCAAAGGTAGCAGTACGACGACTTTATTCCAGCACCTCAAGCAGAGGCATGCAGCAGAGTGGGAGAAATGTTGCTCTCTGCAAGATATACAGGACCGCAGCCCACATACACCCGCTAAAAAACAGTCTACATTAGTGGATTCATTTTCACATTGTGTCCTGTATGATAAGAAAGGGACCCGGTGGAAAGCTATTACTGATGCAGTCGCGTTGCATATTGCTAAAGATATGGTTCCCATTTACCTAGTAGTAAGGTAATCATTTTTGGGTTTTTGGACTGTTGGTTGATGGACACTTTTCACAATTTGCTTTTATTCCAAACAATGAAAGGACCAGTGTTTCAGGATTAAGTGGCATCTAGAGGTGAAGCTGCAAATTGTAACTAACTTAATGCAGCTCATGTCTGTATTTGGGAATAAGAACGGGCTGTGAAGTATGTAGGAGAAACCATGGCGGCAAAACGACCTGCTACCTGATGAAAACATCTAATTTTAATGTAACAAAAACACAACGATTCCTATATTCAGGTAATAAAACAGTATGCGTATGAATATTATGCTAGTTCCTGGCAATAGAAATGCTAAATGCAACACACTGGACCTTTAAAATAATCGTTAGTTGCAGCTCTAGAGCTCAACAGGGACAGTGACATGAGATTTCTCAGACCTGCAGTGAAACTACTGATAATAGTGCATCCTAATGTGATCTATAAGTCTATATTACAAGAAATCTAAATGAATATTTGTAACTAACAACTTCGTTTTAGTTTAATAAAGTAGGTTAAATTAGAAGCTGTTGGTACATTTACACAAATCATTCAACAACAGAGAAAGTCATGTTAAATGTTTAAAAACCCTCCTACCTGCAAAACAAACTTCTGATCAATGTAGCGCTTTGCAATGCTGGGCTGGAAGTCTGGATTCTCCAGAAAGCGTAGGAGAAACTCATAGACCAACTGGAAGACAAAAAGAAAATTCAAAAAATGAATGGAAACATGCACCTTGTAACTACTTCAACACAATGATGTAATCTATGTATGAGATCCTTACTTGAATGTGAGGCCAGGAAGCCTCTAGAGTGGGTTCATCCTCTTCCGGGTCAAAGTCTGGGTTTTCACTTGGTGGAAGAGTCCGGAATATATTGGTGCAGATCTGAAAGGAGAGAGGAAGTAAAGTGTTATTATTCCCGGAGAACATGGGAAAGGAAAGCAGATGGTTAAAAAGGAAGCCATTTTCTAATTTCTGCAACAGATCATTATGACTGCTGTATATCTCCAAAACACATTTTCATTTTCCCCCCAAACATTGGTTTCCAGTGCAGCACACCCACATCTAATAAAAGAAGCTGCACGGAGCATTATTCAAAACAGTTCCTGTCATGTAGCAGAGCTCTTATTACCTTTCTTACAGCGTACAGTATGTACTGTAATGTGAATGAGTGAATGAGTAGGACAGTGTTTTTAGAGTGCCAAGCCTCACAATAAATTTGGTTAAATATAATTTGACTATATGCCAAAAAACTCAGACACTGAGTTTGTATCATAAACAAGGCCCCAAATAGAAACTGTAATCCACGTTTTGAGCTGTCTGGCCAGGTTTCATGTGATAAGCAGCTGCTCCTAGAGATTAAATAGATGTGGGCGGGAAAGCAAAATTTGATTACAAGCAGTTACAAGTGGTCAAAATGCATTTTGAGAGTCAAGCCTGGCGTGAACTGTGATCCACCAGAACTGTATCTATACGGAATCTGGACACAAAATGAAGTCACTATTCCTAATTATAGAGACAGATAATTATAGATATATGAGACAATCTGTATTGGCTGATGCTTTCGCAGCTCACAAAGCCGATCCTGCTGGAAATATTCTCCTCAGTCACCATCGTTAACAAATCCATCTAAAGCAACATGTTACTGGCTAAGATAACCACATATATTAGGTTGTAATGAGCATGGAATAATGAAATCATACATGACTTTTCTTTGCATTATTTATCAGCCATCAGTCACCTTTCTCTCTAAATATCTGCATCGGTCAAACACTATTCTGAGTTCTCCAGACAACCCAGGAGTAATCAAATAAAAATACATGCATGAATATCACAGGCACCTTGCTAATTGGAGTGGAAAGAAACTATTCCTGAGTATTTCAATTTATCTGAGGATGTTTTAATAACACTGCCAAATCACGGAGCGGCATTAGAGACTCTGAATCTGCTGCAACCCCCCCACATTAAAATTCTGTACCGAAGACAATCGTTGTAGACAGGTCACTGCCACCTCTATCCCACCTTGTTATTTTTAGCAAGGGTAAATTTGAGAGTGACACACATAGCGGTGGGGAGCTGGAAAAGCTGGCATTATGTGGCTGGGTTCACACTCTCATGCTGAAGTGATAAAGACAACATCAAATTACTTATTGGCAGCTAGAAAATCCAAATGACACTAATAGGAGAGGAAAGCAGCAGAGGAATTTTAAACCTGTCAGTGGGCCAAAATCTCACAGGCTGTAAAAAAAACTCAGAAAAACTTTGCAAGCAAAGAATGATTTCTGAACGAGCTGGCAGAAGTGCCACAGATGGAAATGGTAAAAACAAAAGCATGGACACTATTGATCTTTTTTTAGTATTCATCATTAAGGAGCAGTATTGTGGCAGAAAATGAAAAGCATTAATCTTCAGGGCTGCATGATATAGTAAAAACATCATACTGCGATTATTTTGAGGAACGACGATTGTGAAATGATTTGCGATAAGTGTAGGAATAATTATTTCTGCATCACAAATTTAAATTTCACTGAAAAAAACAAAGCTATTTAAATCCTGATGTTGTGAAATCTTTTGGGGTCTGTACCAAACAAACATGTTTTCTAACATCTGGAGAGAACAACCTCCCTGTAGCACCACAGTATTTCTCTATGATGCAGCTTCTGCGATTGGCATATTGCGATTTTGATTGCATTTTCTAACCTGATATCAACGTCCTCCGTGCTGTTATTTCCTGTTATGCTTGCGATTCTTTATTAATGTCCCAGTACAATCAGAGAGTAGAGTTACAACAGTAGTTCCTAACCTTTTTTATAAAGCTAAGGTGACAGGGTGAACCATCTTCACAAGTTAAAAACATTTCGTCTCCTCAGGCTGTTTTAGTGAAATACTTTTAGAAGACTATAGACTTAGAAGGATCCAGTAATATTGGCTTTTCTATCCTTAAGCGTCTCACCACCCCTCAGATTTGCATTATAACCCTTGAGGGTGGGGTATGGGTTTTGATTTCTACATGAATGTGTTAGCCTGATGTTGTTATAAGATGAAATGAATGGTACCCAGCATGGTCTTGTGCTGCTGTAGCCCATCCCCTTCAAGGTTGAATGAGTTGTGCATTCAGAGATGCCCTTCAGCTCACCACTGCTGTACTGAGCTGTTATTTGCCTGCTTGTGTCCTTCCTGTTATTTAAGAGAAGTCTGACAGTGTAGTGCAGTTGTTTCTGAGTTGCTGAAAACACCATCTGGGAACAACAATTGTATGATGTTCAAACTCACATCCAGCATCCATTTGTTAGTCAAACACAGAGAGAACCTGTTGACACCCAGCATGGTGTATGCATACAGTTATTTACTTCATTTCCTGCTGCTGTTCACTTTAAGTAGCACTTCTGACAACTCTGCAATAAAAGTTGCTCATATAAGCATTCACCACACACCCACAAATACATCTGAAAGTCATTACATACAGCTCGTCTAAAACCTCTGTGACTGGCAGTAAACCTCAATACTTCTGCGTCAATGTAGTTAAATGAACAGGCTTATTGTCTCTACTTATGGATTCACCACTTCGTCTCTGAAAGGTCAGAAAATAATAAAAAAAATGCCCATCACATTTTTCTAGAGCCCAAAGTACCCCCCCTTAATGTTAATTGAATTAATTTGCAAACCAGGAAATATTCACATATAAGAAGCTGGAAACAGTGAAAGATACCTGTGTAACTGGCCTGTGTCTATTTGTCTGAGGGTTAAAGTCAAGGTTTATTCTGACACTGATGGAATGCGCTTGTCTGCTTTTCTCTAAATATATCAGAGCAAGAATTAGAGCAAAAATTTCCAGCTGATGTGAGGTCCTCAGGTAACATGGCTTTTATATCATCACCTGCAGAGTATGCAGATGCTGATATTGTATGCAGATGAATAATGATCAGTGTGCCACCTCTACGAGCTCTCTGTGGCGAGCTGCTTTGCTTTCTCTGGTGTGAAACACATAACTGGCTGAGCTGGAATCAGATGACACACAGAGTTGGGTTGCCAGGTGAGACACCTCAGTGTGATGCCCATTTTTTCCAGAGCAGTGCTCCGAGGCCAAAGGCTCACAAAGTCAAGATAAATTGTGGTGTTGGTGGCACTAGGGCACATAGGGGCAGAGTCTGATTGCCAGTAAGGTGCAAGTATTGTTTAATCAGGATCATATTTTACATCACAGAACTGCTCTTTCGGCCTGTCTCCAATGGTGGTAAGGAATTAAACTGTCTATTCTTTGGCCTGTAGCAGAGGTTTGAAAAGTGAAGTGCACAACCAGAGGGGAGAGACATGAGGCCAAGACACTGCATGAGATGAAAGAGTCAGGTGCACGTCGGAGAAACATGCAAAAACACACAGCGTCTGTCGATACAAAGGGCTCATTCTACAAAAGCACAATGATTACCATATTCAGGCGATTATACACTAATGAAAATATCCCTATGACTATTATACTCCATTACTCCCAATAAACCCTCTAAATGTTACACACTGGACCTTTAAAACACTGGAAAGCTAGTTACTGTAGTTTGACGTGCTGATTTCACCTACTTGTCAACACAATCAGCACATGGAGCAGCAGTGGCTGTGACACACATCACATGACAGCACTTAAAGTACTTTAGTGTCTAATTGGTGCCCCTTGAATTGTACTCTGAGTCATAACTCAAATCCAAACACACTGACATGATGCATATATTCCTAGATTCAGTGTGATTTTTTCTCCCAGAGGATAAATATCTTGGACGCATATAAACGAATAAACATCCATAGATGTGCTAAAAAAGAGAAAGAAAAAAAATCACTGCTTATAAGTCCAGAACTAAGCCTAAAAATAAAGTTTGTTCAGTACCAAAACAATCCAGTAACAGTTGTCTTTATATCCCTTGTTACATTACATACAGGGACTGCTAATAGCTAATTTGGTATGCTTCTAATAGTGCCAATTTGCCCTAAATGTAAACAAATATAGAACAACAATGCTTCGACCTTATACTCCCAAAACTATGGGAAGTGTAGTTACAATGGTTTAGTGTTATCATCCTGCAAAAAGTAAGAAAATAATGGGAGTGACAAAATTAACTTCCAACAATTTAAAAATACAGGCCTTGAATTACATAATTCACCACACTAGCACCCGGCACAGTTAATTAATTCCCTCAGTGACTTCACAACATTGAAAAATAACTACAGTTGGACAAAACAAGAGAAAATATTGTGAGAGGACAAGAAACACGGGAAGCATGTGAGAAATGTTCACGCTGGGAAAAAAGGAAACAGTGATTTGTGTGTGAAAGTAATGTAGGAGGATCTTAAAACGGTTGTTCCTAAGTGAAACCAGCGTACGCTTGCTGATGACAAGGCAGGCTGCAGCTCTGTACGGGGTCAAACTGAGGGTGACACTAGTAGCAACCGACACCTAGCAACAAACAAGATGAGAGTGGGAGAAAGGGGGGAGAGGAGAGGGGTGACAGAGAAAAAGTGTAAGTGCAGCATTAGTAAAAAGGATGAAAAACGTAGGAATTAAAGCAAATAAAAGGGGAATTATAGCTCATAGATGCTCTTTTCCACGAACCCAGCTGGCTTTTTTCGCTCATCTCTGGCACAGAAAAGGAAGATTTCAATCAAAACTGTCTGAGAGAAGTGATTTTCTATAATGTACTCGTAACACTAATTATAGAGTTGGCAAAAGAGGCAAAACCTCCTTTTACACTGATTAGAAACCTTGCTGTTTGTACTCTAACAACCTCAGTGATCAAAGCCGTCCTCACTGCAGCAGAATAAGGGGCAGCACTTTGAACACTCACCTCTTCATTATCATGTGATGCCAAGCATGGAGTATCCGGGAGAGCTATTATCAAGCCAGCTTTCTGAAAGTGCAGCTGCCATTTGTCTAACCTCATTCAGAAGCCTGTCTGTTGGACAGACACTTTGCACTTAACTGGGTTTTCTCTTGAGCTCGACCCATGTCCCTACATTCTGCCTTGAATATATAAACAAGATTACTAAGAAAGACCCCTGACAATACCTGTGCACCAGTCTGAGTCGTGCATTCAAACTACTCCAGCATTACAAACCCTATGAGAGGTCACAGATGTGCAATGTGCAACCAAGCTACTACATGTTAAGTAGCTCTTTATCCAGTGGATGATCTGTTGCTCACACACTTTTCTGCCTGAAGGTTTTCTGCCACATCAGGGTTGAAAAAGTGTAAAAAACTGAATTTTAAATGCTTCAGATCAAAGCATATTTTACTCACACCAAAAAATAATTTAGTCATGATTTTGAAATGAACTGTAAGTTAACGACAGCAGATATTTCTTTCTTCTGGTTAACATGATTTATTAGCATGATTGCATTTGCGTGAGTAGAACTTACCATCACTTTTATTTTTATTACTTTGGACTGCTGACTTCAGAGGATTTGCTGCCATGTTTACGGTCTGTGTTGGCGCATTGAAAATTTAATCATGCCATGTTGCGTACAAAGCATAAAATCCCATATATCCATCTTGTTATTTACCACAAGGTCCAATTTTATATTTAGGAAAAATCCACTCTGGTTCTCTACAGACATGGAAAGGATGACATTAAGAACACAGTGTAATAACAGCATGAGGGCACAAATAAGAATAAGAATTACCTATATTCTGTGTGTTTGTTTATTTGAGCTATTTTGGACTGCTATGTTTGTTTGTAGAGCTTTACAGATTTATAAACTCCTGACAAAGTGACAGAGAGCTGGTATTTACTAAAATGTTGGTGTTACAAGCTGCCAACGGCAATAACTCTCTGGGCAGACCCTCAATTTGAAGTCAAAATGATGTCCTCGCTGTGTGTTTCTGGTTGCTTTGAGGGTGGGACTGCCACAATAACACGGTACTGAATGTTGCTAATAGATATTTAATTTAAATTGGCATCAAAAATGAACGTTTAACGTGGTTAAAGCAGAGGAAAAGCAGTCTGCATTGTCCACAGCTGCTTTATATGTAAAGACTTCTCATTCAGTTCAATAAATCCCTGCAGGCACATGAAGGCAGCAGGACACATTTGTTCATCTGCAGCACCAGAACACAGTGCCAATACGCACAGCTGTCAATTGTGTTTACCTTCATTAAATCACATATACATAACATCAATAACACCAGGCTGCTACAGAACAACCCCACACCTCTACACACATCAGTTTTCAACAGCTCAGTAATCCTGTGTGCCACAGCCTTCTTTCAAACTTATGAAATATGTAACGGTGCAAGCGTCGCTGGGTCACATTTTATGTTATGATGCGACCATTATGATGTATATGAAATACAGTAGATAACTGAAAAGGCATCGGTTTGATTTGATCATATAACGGGTGCATAAACATTTTTTTAGCATTTATTTCAGTCATCATTGTACAAACTAAATAAAATCCGACACCATCTGCCTTTGGCTGCAGAGTTGTGGTGCTGGGTGTTCTCGTGGTGCCACTCTGCATCCAAACAATTATATGATTTGCAGAAGTTGATGCAGAAGCGGTTTCAGAGTGATGAAACCAATCATGTGAGAGGCTGAGAGATTTAATTACCACACCCTCCAATTTATATTCCACTTCACAGAGCCCTTTTACACTTTAGGGTGTTGCACCTAAATGAACCGTAGTAGCTGGAACCCACAGTCTGTTCGCCCAAGACCTGCTGCTTTGCACTTGTTGCACTTATGCGATTCAAAGGGGAGTTTCTGTTTTACATCTGTGCACATATTTGATACTACCTTATATTTATTTTATTTTATTTTTGGTGTTGATGTGCCTTATTACTCCTATTTCAATGTCTTATTTGTGATCAGTTTGCTGTGCACTTTAATTCGTATGGCACTCTGGTCAACTATGGTTATTTTCAACGTGCTAAATAAACTTGAGTTGATATCAACTGCTTAAACAAGGTAATTATGTCACCCTGTAAAAACCCCTTAAAAAGAGTGAGAAACAAACTGAATCCTAAATCAATAGTTAACAAGGTATGACATGGATTACTGCCTACAGTACATTAATAATCTGAAGACTCCTTGACTCAGCTGTGGATGTGCTCATTCGTATTCATAATGATAATCTGCTGTGTGGAGTGAATCATTGCTGCATCGACTACAGTACTGATTGTTGTGTTCTAAATGTTGCATATGAGTCATTATTGTATTGTAGGAGGAAACTAGGCTGCACAAATCTATGCCATGTTGGTAGAAAGATGCTTTGCAGAGAGTTGGGTCGATTTCCAAACAGACTATTTTGTAACAAGATTCCTGCAACAGCCAATGTGTTAATCACTTGACCTTTGTCAAGTTCCTGCAGTGCTTTCGAATGAATGTGCTCATGGAAGTACTGTATATCTCCAGTTAATATGTAAATACAATATGACTTAATATAATTTAAGTGTTATTTTCACATTTTACTAGGTGACATGTCTGATAACCAAAAAAAATTTACAGCTATGCACCACATGCATTGTAAGATAATGTTTCCATGTAAATAATAATGACTGGAGGAACCTTTAATGTTTATTATTTATATATTAAAACACAGGAAACTAAGGATTTTTTAATTTAATGAATGTGGATGAGCATGTCAAATGACCCGTGTTACCCCCAGAAGAGCACTGCTTTTTGGAGTTTGGAAAAACGAGAGTGCAAAATCTCTTCAACAAAGAGAAGGGTATATTGAGTTTGTTGTGAACTAGCTACAGGAAATCTTGTGTGATAGACACACTAGCTTAGTGTAGGTTATTTAGATTTTAACTGAGGTAAGAAGCTGGTCTAAATCTTAAGTCAGTGGATTCATTTTACACACTGACTAAGACCGGTAGTGAGCTAATGTGGTGATGCTAAATGCAGTAAACCTCAAACCTCTGGCAAACATCATTAAGGTTTGCAGTTCTTTTCGCTGTACTGTGGCGAGGAAAAAGAATAGGTGGGTGTCAGCAGATGAGCTTTCTACAGCAGCCACCACTACTTAATTAACACTGACCGACCTATTATTCTCAAATAAATATTATTATTATATTTTATTATTGATATTAGTATATTATGTTATTGAGAGAATATTGACAAAGAGTAAACAAAACAGTGTCAAGACAGTGAAATATCAAAATCCAATGAACTCTGTTCTGCGTATACTATATTCAATAGGTAATACAGTGGGTGAGAGAGAGAGAAGCACAGTAAACGAATGAAAGAAAAGAAAAATATACAGACAAAACTTCAAATTACACCAAGAATATTGGGCTTTTCCTGTGCAAACACGTGCCAAAAGCATATAAATTCCAGATGATTAACAAAATATTCAGGTGAGTATACACTAATGAAAACATAGTAATGCATATGTTATTCAATTTCTGCCAACAGATCCTCCTAAATGTTACACACTGAAGCTTTGAAAGGAAGCAGTATGGTCAGGTTTTGCATCAAGATGGTAACATGTTGCTCATGTGCTGCTGATGTGACACACCCTGTCTAGACACACAATCAGCATCCATTTTTTAATCCTGCTCAAGTGCACAGGATGTTACACAGTGACAAAGAGGAGCCCTCTTTTCTGTTTAATAATGAACCCTGGGTAATAGTGATTAATTGCTGCTGTTGGTGCTTTGGGATTTTGTATGCAGAGTAGTTTGTTTTCTAAATCTAAAAACAAGTCAGAGAAGCAGCGGAGAACTTAAAGCCCTGCGTTCGTGTTTCCTCACCATATCTGTGATCTCCGGGTATGCAGTTTCCACCAGCACCCCTCGGTTGGTGGAGACGTAGTCCACGAGCTCGTTAAGTGTGGCCCTTTTGATCTCCTTGCTCTTCAGGTCCGTCACTGAGTCCAGGAAGTCGAAGAGCATGCAGCACTGCTGGAGTTTCTGAGTGAACAGTTCCTGCTGCTCTGTGGAGGGGGCATCTGGAATTACACCAAAAGAAAAGAGAATACATGGATTGACTACTTATATACACTAGAAAGCACAATCTAATGCTCTATGGAAACAGATTACAGATGAGACGAGAAAAATGACAGCTGCAACTGTTCCCTTAGGTGGTGTGATTTGCTTGTGCAGAACAGTGGGCTATGTATGGTAGTAGCTTTTAACATCCACAACTAACTCAAAATCAGGATTAAAGACACATTTACACAAACAAATTGCCTCTAAATGGTCCCAATCAACTGGTTTATAGCACACTGTTAAATATCTAACTAAACTGCTGGACAAACAGGCCGATAGACACAATACAACAATGTATTTTGCCACACAGCAGCCCAGTAACTCTCGGCTTTGATTGTAAAGCCTTTTATGGATTAGACAGTGAGTGCGTTCAGGGTTATTAGAGCTGTCAAACTTGACCCCAGCTAAGCTATAAACAGCATTTGGCAGCCGTCCAGAAATACAGTGACACACTGTACAGTGATGTTCTGTTCCAGCACAGCAGCAGCTCATCTATGCAGACACAGGACTCTCTCTGTAATGGTAGCAGAGGGACACAAACACCGCAGGTCTGATTTACAACACCTCCAGAACCAGATACCCCAAAAGGTTCAAGGGTTACGCAAATACGGATGCCATCTCTGACACTTGTTGACACGGGGGTGCTAATAAATGTCTTCACTCAAATGAATGTCTAAATGCATATTTTTTTTGAGTAAATTAAACTTAAGTTAGTACATCTGAATGGTTTATTAGTTAATTCACATTCACATTTGTACTGGTGTGAAGCAATATACTAACAATAGCTAGTGACACTCAAGTACAAGTATTGATATACATTGTCCTAAAACACAGTAGAGCTAAGAAAAAACCATGAATTGCTAAATCATTTGAAAAAACATAAAACATTTCAAGCAAAAACACAAAATTTCATGGTTCCAACTTCATGTGCAGCCTTGTTGCTTATTGTGCTTTTTGTACATGAGAGTAAACTGAATATCTTTAAGCTGTGAACTGTTGAATATAGCACTTGTAGCTCTACCAATGGCCCCTTTAACTATTTTCTTCATCATAAAAAGAATTGCTCCTTGCAGCTGTAGTACACAGCTGTGCATTCACACTCCTACTGCTACAGAGTGTGTAACAGCAATAAGAAGAAGAGTCAGGGTGAGTGTCAGTTTCTTATTGAGTGATATTATGCAACTGAAAAGGCGTGTCATAAAATGGTGTGGCATGCGGGCAACACACAGTCCGACACAGCTGAAAAATTCACATTGAGTTTCACACCTAGTGAAAATGTTCCAGTTGTGTGGACAGCTGACGAAGTACTTACGCAACTGAACTCTACAGGTCAGACCACTGGCTGCTGCTCTGAGTGAACTCAATATCTGAGTGAAACTACACTGAGTTGGACTTGTTAACACACTACTCTGCCTTTATGCCAATTTTCCAAAGTATCGAATCTCAAAGGATTCCACATTCAAAGGGCAGACTGAATACCGAATTGCAACAAGAGAGGAAAAAGGACCGGGATGCCCCTGCGGCCTGCTGTTATTAACATGACACGTGGGTAGCTCACATTTCTTTCCTATAAGTGCATAAACTGGCATATGGTAGACTTCTGTAACACGGGAGGGGGGGTCATCACTTTGGGCAGGCGTGCTAGAGTCCAACCTTCAGTGTTTTCTAGGTGTGAGTGAAAAGCACATATTTAAAGCTATAAGAGAAATATAGCACTCCGGCTGCAAAATGTGGGCAATGCAGTACATGCTGCAAACGGAAAACAGTTCGCTGATTTGTAGTCCATTAGTAGCAAAAAGGAAAAGTTCAACATTTTCAATGCAGTCATTGGCTTTATATATAAGATAAGATCAATTCAAGTCCCACATCTGCACAGTAAATATGAAGCTATAGTCATGAGATCTAAGCTTACACTGGAGATAGACAGAAATAACTAGACTCTAATTAATGCATTGTATCTCATTTGCTTAAACTGTACAAGAACCTTGGTGTAAAAACAACACGTTGTGGTTTTATGGGGAGTACCATTTCTTTGCCTTGTGCAATCTCTTCCTGGAGTCATAGCTGGCTGCCTGGCAACTTCATGGTGATCGAGACTCGGACTAGAATAGCCGGGAACATAACTACCCATAAGAAAAGCACAAACTGACTCTTTAGTGCTCAGAAGGTTGAATAATTACTGAGCTTAAGAGGTGGTGGTGGGCAGATTATGTTACCACTGGACAGAGCCAGGCTAGCTGCCGCTGGCAGTAGCTTCATATTTACTGAACAGATATCAGAGTGGTATCAATCTCCTCATCTAACTCTCAGCAAGAAAGCAAATAAGCAGTGTGTTAAAAACGTGTAACTATTCTTTTAAGCACTAAGCTCTAAAGCTTTTCGCTTTATGTGGATCTTAAATATATTTTTCTCCCCTAAGCATTCTCCACAGTTTCAGTTCTGGTCATGCACAAGAGGAAAAACGTAGCCTCCCTTGCGGTTTTATGAAAACAATGCAGGCACCATATTCACATATTCATGTGTTTTTTGTGATATTTCTGAGTAACCAGAGAGTGTGTAAAAAAAAAAAAAACCTATCTTATTCCTTTACGGGGAATTGTCTTTATCCCCCTGAGGGGAAGGATGGCTGGGCCTGTTAGATAGTGTGAGACATGTAGATGCTTTTCCCAAAGTGAAGCTATTTTTGCCTTTCAGATACAGATGCATTCGTGCACAAATTCCTCAGGGTGCTCAGCAGGGAAGCAAAATATTTCCATTACAACTATGAAGCTATTTACGAAAAAACAAAGAAAGATGGAAATTCCAAAGTAATCAAGCTGTCAAAAGATCGACATGGATTTTGCTTCAGAGCAATAAATGTTCAAATTAATCTGAAGGATAAAAACAGGAGCCACATGAAGGGTTTTTATCTTAGCATCACAACGTAGCTGACATTAACAGTAAGATGAGTAAACGCATTTAACCAAAGTAATCTCCCTGTACTGCATATTCTGACTGCTGTATCTTAAACAAAGCTTCAAGAATCACTTAAACAATTATCTGTATGCAATAACATGCAATTTCATAACCAGACACGGTCAAGAGTAAGAGAGTGGCAGGGTTAGAAGGAAGGACAGCTACAGCACACAATGTATAATTATCCCTTAGAGTGAGTTAGAGTAAATAAGTCACAAATGGTCTCGTTTGTTCATCTGTTGATCTCTGCAGGTATTTGTTTTTATAATTGACTTATTGTATCGCATCCTGTATAAATGCCTCTACTGAGAGAGGCTCTGTAACAAGAAGAGCCCTGAATTACAGCTTTTACCATTTATTACTGACCTTTTGAATATCTTAAAGATGACAGCATGACCTCAAATGACAGACACAATAAGCATCTTATTAAATAAGCAATTTTGCCTGAACAGCAGTTAAGAACAGAGGCCAATATATAACATTACAAGTCCAATGTAATACAACAGGATTTACAGGGAACCTTAATGGTTTCTGCACAATTTTGTGATCAGTAATCAAGCATAGGCTTCAATCATGTAACAGTTAGTGGAATAAGAGCCAAGAAGAAACACACAACTACTAATAAGTGCAAATAAAATTGTAAATATGCTGCAGCTGTTGTTCTATGAAAAACATCAAGGTCAAAGTCAAAAAGGAACTCAGCAGCTCATCTGCTCTGTATTTAGCAACTCTAAACTCGAGATGCTGCTGACCGCTTCAAGCTGAAACCAAATGTTGCACAAGCTATTTAGTCATAATATTTTCTGGGTTTCATTTCATGTTGGTCATATTTTTCAACCTACTGTAATGGGTGAATACCACATTGGTGTGTCACTATGAGACAAATACTATGTTGGGGTTTGTTAAGTACCATACTTGCAGAACAAAGCATGTTTGGCAGGGTGCACAATGTACAATGCTGTTGTTATTTCCAAATCCTATAATTGCATATCCAGAAGATTTGCTGAAATTAAGTCTTGTTCATGTGCTGAAATTAAACTCCGGAATGATTATTTGTTGCAAAAGAAATTACACTTTAAACTGAATTGCACGAATGCTTGCTTGAACTCCTATGTTTCCATTTCTAATTTATTGCCCTTTAAAAAAGGTACAATGTTTGAGACACCAGAATTTAACAACAGAGTTTCGTCTGAATGATGCAGAGCAGTGTCTGTGAAACAAACACTGTATAAACACACCAAAAGACCAGATTTGGAGACAAAAACAGGAAATATTATCTCAGCTCTACAACCACAGCACTCCAAAGACAGTTTGAATAACGTGTCTTGAATTGTTCAATTTACCACATACAGACGAGTGACAAATTTAAAGAAACCAGAAAGAAAGGAGACACATAACAAATGCACATGCTACCATACAGGGCACGATTGACGGGTACGAAAGGATGACACATCTCAACCCGATAGAAATAATGTTTATTCCTCCAACACAGTCCTGAGCTATGATCCCTCACAATGACCACACAAAAGTGTCTTACGTACGTTCAGCATCTCTTTAGACCCTGTGCTGCAAATTCAGCTTAGATGCATCTTGTTTGTTTTGATCCTTGTTGGAAAGCCAGTGAAGCCATTTTGAGAAGTGTGTGCAGACTTTGCAGCTTTGCAGAAGGTTATGGTGAGAGGGACTGAAGAGGAAGTATTGTGCATTAAACTGCACACATTTCTGTGAGTAATGGGTTGAAAGTGCTCAATATTCCATGAGGGAAACATCCCTTCCAGCACTGAGTACATAATTACGTGTATCCAGTAATTTATAAGCATGAAAGCTGTCATTAATATACAGTGAGATTTTCAATCAGGTGTTTGGGATGCTTAGACTATCTTGTACTTTTTCATATGCACAGACATTCAACCAGGACAAATGGGCCGGCGCTCATGCCCCCCCCCCGGACTGATCTGATAACACAGGTGAGCATAATTACTGTTAATCGCCGCCATTTCACAGTGGAATTTAGGTTAGATAGAAAAGTGTGGTGACGAGGAAGATGATGGGGTTTAAGGTAATTTCCCAAAAGAAGTTCCACGCACATACACAACAGCAAACAGGAGATATTTCTATAACATGTGTTGAGTTCACAAATATATTTTACTGGATATTATTTTAAAAAGACCAAACCTGTCCAAATAAGGTCCTACAGTTTACTATCAATTAAAAAAAACAACCCAAAAGCCACAAAGTCTAAGCAACTCTCAGTAGACCTGAGAAAATATGAAAGAAATGTGCTTAAAGCTACAAGAATCCATCAATTAGCAGTCAAGTATTTTCCTAGAGGTGATCATAGTCCAGACTCTGTACTAAACCGGTAGGCCTCTTTGATATTACAGTCCGAAAATAAACTGTACAAACACACTGTGAAGGCAAACTGCAACATGGAGGGTGGTAGATTACTAGTCAATTTGTTTTAATTATGTTAAAAAAACTTTAGCCAGCTTTCTTAGCATAATGTTACGTGCATCATCATAGATGACTCCAGTTATGCAACCATTTTGCATGTAAGCATCCCTTGTTTCACTGCCACAGTGACTGATGCGTTGTATCCTGGGTGAATACTGTTCTGCTGCTTTCTACTTCAGCAGAGAGCACGGTTCCTGGAAAAAACATAAATGCGTCACAGGATGCTTTTGTCGTGATCACACACACACACAAGCAGGTTTGCACGACTTGTGTGAAAATCTGCAAGTATAAAGTTTATAGATACATTGACAGTAATAGTAACATGCTGCAGTATTAGTACAGAGATTAAATGTACAAAAATATATTTTCCAGAGGTATGACAGTTTGATACTGTGCAGCTAGAGTCAAGGATCTGACCTCTATTTACATTTTGATTACCACTGTTCAGTAGCAACAGCACTTGACATCTCTTTTCAATCCAAGAAGGAAACTACTGTTCTACGTACTGTATAATCATCTTTCAAACTGCAACAGAATGTATCAACTCTCAGTATTAAGGCTTAATGTTTACACAGGTTCGTCCGAGTGTTTCAGCCGAGTCTTGGTCTGTAATGCTTTGGCACAACTCTAAGGACAGATTTGTAGTGTGAACATGGAAAAAATAATCACCATGATGGTAGAAACACTGAGGGTCTTGACCTATTCACAGTTAAATATACAACAAACATATTTATATTATACTTCAGAAATCCGAAGCTCCCCACGTCAAAACCGCTTTACACTAATCCTTGCCCTTTTGGTGCCCATCAACATTTCATAGAACTATAACCAAGCAGAAAGAGACCAAAACAAATGGAAGGAAAATATGCAGGTCAGGTGACCTCGGAACAGTGACAGATTAGTCCTGCAGTCTCAGATTTACTTACTTTTGCCTGCACTGCCACAAATGCTTTTACAATTGTCCAGTGTGACAAACACAGGAACACATCTCAGTCTTAAGCCACAAATGACCAATAACTCAATGACTATTAAACACAAAAAAACAAAAGCCACATTAGAAAAAGTACACTGAGCTGACTGCTACATAAATATAAGTTCATGATTAACAAACATGCTGGTGTATCGAGAAGGCTGAACCCACCTTGACTGGTTGGAAAGAAAATGTAATCTGATAAATGGTTCATTAAATCGTCGTCTCTTTTGAAGGAGCACTGAAGATTTAATTTTTTCATAAAAAACTCCAATCAAATGTTTCAGGTTATTGATGGTTAATGCTGAGATAGAGTCTTAGAACAAGTTCTGCTTAGGAGGCTCATCCTCGACAGCACACTGACAATAATTTATACTCATGCATGTTTGACTTTATTTTGGGTGTTTTGTTATGACTCGACAGCTTCAAACCCACCTCCATCCTTGACAGACTTTGAATCTTTTTGGCATACTGAAAAATGGAAACCTAAGGGAAGTGAAAAACCACATTTCATGTTAAAAAAAAAAAAAAACTGGATAAACTAAAAGGGCTTATTATTTGGCTGTATCTTCCAGAGCACCAGTAATCAATTCAGAGTAGGAGATGACAGTAAAAGCCCTTGAATGCTACATCCGCTGGTGGCTCCAGTAGTGTCTGCACTGGTTGGGATTACGTGCCAACCTATTAGACAGACTTTTACAACCAACATATGAGAAAGAAAATAAATAAATGAGTGTTCCTTGTATGACAGAAACAAAATAAAATCCTATTTAAACACACTGAAGGGCATGTGAAGTGCTTCAATGTCTACTGTAGGACAAATGTGACCATCAATGCATGAAAGGCGTGACGGCACGTAGGTCATACTGCAGCTGCTGAACTGGTTGGGTAAGATGGTATCACATGCACCATTTGATTTACTCTCGTCTCCACATTTGTTTAGAGTGCACATACATAAAACAATGCTGGCATAATATGTGACAACAGCAACCAACGAGCAGTTTAAAGAATGTCTAGAACAGTTTTAATGTAAACTACGAAACGGAAACGAGAGAGGGAGGCAAAGAAAATATAATGGATAAGGTAAATGTAATGCGCACAATGTCATATGACCTGTGAGTAAATGCAAAGCTCAGAAACGTCAGACCAAATGCAACGAATAAAAATGGAGGACTGTCACTGAGAAAAGACTTAAAATAAAGACTAAGAAAGCACAATACATTTGCATTTCACTATAGTTTAGAAGACATGATATGATTCACAATTTATATTATTTTTAAATAAAGCCTTGTATCTGCACCACAACCTACCATTAATTCCTAACTTTGAGAGCAACAGCATAAAAGTGAATAAAGAACCAATGAGACATTTATACAAAGCGATTAAAAAAGTAAAAGCACAGCAGTTCTGCAGTGATTTCAAGTCTAATCACCACCAGTATTTTTCCTAGCCTGTCACTCCAGATAATAAACACTGTTAGCTTTCGCTTTGAGGTTTGTGGTGGGTGTGTTTGTGTGCGTATTGGAGAGCATGTGGCCACATTTAGCCCACCCTAAAACATTATTTGGCAATACACAATTGTGTATTAATTCAGAGCTAAAACTCTATATATGTATGTATGTTTGGAAACATGCTTTCAGAGGTCTAACTAAAAAAGTAACTGTTTCATAGCCAATGGAGTGGTTGATATGGCTGTATTTAGTATGATATTACAAATGCTGTATATATATTATTTTAGTATGATACATTTATATATTATATCTGTATATAAGTAGTTCATGTTCATCTTGTTGTACTGTTTATTTTGCTGTATGTATGCCTATTCTGAGTATGTACACTGAGAGCAAAGGAAACTGTATCTGATAGTGATAGAAAAAAAGTAGGCAAAATAAATTTTGAAATATCTAGTTGGTCTCCAGCAATAAATTATCTCATGAGAAAAAAATGTAATAGCACTCGTGGTGATGATCAAAACATTAAGGAAATCTTTGGAAAGGAATCAAACTCTTTAGCGGTTACTTATATTTTGGACTTTATACTGTATTATGAACAGGAATCCAGCCAGTCTCAGAGAAACTACTAGTGCCATTTTACCCACATTACCTCTACGGGTCACTCTGAAACTTGAGCATGCGTTACTGGTGCTGAGAAAGATAAATGTCAGGCGATCTGTCCAAGGGAGGTCAGGGCTGTGCGTGGAAAAAGGGTGAACAAACCTGGTAAGCCGGATGCCCGGCAAATTCCTATTTCTCCCTCAGCTAGTAGATTTCAACACGTCAACGTCTCATCAATCACAAATGGTCCCGTAAGGGCACGTTCACATAGTCCTCTTTTCAAGCTGCCAGCGCCTACATTTATATTTCAGTCAATGGAGAGCAATCACAAAGTGGATGGAAAACAGCACAAATGACATGGGGACACCTTTTGGATTAATAGTGTGCAGCAAGATCTCGACTGACAGTGTGGAACAGTCACAATTGTTGTTGATTTTAGCTCAGCACTCAAAACAATCTCCCCAGTGAAACTGAAACTCTGGGCCCAAGTACGACGTTCTGCAACATGATATTAGACTTCCTCCCAAACAGACCCCAGACAGTTCAGATTGGCCTCCTCCACTCTAGTGCTCAACACTGGAGCCCCTCAGGGCTGTGAGCTCAGGCCCCTCCGGTTCACGCTGTACACCCATGACTGCATCCCCCGACATGGAGACAACTCTGAAGTTTGTGGATGACATCACCATCATTAGCCTAATTTCACACAGCGATGAGACATTATATCAGGAGGAAATCAACAGTCTTGCAGAGTGCACAGAAAGCAACTAACTGCTCAAAATCAGCAAAACCAAGGAGCTGATTTTAGGAAAAAAAGAGACAGACAAACACCCCTGTCTACATCAGTGGAACTGAACAACTGTATTTCTTAAGGAAACTTAAAGTAAAATTCCAGTGGCAAATTCTCATTGTTACAGAGGAGCGATAGAAACCATCCTGACTCGAAAGATCACAAACTTGCATGGGATGTGCATGGCCCAGAACCGGAGGACTCTACAGCGAGGGACTAAAACTGCTCAGATGAGCAGTGATATTGGAGAGGTGAGGTGTCTGTGCAGTGCCCAAAGGATACTAAAAGACAGCACCCACTCCAGCCACAGCCTATCCACCCTGCTGCCATCAGGGAAGAGGTACAGAGGCTTCTGCTGCCGTACCACCAGATTTAAAGACAGCTTCTGCCCATGTTTTTATTTTTGACTTATTAAGTCAATTTTACTGTATATAATTTTTTGTAAATACACATATAGTTTTTATGACTGGCATAAAGGGAATTACAAAGCTGAATTTCATTATACAACCCTACGTTGAGAAATGACAAAATTACTTTGTATCCTTGTCTGTTCATAAAGAGTCAATGTGGAGAAGTCTTGCTGTGTTGTTACAGTGTTTAGAGCTATAAATGGCCATTATTTTCTGAAAGTAGCATGTAAGCGTTGATTAGTACCAGTAAAGTAAAGATTAGTCAATTATTGGGTAACTGATTAAAAAAATGAATCAACAACTTCAGTATGAATTAATCATTAAGTCATTTTTCAAGCAGTGTATAAATGCCACAAACGATATGCACCATTATATGGTTTTAGCTATATCATTTATTTGGGTATAGATTTCAATTGACATGTCACAGGATGTGCAGCATCGGCACAGCTTGTTGCATGTTAACAAGTGAGCATACGCTTCCTTTCTAAAGATAAAAACACATTTCTTACATGGCAAGAAAAAATTGGTGAAAAAGATGAAGACAGGGAAGCCAAAACGACGAGGAAACATTTCTAAAAAGTATGATAAATGTTTGAGAATGTGCTTTGCCTTCAACACAAGTAGCTTAAGCCGCAGTGGGAAACAAAAAACCACAACTAAGAAATTGTTTACTGAATCTCTAATTAGTCGCTGCCATCATGAGAAAATCTGGTGGTAGAAGGACAAGACATAACTGTGCAACCACGTCAAGGCATGGTTGCCATCGAAACAACTGTCAGCTGTACACTATAATGACCTGATGATGATCTTAACTCTCATGACGTATGTAATCTTGCATCCACAACCGCTCTGAAGTACATAAGCTACTTGAGAATACTGTAAATTTCACTCCACACAATACTGGCTAACTACATATTTGGGATACGACTATCCAAGCACTCCATTTAAAGTATATATTCAATGTATGGGGGTAAATTATATACTGTGGTATGCATCTTTACTACCCTTTACATTATACAACTATGTATTTTGCAATACTGCCCAGCCCTAGTTGCAGCTGGTCATTATGGGGGCACAGCTTCACACAACCAGCCAGCAGTCTGCCAGCACAAAATAAAAAGTCATGGCAGCAGGTTTGTACAGAAATGTGGAAGCAGACTCTAACCTGCCGGGGGCCACAATTATGACACCGACAGCAACAGACACAAGGACACAAACGCCATCCCAGTGCATCATAAAAGCTTTGTCCCTTTTTTCCTGGAAAATTATTTATCGATTTGCCATCTGCTGGCAGACATGATGGAAACACACTTGCCAATCAATAGGCCAATACAATGGACATGTTTTCCACAGGCACACATTGATGAGCCATTGCTAAAGGTTGCAGTAGTCAAAACTGACTAAAACTGAGGTCCTTAGGCTGCAATCAATTATAATTTTTATATACTTTTTCAATTCATATGTTGAATTAATTTTTGATTTATCATTTAGGCTATAAAATGTCCCGAATTTTGAAAATATCCATCAGAATTTCCAGAAGTGCAACGTTTGAAGAGACGTCTTCAAATTATTTGCTTGGTCGGTTGAAAAAGATTCTCAAAAACAGAAAAGCAGCAAATCTTTACATCAGAAAAAAAGCCAAAACTATTTAAAGTTTGTGTTTTTTCTTTCAAAATGACATTGATAATGAATCTAATATCTAAATTGTATTTTTCTGTCCATTGACTTATTAATTAATTGTTTCAAAACTATCAGGTGCAAAACGAATGTCAATTCTAAGTGAAAGTCAAAGTGAGGCCAAAGCAACATATCGTACTATGGGCACTATTGTAATGAAAAGGACACAGTATATAAAACATCACCGTTGCCTTATGCTACAGTTCAATCATTTCAAGAATTTTCTATTTTCTAATGAAAATTAAAATCAAAAGCACTTATCAGCTGATACTGCGACTGTACTGTATTTAGGCTGCCGACCACCACCCCACCCAAACGTCAGCTTAGGTCTAGTTACGAATGGCTCAGCTCAAAATTTTCACTGCAGTGACAGAAATATCAACCTAAATGAAGCAGCCTGTATTTGGAAAGTAAAACATTTCCCTGGCTTGCTCTCAAGGCTTCTGGCTGCCATGGCAACAATGTTGGTCTCTGAGTGACTCATCTTTTCAGTGTCTATCACACAACAGGAGCTATAAGCACTCCAACCTCTCCACTGCAGGAGGGGAGAAGCATCTTTGCAGTCTACAATCTTTTAGGACCTGAAAACCTACCGGCTGCAGAGATTTCCATTCTCAGTGTAGTTACTCTAAGAAGCAGGAAAAACTGCTGATAAGCTGAGCAGCATTAGGTAGGTCAGACAGGCATGTGCTCCAATTTAAGAGTGAGTTAAGATGCTTGGTTCACACTAATAAAAAGGGTCTATTGTTACATTTTATTCTTATCACTTTGGCTTTCAGGTAACTGTGTAAACTGAGTCAAACAGTGCCGTCAGTTGATACCATACAATACCACCATGAGTTTGTTTCCATGTACCCAAAGGTACTACAACAACTCTTCAGTTTGTAGTAATACGGATACATTTCGACAAATTAATACCTTAACATGCAGTAAGTATGGACAGCATGAAGCCTATTTGTAACTATACACTGCATGAATGTATGTATGAATCGTGAGTCATGTGCTACTAAAACAACAGATGGTGAATCAATGAATTTACACAAGCTTGTACAATTGTGACTAGTTTTGCAAACATCCTCAAGGTAGGGCACAAATGTGGTCCTTGTAGTAAGCCGAAAAACAAATTTATTGTTTATGAGTGAGGTGAAAAATACACTTCCTTAAACATGGACGAAAGAAATCGAAAAAGTGTGAACATCTGCAGTTCCATCACAACTGAGAAAACTACATCTGCTGATTGTGATACAATCAGAGGCCTCAGAACAAGCGAGTAAGTAGACCTTGAATTATGTTTTTGTTTTTTTCAACTACACTACCTTAAAAAAAAACACCCTGTTTAGAGCCAGTGTTTAGTTTGTCCATTCTGGGCTACTGTAGAAACATGGTGGACTCCATCGAAGGCGACAACACAGTCCGATTGTTTTTTTTTGTTTGTTTTTTTTTAGTTCTGATCAATTGTTAGTGTCACAATTAATTCACTCGAATGCTGAAATATCGGCAATAAGAAACATTAGTAAGACAAATAAATAACAGATGTAATGTCAGTCATGCTCCGTCAAGGCCTGTTGATAATTCCTGAACAACTGCAGCTTTCACTCGTTTATACAGCGCAGCACAGCTGACTGATGGGATGTATACAAAACATTGTTTTATGTCTGGTAAGTTGTTCTTTCTGACCTTTATATTTATATGTATGCCTCAGTGCTTTGGTTGAAAAGGCACACACGTATTTGTTGTAGATGTATGCACACATGCATAAGGACAAAAATGTGCATGTGAAGGCACATTGTAGTGGGCACCATATGCTTGAATCCTTTATTACCTTGTACTGCTTCAGCTCGGCCTACAGCTGCAGCGTCATGACTCCACTTGTGTCAGATATTCACAACGAGGCATAAGGAACCTGACACAGCAGGCTACCTTCACAAGTATGTATCAGCATGAGCGTTTTCTGCTGCGTCCCCCGTGGCAGGAGATGCACATAAAGTGCGTGACTCTAGACACCGTTTGCACTGATCAGGAAAACTGAGGAAATTCCTTATAAGGCTTTATAGGGAATATTCATAACTGTGTTCCACTGCCACAGGAGAAAATAGCAATCCCATGAATCAATCTGGTGAGACACGAGACCCAGAAACAAAACATGTTTTTAAACTGTTCCACACATTTACAGCCCAGGCAATCCAACATCACCATCCCCCATTAACTGTTATTCTCCAGTTTCAGAGTTATTGATCCAAATGTATTGACGGAGCTACATACAATGTGTTGGTTTACTTTTTTTTTTTTTTTAAAGGTTATTGGCAAATTGTTGTAGCATTTTAGTTAGCATGCCCAGTAAGTCCTGTTTTTTAAGCACCTAAGTTCCTCAATCTTGTATTAGATAATGTAATTAAGATTTTCTTACTATTCTACTTCCATCTGATTTTCATAATTATGATTCAAACTGTCTCACCGCTCATAGGGGACAAAGTTCTCTTCTCTTCTCCCCTTTGCTGTGATTTGTAGAAGCACCCTTGCTGATTCACTGACACAAAACTCTCTAAACCTGTCTAACTTTTAGTGAGTGGGTAGCCCTCTGGTGCTTCCATGTACATCACGTGCCAACAGCTCCTTCACAGCAAACACTTTCCAGCTCTGCCAATAATTAATTACAGCACTTCAACACATTTCTTAGAAAATGAAAAGAGCAGTTGTATAAGCTCTTTAAAAAAGCATTTTTCCAACATGACATCGATATAAATAAAATTCTACTTGAATTATAGTTGAATACTCCAACCATTAACTTATACAATGCACCCCTTTGTAATAAATGAAATACACAAGAGATAACAGACTAGTTACTGTCGTCTGAATGATACGGTGAATAACTGAAATACAGATTTTCTAAATTCTCCAGCAGCAGTAGTCACCATGATGAGGCTCGAATCACCATCAAGCTTTTACTGGAAGAAACTCAGATAATTTGGCTGTCACTTTCACACTTGTCAACAAGACAGTTGCTGCCATGCTGTTTCAAGTCAATGTTGGGTGTTGTTGTGGTGCAATGCTCTTGTTTGGGAAAACAGATGGAAAACTGTGCTTCTTTTTTTTTTTTACTTTCTGTTCTTTATAAACATCAGACAAGATTGAAAATAAAATACCAGACACATTTACTACATCCTTGAAAATTGGATGCATGTTGTCATATTTTGTTTTCACCATCTTGAGAAGTTGCGTCAGGCAAAAAAGTTTCAACTACTTGACCAGGCAAGTCTTTCTGACTTAAACTGTGCCCTTTCCTCCAGTAACATAAACACTGTTGAGGCTTGCCTGCATAAGTGTGAGCAAATTAGTAATTAGATTTCATGAATGCTTTTTTAATTTGAAGAAAATGGGGGAAAAAAGTAATAAATTTAAGCTGTAAATAAAAGCAACCCTGAACATTGGCAATACCTATTTATTTTATGTAGGTCACAATAGAACATTTAATTTAATTTCTAACTTGGTATTATAAAACAATATATCAAATAAACTGTAGAAGAGTAGAAAAGGCCATTTCCATTCCTCTGTATTATGGTGGCTTAATGTTAACAGTGTAAGAGGTCTACTGTACTACAGTGAAAACATGTGAATAGAACACACACACACACACACACACACACACACGCACACGCACACACACACACACGCACGCACACGCACACACGCAGGCTCAGCCAGCTCTGTCAGATTTAACCGCAGGCTACACGAAGACAACCGACAGGTATCTAATCAGGTGCTTGCTTAGATTTGTCATGTTATCACAGTTTTTGAAAGAAAATTATGCTTGAAATATGGAAGAGGTGAGATTGCTTAATGTATGTCATATTTAATGTAGGCCAATTTTGTTTTGGACTCATTACCAGCTCATAAAGCTCTCAGTTCTTGCCAATGCAGTTTCCAAAAAAAAAAACATTTAACTGCTACCAAGAACCAAAAGAATTTCAATTAACTACAATGACAACAGATCATTTTATCCACGAAAAACAGCATTTGAGCTCATTCTAATCCAGGTGCCCCAGTATAGAAAAACAAATGCATGGTGAGTGTTTGAAACAACCGGGAGTTCAACATCCAAGTATGAAATATTTTAATATAATAACTCAACACTGGAGAAACAAGCAGCCAAAGCAGAAGCAGAAAACACTGCAAGAGTTACGAGTGTGTAGAGAGACTTTTTCACATTCAAAATGTTGATATGTGTCGTTTGTGGTTGAGAAAACATCAGGGACTCATTTTAGGAAGAGCAGTACTACACTTGACAGGTAGGGAACAGACTCCATGATCAGGTTGCAGGCCAAACCTCCGCCCCACATGCCCACCTCCACCTACAACAGAGCACTGCATCAACTAACAACAGAATCTCCAAAGTGTGATAATGGCCACCCATCTTATCCCACACAGTGTCACATTTCACTTGATGCATTATGGTTGTCCTCTATTCTCCACTGAACTTTTCTAAAACTCCCTGCTAGCTGCCACTGACATACATTCATTCATTGTACAATGACGAGCAGACAGACGTGAGATGGATAAACCACAATAACAAACAAATACAAACTACCTGGTGTTCAACAGGTAGTTCTAATTTATCCGGTGCAGCGTTGTGTTACTTCTTACTAGGTGCCTTTAAGTCTTTCAGTGTTGAAAAACAACTGTAGGATTGGGAGTAAGCTTTAGTATCAGGCTTGGATCGAGCAGCTTGCGATCAGCAGTTTTACAAGTTTAAATTCTGAGTCTTGCTGGGATGATTTGGATGGTGAGTGAGAATGAATGGGAATGAGTTAAACCAGCTGTATGCTTCTTCGTTGAGGTGTTCCAGCAATCCTGCCTCTGGCACAGCACTTGAGTTATACTTTAGCGTGTTTGTACTGGAAATGGCTTTGTAACATCACACAATATAAACTTGTCAAGCTGTAGAGAAAAGATTAGTGGGCCTTTCTTCAACCCCCTCAGTGTTGTCTTTCACTAACAACAGTTACTACCAGCACAGTATCAACACACGGGGGTAAACACATGCAACCCATTCTGACATTGTGTTTTACTCATTGTTTCTCCGTAGCTCTAAACTGTGGTCACTTTTTTTGCTGAGGCACGGGTCAACTCTGGAGAGATCTCTGGCAGAGATATAGAAACCTCAACGACCCCCCTAACAAAAGCATAAATCCATCTTAACCCCTTCCTCAACACCCCTCTCTGGATGTGCCTCTGCCTGTCAATTAAGGCCCAACTGCTCCAGTGAGGATATTCTGGTTCTCAGCAAAACCTCCTTGCAACTATAAAACAAGCACAAAGTGACTGGGATGCAAGAAAAGTGAACAAAACTGTTATATTTCACAGTAAGAACATAAAACTGGTGTGACGCTCTTTTACTTTTGCATAGTCATGTTTTTAAAAAAAATAAAATGTTAATGTTATTGTTAAACCAGCAAACAACTGAAGATGTTGATGTTTGGATTTGAGTCCACAACTCTTTGGACCGGTGTTTTCCTATCCATAGCATATTCAAACATAGTGGCCTAAAACTTACAGCACTGAATCTAAACTGTGTAAAAAAACAAACAAACATTTGCACACATTGCTTTCACTTAATTTAAGCCTGCTGCAGTTTTGGAGGAGCTATGCTGAATGTGAACTGCTGCGCATCTCGCAGTGCACAAACACACTGGTCATCACCGGCTATTTTAAGCTGCAGACCCCCTTCATCCTCTTACCGTACCTTTGAGCTGCGGCAGCGGGGAGAGCTCAACCGGAGCGCTCTGTGTGCGGTACTGAGAGGAGCCTTGGGATTTTCTCTGTTTCTGGGCCTTCCTCATGGACTTTCTCGTAAACCCGTCCACTTTCTCGGATGCGGAGATGGCCGACATTTTGATGCATAAACTGACGAAGACTTCAGACGAGCTATTGTATCCCTCAGGTCAAAAGAAAGGTTTCCTCTTCTGTTCGCATCAGCACACACACACACACACACACACACACAGGGGGAAAAAAAACACAACACCACGGAGCACAACCGCACGACTTGAAAGCTCGTCTCCTGCCCAAGTCTTATGTTATTCTGTATGATCCAACATGGTCGCTCGGTATTGGGGTTAGACTGTGTCCAAAGACTGCATCACTGAGGGAGCTTGTTTTCTGAAAACACGGGAGCACTCTTCAAAACACGGAGCAAAAAGACAAAACACAACTCATGACATTGCACGCAGTGTAGCCCGGAGTTACCGACATAAAAAAAAATTAAAAAATCTTAAATTTAGGGTGTGTTTTTTTTTTTTTTTTTTTTTTTTACTGCTTCGTCGTGTTTGAGAATAGTCAACCAGTTGCAAAACGTACGGATGTAAAAAAATAATAAAAAGTTAGTAGTGAAGTCCTGACAGCGGCGAGCTACTGCGCTGCTAGGCTGCACAGCTAACGTGCCTAGCTAGCTAGCTAAAGTTAGCTGGCGTTAACGTCCGCGGTTAGCGCCGCTGCGGAGGGAGAAAAGTTGCCAGCGGTAAGTTCCCCCGTTAAATTCATGTAGTTCTTCGTGTAAATAGCAAGTCCAAGTCTCCGAGCGCTGCTTTTTTAATCCCCGTTAGACTTCCGCTGAGGTTGTTTTCAGACGAACTGGTCGGTGAAGTTCAACCTCGCTCGACGGCGGAGTCTCGTTTAGCTCTTAAAAAGTTAGCACAGTCCACAATCCGGTCGCTTTTCTCCGAGCGGCGGCGGTTTAATGTTCACGGCCTCTCGGGAAGAACAAACAGAAACCACCGCGTGTTCTTCAACACAACAAATTACTCGATGTCGCGCTGAGCAGCCATAAAAACACTCCCTGTGCAGCGGCTCGGTCGTCGTCTGCCCACTGGACTGCGGAGCCTGACAGCGGCACGTCATCGAGTGACGCCGCCAGCGGCCAATCACAAGCCGGGAATTAAAATAACTGGAAACTTTTTTCGGCCAATCGCGTCGCACGGAACGCCGGGGCCCTGACCATGTGACATGTGAAAACAAATACGTGACGTTGTGCGGTTGAATGAGGAGTGGCAGTGTGTAGTAGTTACTCCCAAAACATTGACTCTAATTCAGATAAAATAAGACCCCAAAATGGATATATATATATATATATTCTATTTATTCTGTGTATTTGTATATCTTATCAGGAAAAGTAATTGCTCTTCAGTTTAATATAAGACAGATAATGAGGACATTAAAAGTAAAAACAAATTGTGGGACACTGGAAAATACTAAATATATATAAGTTGTGAAGAATATAGGTTACAGAACATTAGTAGTTTCCAATCAGGGGTTCAGGACCCCACCGAGGGGACAAATCGGAGGAGTTTCGAGAAGCTTAACGGGATTATTTGCAGGATTTTTCTAGTATTTTCCTTTTCTTTACTAAATAATTTTAACCCTCCATATTCCTACAAGTATTCAAATGAAACAGAAAAAAAAAAGATGCACAAGGTGACAAACTTTGTAACCACTGTAGTAAAAATGTCATGTCTAAAGTCACATTAAAGTCGTGATTTTACGGTCTCTTGCATTCTTTATCACACCGTCACACACTCTGACAACTATTTTCAATTTAATAAAATCTGATCACAGAAAATTTGTGTCAATTAAATACAAAAAGGAACCAAGCAACAATCACTGGTTATATTGTACATATAAACAACTTAAGCATTTGCTCAAGAAAAATTACATTTAGCAGAACTTCGTATGTGTAGCACAGAAAGACAAAAGGTTTATATGGAAAAAGCCCACAAAGAGATTAATCATAGTGAAGTTCATAAAACGACAAAGATGTGAATCACATAAATGTTTTTTTTTGTGCAGAATTTAAAATGTCCACACCTGCAGACAATTATTTCTCTCTGCACTTTAATACCTGGTTGACCTCCTGAACAACTTTATTAAAAAAGTGGGTTTTTGTATTAAACACTAATGCATCTCTAAGAGTTCTCAGGTTTGAGTAAAATGAAAGATTTACTCAGGAACATGCAACTTGAGTGTTTTAAACCAGAGATTCTGCACAGCACCAGAAAACTGTGTAGGAGGCAACAGCAAAACCCATGACCCAATTAAAATAAAGCAGCCTCTCGGGAAGTGAAAACCGCAGCATCAAATACTCTGAATGACGGTTTTGCTGATCTCTATGCAGCCCAGGTTTGTGTACCCCTGCCGTCTGGACATAGATCAGCGTTCTTAGAGGCTTATTGTCTGTGGGTTCAGGTTAAAAAATACTCAAAATAAAAAACAACAAAAGCATTTTAAACAGAAGCACAGAGAATCTGACGGGCAAAACTGGTCACTCCAAAGGCCTTCTTGTGAAATACGAGGAGATTTTCTTCATGGTTTGTGGAGAGCGGATGGTCTGAAACACAAAAAGACAAAAAGGTCAACTGCTATATTCACCTCAGTAACTACAATACATTTCCATACATTCAATATCAGCACTAATAAAGAGTTGCCTGTCTGTGTATTAATGCAGTAATTCTTCTCCAGAGACTTCAAGAGTAGGCTTGAATTTCTAGATCGACAACATTCCTAGTAAGTTAAAGTGACAGAAGGCGTTAATGGTGCACAGCTAAAAGAAATGAAAAATATGTTTCTGTCTCTAAATTAGTTCTACATGATCTACACTAGTCTCAAATAAGTGCAGTGGTTCACGCTGCCTTAAAGAAATAGTTCCACATTTTTGGGGAAACTGACTGCTAGCCTTTTTAAAGATAGTTAGTGAGCAGTATATAGGCAGATAGGAAACATGGGGAGAGGGGGTAAAAAATACCCCCCCCCCCCCCCCCCCCAGGGGTGGTGGCTAAGTGGCATCCACTATAACCATCTGGCTTTCAGCTGCTAGCTGTAGCTTCATATTTAGCTTACAGATATGAGAGTGGTATTGATATAACCCTCTGCAAGAAAGCAAATAAGTCTATTTCCCTATTATAACTATTGCTTTCAGAATCTCCTTATTATTATTTCAGTCTTCAGGTTAACGTTAACTTCTGAAACAGGGATTTTTGTGCTTACCGGTGAAGCTGGTGTCTTGCCTTCTTGTTTCTTAGAGGAAGTGGGGCTTCTGGGAGAACTGACGCTTCCTTGATCTTTCCTCATCTTTTGGCCCAGCACTGACAACCAGTCAGCTGCTCTGGGAGAGCAATTCTCCTTGCCAGTCTGTCTCGATGAGGCTTGTTTGTCCTCCGTGTGACAGTCTGTTTGTACCCGGCTCTCTTCACCGGGGCAGCAGATTCCAGACAGTGCCCGGCTTTTCTTGGCTGCGGGGTAGAGTTCGGAAACACAGTCACACTGTTTTGCTCCCTCACAGCCTGCAGATGGACCGTCGCCAGTCTCCAGCCTGCGCTTGGCCCGTCGTTCTGTGGGAGAGGTGCTGCTCGCCGGGCTCTGGGGACACAGGTTAAGCACCCAACGGAGCGGAAGGCTGCTCTGACCAGGAGATCCATGGCTCGGGGATAACCACTGTTTGATAGAAGACGGTGTTCTCTGGTGAACAACAGCAGCCTTAGCGTCTTGAGAAGGGACAGGTGAGGTGGTGCTGGATGAGAGAGGCAGGGCGGCTCCACTGGGAGCACAGGAGGCAAGCTGGGGTGATGCCGGGCCACCGAGACTCTCTGTCTTCTTGGTCTTGGAAGGGGTTGTTTCAGGTCTGATCGAAGGCCCTTAACAAAAGCAATAAGTCCTTGTTAGTTCAGATGTGACGCATAAATACTTGGAATGACACATTTTGGATTTGAGGGCAGGATAGCAGTCATTTTGCCAAAGCACTTCAAAAGGTAAGGCAACAATATGAAGAATAGAACACTATTAACAATATATTGTATAAACTGTATTATTACAAGGCATTTAATGGTAGTTCTAATGCTTACTTGAGGAAGACTTGGGACGTGCCCAGCCTACAAGGTTGGCCTGTCCCACTGAAGACTGGGCTCCATCCATTTCCCGGCGAAGCCTCCAGATGCGTACAGTGTGGTCATCGGAACAGGAAGCAATCTGCCAAGAGACCGGTGGGGATTATATGGAGCCTAAATCCATCTTCCTAGCCTATCAAAACAGCTCAGCTTCACGGCAAGGAAGCACAAAAACCTCTGAATCAATCAGGTTTTGTAAAAAGGAAACAGGATGGAGATGATCATATCTGTGATTAGAGTATGCAGAGTAATTGAACAAACTACACAAAGATACATGAAAGCTTGTTTGCACACCTTAGTAAAATCTGTTGGGCACCATGCAACAGATGTCACTTCCTCGCTGTGGCCTTGGAGCATCATAGCAGGATGTTTAGGATCAGAGATCTGAAATGTAAAATTAGATTTAAAAATAGTGAACCACACCATCATAAACAGGAGGCAATTTTCTGTTTTATAATGGCAAATCAAAATAGAGACCATACCTTCCAGATGTATGTGTGATGGTCACTTGAGCCACTGGCTAAGAACTGGTCATCTGGGCTAATAGTGGACTTTATATAAAACGAGGAGTTCTGGTGGCCACTGAAAACTGCCACTGAGGAGGACAATAAACAGCAATATTAGAATCACTAAATAAAGCTTCAATTCAGAAAGCAATTGAGCCTAAATTAGAGTAATACAAACAAATGACAGGAGCCTTTATTAGATGCAAACTGTCCTTTACTTCATGTGCATTTAGTGGTCTAGTCAATACCCCAGTCCCAGCCTTTCAAAATGGCTACCTGGTTTGCAATGTGTGAGTATGATGCGGTGCTGATTAGGGGTCGACGTCCCTCAGGACTGCCCACATTTAAAGCCCTGATATTAGAATATGCTCGTACACACACACACACACACACACACACACACACACACACACACACACACACACACACACACACACACACACACACACACACACACACACACACACTCCCTGCATCTCTACATTTCCTCTATCAAACAGTGCCCTCTTGCTTTACTCTCCCCATGACAGTTGGAAATGACATGACAGCAAAGGACATTAGTTTGCAGCCCCATCTAGTGATGTGCAATGGCAACGAATTGGTGATGAACTTGTGTAGTCAGATATATCCTCGTTTACCTGGATTCGTTTTTATTCCACTGACATTGAACATGTAGATATTATCATCAGTGCAGTTACAGATGACGTTGGATCTCGTGGAGTCTAGAACAAGTCCAGAGTAGCCTGCAACACATGCAAAACAACAGTCAGCTTATTCTAGTCATTTGTATATTTTGAGGTAAATATGATGCACAGTGTTCTGTACTAAACTAACCCAGTCGCATGCGCATGCAAGAACCCGGGTATGGGTACGTCTGCAGGGGAACAGGATCGTTGCGGTGTGCAGTGTAGTTCTTCCTCAGATCCCACATCTTGACTACTCTGGTGAAGACAAATTAAACGGAAACATGAATATGACCACACAAGCCTGTTGTCTTTGAGAGTCATTTAATTCTGGCTTGTTGCTTGTTAGAAGAAAAGTAACAGTGGTTTCTTACCCATCGACAGCCCCAGAAGAAATGAGCGTGTGCTGATCCCGAAACAAAACCACCGTCACACTCTGCTGGGTATCCTGCAAAAGAGACAAGCACTCAAAGATCAGCCTTCCTTTGACTCTTTATTTCATTAAAGAGGGTCAGCTGTTGGAGAAATAAAACTCACCACACTGGGAGCCATGCCACGTGTGCCGCTCCGCCGCTTCTTTGTTTTGGTGGGGGCGTTTGTCTCTGCTTTGTTGTGAGCGCCACTGATCTGTTTCACCTGTCTGTAGAAACCATCTGAAAGGAACGCATGAATATAATCACACACTCTGCACAAATACAACATACCCTGACTCATCCTTCTACATTTGTCCCTTAAGGTCTAACATTTTAGAAATAAAGATTGGGGCTGACAAAGCACTAAATATTACGCAAAATAAAAACAAAACTTGGTACTTTGGTACTGGAATTTCCAATTAATACCTTTTTTGCTGCACCTGGTGTCCCAGACCATAATATTTCCATCTCTGCCACCAGTACAGAAGACAGCTGTTTAACAGAAACAAAGCATTCATTCAAAAGATATTCCATTTAAAAGGTGCTCATGTCATGCATGGACCTACTTAACATTAATGCTTATGATGGCTATACTAAAAAAAAACAGGGAACAAAACATCCCCCAGCGTTATAGTATGTGGTCAGTATATAACATACCTTTCTCCTGTGGTGCGAATGCAACAGACTTGAGGCTGCAGAGGTGACCCTTAAAGCTGCCTAACAGCTCCCCTGACTTCACATCCCACAGTCTGGCCATCTGATCACCAGCAGCAGTCACCTAAGGATGAATAATAATAAAAACTAATTTAAGCAAGGGTTAATTTGTATGAAATAGGACTTAACATGTAGCAATATGAACAAGGGTAGATAATGAGGGCATACAAGGAGCCAGACAACATAAATGAATTAGTCAGAAATATCTGTGTATGGACCAGATATTAGATGTTTTTATGTTAAAAACATACAAATCAAGACAATAAATAAAGTGTTTGAAAGATGCTACTGAATTCACATCATGTTTCATAGTAAATCATCTGGAATGAATTTGAATTGTACTCTACTTACTAACTGAGGCTCCTCCGGTACCCAGGCTATGTCAAAGACAGCATTCTCATGAGCCAGCCACTCTGCAAACACACACACACACATCATTAGCCTCTGATATTCCCTGATGATGGACAGAACTATAGAGGTAAACAGGAGCCTCTACACATACCTTTAAGAAGCGGCTTCCCGCGGCTCTCTGTGTTGTAGATCCTTACGATGCCTTCTTCATTAGCTGCTGCGAGGAGATTCCGCAGGTGGCCGGCTGAAGAAAGGACACACCGGTTAGACGGATAAAGGGCAACAGCTCCTCGCTCTGTTAGGTATCATCTGATGATAATATGGCATATACTGTACAGGTGAGTTACCTGAGGAGAAAGCCAATCCAAACGGTGGAACAGAGTCACCCAGGTTTCCGTAGGAGATGTGTTCATCGTGTCGGACACACTGGTAGCCGTCCAGCAGAGAGCTCAGAGGGTACGAGGGCCAGGGGTCTGCAGGGAGGGCTGGGAAGATCAGAGAGGACAGGACATTTAGTGTGATACAGTACTTCAACCATCCTGAGATACTAATACTTTTGTTAGTTTTTGCTATTTTGCTACTAATTAAAATCATTGATGAAAGGCTGGAATTTAGTTTAATTCTCTAGCAACTTCCTGCACCATCCTATGGTAACGTTAAAGTCATATATTGTTATCCTGTCACTATTTATTGTTCCATTGTTGAAATTCAGTTTCATAACATAAAATAATAATAATAATAACATAAAACATAAATATTATCACTAACACATCTACCTGGGTTGTGCATACTGTGTATACTGTCATATCCACCTACCTCATATACATAAAGAAACCTCCACATATATATATCTGTGTACACGTTGTATTTTTTTGGGTTTGTTTATGTATAACTGTACATAATATTAGTGTACCTATGCTGTTATAGTCTGTGTTCGTACATTGAGAGCAAGGTAAAACCGGAGTCAAATTCCTTGTATGTGTGCACATACCTATACCCAAATATTATTGATTAGCAGAAATTAGACAATTTCATGTCACGATTATTTTGGCCAAAATAATTGCGATACACGATATTATCACGATAATAATGAAAATGTGCTTCATGCCTTTATATGGCACTGAAACATACTGATATCACTGTACCTCTTTATTTTGTGACCTTTACTATTTCCATATATCAGATTTAACTTTTTTTAGTGCACAACAAGCCGAGACTTCTTGAAATGACTGTGTCCCCTTGTTCAAAATAAATTTAGTGAATCAGTTTATTATTACAATAATGGGAGTGGTTTTACCCTATTGATCACTTATAACCAACAAAATGAGTTTGTTTTTCTCATTTTAAGAGTTTACAGGTCATTGCTTTGAACAATCGGTTTAATTTCTTTGCCTGGAATAGAAAATAATCTTAATAACACGGTGATATTGATTTCCGATCACCTAGCCTTAAAACGGACGTGAACACGCTACGTTACGTTAAAAACCGTTAACGTACATCTGAGCTCATTTAGAACGTTCAAATTCCACTGCCATGGTAACAGCAATGGCTCGCGACCACGGATCCAACCGTTAAACGGTAGCCCAGAGGTCAAAGCTACAACTCCGAACATACGACAGGACGCTTATTGGTTAGTTAGTCGGTTAGTTAGTCGTCGGTTAGCACTGTAGATAGCACAACACACCGCAGGGCACACCCGGTGATCGATACAGCCCTCCGATACTCCCCCAATACATTGATTATCTCACCATTCTGCCGTCGTCTGCCCACTCCTCTGTCAACAATTGAACGGAAAAGCATCCCTACGCTCCGGTAGAAGACGATCTGAAATATGTTGTTGTGTTTTAATAGCGCTGAGAGGTTTGTCGGATCGTTAGCCGGTGATGTTTTTCCCGTGGTGCTGATGCTTGTCTTTCCCGCGAACAGCACAGGACTGAATCCCCCGCTAAACTGACGTTACGCGCTACCATTGGTTGAGACAGCCACTTCCGCACCGGCATCACTTCCGCTTCCGTTTTCTTTGCGCCACAACAGCTACCGATTTATCCGTCCTTTCAAAATAAATGACCCTCATCGGATCGTCCTAATAACTGGATAATCTTATGTAATCCCCGTTTTGGATGTTCCCGAAGATGGGTTTAGTGGTGGAGAAAGTATTCAGAGCCTTTACTTAAGTTTCACTGTTGTGATAGCTGAATCTATAACAATGCATCACATTTTATAAACATAAATATATATATATATATAGTAACTAATAACTTGCTATGAAACAAATGCAGTGGAGGAAAAATATTTCCTTCTGTAATGTGATGGAGGAGAGCGATAAACTAGCATAAAACGGAAATTGTACAGCACTTCGTTAAAGGAACCACGTAAAACAGCGCTTTATTGTGAAAACCAAAACCACAGACCGGAAGCACCACTGCTCTCCTTTCCGGTCTGAGTGTGTCGTAGTCGCCGCCTGCACAATGAAATGCTAACAGTTCACGGGTGTTGTCAGATTTGTGGTTTTTTCTGTCCCGTATAAACTAAACAGTGATGTCTCTTTCTACTGCTCGTTCATTCTTGTCTGAAGCTTGTTATGGCGAACAAGAACTCGACGCTAATTCCGCTCTTATGGAGCTGGACAAAGGTGCGTTAGCTATCCTGCTACCTGTTTAGCGTGTGTCTCATCGGTTCCTGTGTGCTGGGACGTCTCCATGTGTTGTTGCTAAATGTCCCTCACTATATTTAAGATGTCCCCGCTTTGTTGTGACCATTGAAGCTGTTTTTCTTGCAGGGCTGCGGTCGGGGAAGCTGGGAGAGCAGTGCGAGGCTGTGGTGCTCTTCCCCAAACTCTTCCAGAAGTATCCTTTCCCCATCCTCATCAACTCTGCTTTTCTGAAACTAGCTGATATCTTCAGACTTGGGTATGGAGGCTTTAATCTGGGATTAAAACGATGGTTGAGCTGCATTGGTAGAATATTTCTTGTGTCCACTTTGGATGTTCAATAATACCTGACACCTGTCACACATAAAGGTGTCAGTGTGTTATTATTTACAACGAGCCAAAAGTAAAAGCAGTCTGTAGAAGATAACTACAACCTCATTAGACACACCTCTCAATGATATACAATATAATTCAACAGTGCCACTAACTAAAACCTCCAAAAGGATCATAAAGTTTAATCAGTGCTTCCCGAAAACAATCTCAACAAAACCTGGACATTATAACCTTCATGAAAGGAGGATTTATTTCAGGCTGGTGTGTTCGATCACTTTGACCTATGTGTACCGAATAAACTGAGTGCATTTAAAGTAAACATACCTAAAGTCGGCTGTAGCTGCCTGCTTTTGGGAATTTCATGTAATTATTACTGGAAAACTTGTGTGTTTTGTTTTTTTGCTATAGCAATTTGAAGACACTTTGTGCTCTGGTAACTTGCATTAAGCCCTTTTTTAAGCATTTTATAGAGTGACAGTTGAGTTCATTGACAGTAAATAATCATTACAGAAACTGGTTTCACTCTGGCACAGATATGTTTATTTCTAAAAACTCATCTCTCTGATTTCAGGAACAACTTTCTGCGCCTGTGTGTGCTGAAAGTAACGCAACAGAGTGAGAAACATCTGGAAAAGATCCTCAATGTGGACGAATTTGTCAAAAGGGTGTTTTCAGTCATCCACAGCAATGACCCTGTGGCCAGAGCCATCACTCTGAGGTAATGATGTGAAATGCACTGAAGCTTTACATTGTTTGGCCGGAGAGATGAACATAGGTCAAGGTTGTACAGAGTGATAATTGCTTGATAGCTTTCAACTCTCTCCAACTATCTGATGCTTAAAGTTAAACTATGTCCCTGTTGTTCCTTCTGTTCAGGATGCTTGGTAGTTTGGCCTCCATCATCCCAGAGAGGAAGAACGCTCACCATAGTATTCGCCAAAGTCTGGACTCTCATGACAATGTAGAAGTGGAGGCCGCTATATTTGCTGCAGCAAGCTTCTCTGCACAGTCAAAGTAAGGACAACTGCTGTTGTACTGCTTATATATATATTGTATAACATAAATCTGGTATATTTATGTGTTTTCTGATTTTCAGAGACTTTGCAGCTGGGATTTGTAACAAAGTCAGTGAGATGATTCAAGGTAAAATCTTCTATCTTCTGTACTAAAAAAGATCACAGATCACTTTCCTGTGTACATTTTTTCCAGCTTTGAATATTTGGCAACTAAACAAAATGTAAATAAAACAAATCAAATCCTAAAACAGCTGATTAAAAGTGAATGCATCCATAGAGATCATAGTTGAGACAACATATTAAAGCACTAAAATGTAGTCCATGTAACCATTGTTGTAAAATATTTTACAGTCCATTTGATAATCCAAATTAAACAAGCAATAATAATTATTTTATTTACATCTCTCTGCTCGTCAATGTCCAGGCAAAGCTGTGCTGGTATCTTCACTTTGAGTTTGCATTCCTCTTCAACGTACTGTATATCTGAAGGTTTAGACACTCCAGTGGAGCTGAAGCTGAAGTTGATCCCGATGCTGCAGCACATGCATCATGAAGCCAGCTTGGCCTCCAGTAGCCGAGAGCTTCTACAGCACCTGGTCAACTCTTACCCCTCCACCCCCATGGTCATCGTCAGCCTGCACACCTTCACCCAGCTGGCTGCCTCCTCCCTCATCGATATCCCAAAGCAGGTAGGTACTATAACAGAGCTGCACCTCATTGTTATTGGTTTGTTACTCTACTCGTTTTAAAACTGCACAGTTATTTACTATCGTTATCATTATTCTGTACTCTGGAAACAAACTGTGCAACAGGAAATTAACAATTTCCTGTTGTGTAGCTACGTCAGAAAACTGTCCAGTCAGAGCAGAGTGAGTAATTTCATGCTCAGTGCAACATGAACACAGAGCTGCAGATTTATGAGAGGCCAGAGACTGACTACTTCTTTGTATCCGTATGTGGGAAGCAGTGTAAATACCTACTGTAGTTAGTTATTTATTTTTATCTTGATAGGAGACCTAGAAATGTTTTTCTTTGACATTCGGCTGTTAAGGACGTAGCTGTGTTGCTATTATTAAGATTTGCCTTCTTGTACCTTTCTATTTGTTTCTCTATCTGTACAGTTACAGCTCCTCCTTCAGTACCTAAAAGATGACCCAAGAAAAGCTGTGAAGAGACTCGCAATTAGTGACTTAAAGCTCCTGGCTAAAAAGGCTCCTCACCTTTGGATCAGAGAGAACACTCAGGTAGAGTTTCAGATGCTGATTCACTGTACGATTGTGTTCATGCTGGTTTAAAACCTGTAGGTAATCTAAAGGGGATTTGTCTCTGCAGACGCTGTGTGAGTGCGCTTTGACCAGCCCATACAACAGTTTGAAGCTGGGGATGTTGGCTGTCCTCTCCACGCTCTCTGGAACAATTGCAATCAAGCAGTACTTTAATAATATGACAGGTTGTGTTCACTTTCAAATCTTTCTCCACCATTGTGTGAAACGTTTTATTTTATTTAAGAATTTGTTCGTCACCAGCCTTTAAATCGCAGGTTTCCATTGCTGTAACTTGTGTAGTGAAGAAGACTCTGGACTGATCTGTATTCCTCTCAAACATTCTTGTCAGGTGGCTCTTCGGTTCCCCCCCGCCTCACTGACCTGGTTAAACTGGCACAAGAATGCTGTTACCACAGCAACCTGGCAGTGGCTGCTCACGGGGTCATAGTGCTTTCCAACATTGCCATTTCCTGTCCAGAAAAAGGTTAGTTACAGCAAGTGATGGCCTGGGTTAGCGACACTTTTAATGCCAGTTGCTCATCAGTTCATTGATCTCACATTCACCCCGCTGATGTTTGCTCCGGTATGCCAAGGCTAAGAGTTGCTGTGTGTGTTTCTCCTCCTCAGATATAGTACAGTTGGAGCAAGACACCGTTTTGGGAGTTGAGTCCCTTCTGATGCTTTGCAGTCAGGACAGCAGCCCCAGTGCACAGGCCACACTTAAAGTAAGACAACATTATAGCCACAAGACATATACAATACTTTTTTTGGTACCAACCTAAATGAGTTCATAACGTATAGAAAGCTGTCTGTAAAGGTCTGTAAATTGGCATTAAATGCCTGATCAGATTCATAATCCTGTTGGCTTATTCTTTGAAAGAATAAGCACTTTTAGATTGTATAGTATTTAAACAAAGTTGCTTGTGTTTAGAAAACATTTGACATTTAACTCTTCTGTTAAATTAAAGTTTCTAATTAAACGTAGTACCAGATTTAAAATTATACTCAGCCTTAGATGGTAAAGTCAGGGGAAAGTGTCGTGCCAAATGTTCTTTATAATTAAATATTAACATGAAAATGTAAAACTTTGTCTAGTGTGAGCCATTTGGGAGGCTGTGTTTTGACTTTTGAGACACAAAAATATCCCAAACCCGGTTTACGTTTGTGTTATTTGATACCAAAGTAATGATTAATACAGCATTATTATAATTGTTATAATGTTTATATACATTATAAAATATTATAAACATTATTTTGGAGCATTTTTTGATAAAACTTTATATAACACTGACAACTATAATAATAGCATACCTTACCTAAAACATCTAACCCCACTGCCATCCACAGTGTGTACTGATGTTTGATTACAGGATGACGTTAACCATCAACCGACCCTCGTCTTTAGTAATACCTTCTGTTTCCACTAGACGGCGCTCACCTCATTGGTTAAACTGCTGAAAAGTCGACCCCATCTCAGCCAATCAGCTGTGGAGTTCCTGCTCGGCCAGCTCCACTTATCCTGTGACTCCTCTCGCGTTCTCATGTGCCACGCTCTGGCAGCCATCGCCACCCACCTGCCGGTGTTGGGTGATGGCATGCTGGGAGATCTGGTGGACCTCTACAGAGTGGCCAGTCACTCCTCCACTGACAAGCAGCAAGAGCTTCTGGTGAGAGATTGTGCATGAGTCAGACATCAGCAGTAAACAGTAAATTAAAGCTTTAAGAGTCTATTAACACTTAAATGTAGCTTTTATGTTTTAAGCACAGGAGGCCCACAACACGATTAAGCAGTAATTGTATTATATCTGTGTTTTAGTGGAAGATCAACCTGCACATGTAAAGCTGTTTTCAATTAGAAATGGAGCCTGTCATTAGATTTTTTTGCCTTTTATAAACCCAAATAGTTGACACTGCATTCAGTTTGAAAACCCTTTCTTGTTTTTATACATGTTTTATTGCCTTTAAATATCTATAATTTTGAATTTAAACTCATCTCCCGCACTGTGATTGCTGCAGGTTTCCTTGGCAACAGTGATCTTTGTTGCTAGCCAGTCCTCTCTGTCAGCTGAAGTGAAGACTGTCATCAAACAGCAGCTGGAGAACGTTGCTAATGGCTGGACGGTGTACCGCATCGCACGCCAAGCCTCACGCATGGTAATCTCACCTGTTTGTACATAACCAGGATTTAAGATACATTTGAACACTTCTCACTTTTGATTTTTACCATGTTTTTGTGTCAAAGTGACGAATGGGGACAACAAGTTTTGAATATGGTCCAGTACCGAGTGAGACAGCTGCTTAATATTTGGCTGACTTTGACAGTGTGGACGGCCCATATTTATTTGAGCCGGAGTGTACAGATAAGTATCTCCTAAAAATTGATGAGAGGGGCAACAGACGGGACCAATTCAGATGTGTCAGATTGGTCACTTTGACAAAAACATGGTAAAATACAAAGCTGGTAAAGGTTCACCTAGGCAGCAGCATCTATTTGTTTAATTAATGTCACAAGAACTGAAGAAGCCTTACTGATAAAACCCCCTGAAGGAATCCAAACCCAGTCCAGTTGCCCTTGACTCCAGTCCCTCTGGATATGTCACAATGATTATCATTATCATCCATCTGCAGGGGTGCCATGAGTTCTCCAGCGAGCTGTACCAGAGTCTGCGAACCCGTGTGGCATCAGAGCACTTCTACTTCTGGCTGAACAGCCTGAAAGAGTTTTCCCAGGCAGAGCAGTGCCTGAGTCATGTGGAGGATGGAGACTACAGTGGAGCCATGACCGCCATCGCAGAGGCCCTGCGCTCCTACCAAAAGGGCATCGCTTCCCTCACAGTCAGTTCGCTGCCGGGCATCTGCTTGTCAAAAAACATTAATACAATTCCTCCTCCTGCTTCACCAATGACATATGCTTAAATCTGCTCAGTCTGGAGGGTCTCACGACTGAAGCTGATCTCACAGCATCTCAAATTGACGGATTAACTCACTACAAGACCTGTGTAGCTTTTTAACTGTAGTGTTTTTGTGCCGGTATCTGATTAATCCCTCTCTCCAGGCTGCCAGCACTCCTCTGAGCCCGCTTACCTTCCAGTGTGAGTTCATTAAACTGCGGATCGACACCCTGCAAGCCCTGTCGCAGCTCATTTGTACCTGCAACAGCTTGAAAACCAGCCCTCCTCCTGCCATTGCCACCACCATTGCCCTCACCTCAGGCAACGATCTGCAGCGTTGCGGCCGCATCGCAATGCAGGTAAAACTCTAATAGTGTGGTAGTTACAGCAGGTCTGTGCGGGGAGTGGGTGTTTTGTTTACAGGTAGTCATGTTGTAATGTAAGGTCAAAGTATAGGTTGGAAGACTTCTGTTCACATGCCATATAGGGCTAAGTAATTCATTGAGATATTCAAATAGTAATTTAGCTAAGTGCAATATCCAGGTAAAACCTGACAGAACAGTATCATAATAAAGTACTGGAGATTCCCTGTTCTACACAATCTTCTTCTTAAGGTGTAAGAATACATGTTTATTTGGTCCATACCCCAACAAATGTCACAGTATCGTGATATTAATAGTTTTCATTCCCACTAATCATGAATCGTTGTGCTAATCGTGAAAATAATCACAATTCATTTTTACCATATCAGTGTGAATCATAGCTGAGGTCCTGTTTTCATTCAAATAGCATTTAGGGGAAGTTTTTACTGATGAGATAGTAAACGGCACAGAGTTTGACTGCCCGGTGGGATCGGTACAAATAGACTGAAAGAACACGTACATACATTATAAAATCTTGTGGATGCAGGAAGCTGTAGGTGTGACCTCTACTTCCCTGTCCAGCAGGATTTGTGTAAACAAGAACATTAGATCATCTGTTCTCTTTCTTCCAGATGAAGGTATGCATGGATGAGTTCAGAAGTCTTGCAGCTCGCTACGCTGATTTACACCAGTCGTCGTTTGACGCCGATTACGCCACCCTTCGCAATGTGGAGCTGTATCCTTAAACGCGCCTTCGCCACGTCCCACTTTATGTCTTGTTTTACTCCGGTTTCTCTGCTGTAATGTCTTCTTTCTTTAAGGTTTGTCTTTAACCGTCTGCTCAGACAACAACAGAGCTGTTTGCTTGTCTCCCATGTAATAGAAGCGCTGATACTAGACCCGCAGGCAGCCAGGTGAGAGCCGCTGCACTACACAAAGCTGGAACAATGTGACTTGTGTGAATTAGTTTCCTGCTTTAGGAGAAAGTTTATAATTCGATTTAGTCTATATTCCATAATGAAAACAGCTGTAGAGGGAAATGACTTCTACATTTTGTATTCATTTCTTTGGTTTGGAGGGTTTTTGCTGACATGACATTAAAAAAGATGGCTCCTCTGTGGCGGTAAAGTGTGAGGAAGAATGTCAACTTAGTTTAAATGCATCATATCGGGTATGTCAAGGAATCTAATCATGCTTTACTACAGAGTGATGTATGGATGTAGCTCTTATGTACATGGACATTTGACACAGATAACATAGTAATGGAAATAAATGCATCTTATTTAATTTGATTTAAAAAAAAAAAAAAAGGTTTTCAGTGTTTTCTATTGGAAGTGCTTTGCCATCTCACACACACACTCACACTCACACACACACACACACACACACACACACACAGATCCCCAGAGGCCATTCTCCTGGCAGACGTTTGACTGTAACAAATTGTCTCTCTGTCTCTGCAATCTAGTTTTCAGGAGTACGGCACCCTGGGGTCGGTCCAGACAGAGAGTGAATATGAGCGACGGATGATGTCGGTCTTCAGTCGCGTGTTGGAGGAAGTGGAGGGCCTCACCAAGAAACACCCTCCTGTTTCCTGCCTGGTGAGATTAATAAAGGACAGTTTGCAAATGTTAAGTTACTTTTTATCTGCAGGGTGTCTAAAAGTGCAAATGGCAGACAAATGCTCTGCTTTTATCTAGTTTTATATGTGCTTATATTCTGCTGCCACGTATTCTTTTCAAAGCAGCCATTTTTACATGAAGTAATAGGGTAAACCACAGGTGTTACCATAGATGCTAAATAAGGTTCAAATATAAGCCTTTAACACCAACAAGAAACCGGCTCCATTACGGCTCAAACACCTAGTTTTGAGCCCTTCGGAGCATTTCGACCACAAATAAATCGGTTCGGAACCTGAAAAGTTGATTTCCAGCCGCAACCTTAAAAGTAAAATCGCGGCTTTTCCTCGGGAACCAACGTGGGCGTGTCATATACTGCAGGTCGTTGTGCAGCGCCCTCTGTTGATGACAGGATCCTTGATTACGACGGAAGACCCAGCCACACCAACAGAGTCGGGGTGCCTCTAATGTGCATGTTGGCTCATTGGAAAGGCTCTGCTACACTAAATGGAACCTTAATTAATTAATTAATTAATCATTGGTAGCACCTGAGTTTATCCTACTGTTTTATAATCAAAATGGCTGCTGTGAAAAAGGGTATATTGTCTATATTTTTTTAATGTTGGTATTCATTAGAAGCATATATTTTAATCTCAACAAGACTTTTATTTGGTTAAATAAAGAAAAATGAGCAGCAGCGAATTGCTGATAATGCTAAATAATATAAACATGTTTGTTGTTTGTTGTTTCACAGCATACAAGTTGTCTCTGTGATGCCGTCATAGCTCTGCTGAAGGTCCCGCTGTCTTTCCAGAGATATTTTTTCCAAAAGCTCCAGTCTACAAGCATTAAGGTGCAGTAACTCATTTAATAATCACTATAATTAGTGAGTTGTAATCATGGTGCACAGTCGCAGCTCTCTTGAGGCCGACTCAGGTATGTCTTGTGTTGTTGCAGCTGGCCCTCTCTCCCTCCCCACGAACACCGAGCGAACCGATCCCAGTGCAGAGCAGCCAGCAGCTGACTCTGAAGGTGGAGGGGGTGGTGCAGCACGGTTCGACTCCAGGCCTCTTTAGGAAGATCCAGTCTGTCTGTCTCAATGTTACCTCAGTTCTCCAGAGCAAGACAGGACCGGACTACAAGGTATCTACTAATTCTGACATTCGCAGTTGTTGGTGAAATGTGGCTGTGTCGCTGCTCCACTGATGATATTTTTTGCTTTTAGATTCCACTCGACAGTAAGACCAATGAGATCGAGCAGCGGGTAGAACCCCACAACGACTACTTCAGCACCCAGTTCTTGCTGAATTTCTCCATCCTGGGTACTCACACCGTCACGGTCGAGGCCTCCGTGGTGGACGAGAGTGGCATCGAGTGGAAGACCGGGCCCAAGACAACGGTGTCTGTCAAATCCCTGGAGGATCCTTACTCCCAGCAGCTCCGCCACCAGATGCAGCAGGGTGGAGCTCAGCCTGCTCCACCGAGGGGTGCATACGCTCGCTTCTAGTGAACTCAGTGCTTCATCGTCAAAAGCAGTTTTGGATTGTGTGCTTTGACCTTGTTTTGTCTTGTAGAAACTAAATATATGTACATATTTTTCAATCATTAAAAAGCAAGATTTAATTTTCAAACTGCACAGTGAGTGTAATCATTACAAAACAATGTTGATCCAGTGTAAAGGACACATGATGATGCAGTAATTTCAGTGTTTACCCTTCATAATAATGTGATGGTGAAGACTTACACTAAAGATTCATTGGCCACCAGAAAAAGCTCAATTTTATTTAATTCTCTGTCCATATTCTTAATCCAACACAAGCTTTAATATCCAGGGCAATTTATTATTTAATGTCCTTGGATTTACTGTCATCTATACATCAAGTGTAATAACATACAGGGCCATCAGGGGGCAGACCAGAGTCATTAACTGGACATCATTGTCTGAGGAGCACTGAAATTCCAGACATGTCTGAATCACAACATTAAATTTAGACTTTTCTAATAGTTTTATATATTAATTCACACAGTGTACCGATGAACATCACCTTACAGAACCACAATCTTGTTCTATGTTAATCTATGTTTATAATCTCCCAACATTTGTGACTCTAGCTGTGAACTGTGCAGATTGTAAAACGCTCTCAGCAGTGATGGAAACCAAATTAATCGATTTTAACGGCGACCTCGCAGTGGTGATGTAATCTTATAATGACGTGCTGCCGGTATTGAGTCCAGATGACTTCAGATGAAGTCACAACAACGTTAGAAAAGCAGTTTGTTCGCACTGAAAGCATCCGAGCTTCACACCAGAGAGCCTGCGCACTTCATGGCTCCAATCTGGCGTCAGGTGAACCGAGCGCGTCAAGTGAGAACGACTTAAAGGGACACTTCCACACGTGCTTTTCAAAATAAAAGGTCTTTTTTAAAAAAAAGGGGGGGTGTTCAGATTGGATATTAGGATATATTTTCAGAAGAAAAGCATCCAGCAAATGTCTTATTCTTGTAAGATGTTGATTGATGATCATTTTTATTTATTCTACTGTAGACTCAGTTAATCAATTTCCCTCCCATTTGTTCAACAGGGCAAAAGAGACTCCTGCCCCAGACCCCAGGGGCACCAGGTTCACAGTTTTCTAGGGGATTTTCTAGTCTTGTATTAATCACTTAGTGTAAACCTGTTCTGGGGCTATTCCGAAATAAATTTGTGTAGTCGGGGTCCAAAGACAACTGTATATAAATGTTATGTGCATATCAGGCCTGGGGAGTAACGTAGTTATGTAATCAGGATACATAAAATGTAACTAATCACTTACAGTAAAATAAATAATGAGATTATAGTTACAGTTAGTTAAATTTTGGGTTATTTACCAGGGTTACAACTTTAAAATACATCAGTTCTTCTTTAAAAATACACAAAAATACAAATATAGTATACACTTGCATCAATACTTCTTATTGACATTTCTTTTCCTTTGTTTACATATTTGGTGTTGAGGTAATCCAGAAGTAATGGAAAGTAATTAAAATAACAATATTACTCTAATATTGTGATACTTGGATTAGGTTTCTGACTACATTTCTTAACCGGTAATTAGTAACTTTATCAGATTACAGTTTTAAAGTAACTCTGCCCATTATATATATTGTATATATATGTGTGTGCATTTTTCCCCCAAGAAATTCAGAATCCTAAAGCAAGGTTTGTTTTTTGTTTTTATTTAATACTGAGCAGAATATAACAATCAAAAGATAAAAATGTATAAAACGTATTATTTATTTATTTTAGATTATAATTAGTAAAGCAGGTTTTTGAGGTCTGCACTCCACAATCGTGTGTGGAAACCATTGACAGTATGTATAAAACAGGAGTAGAATTTAAAGGAGAGTCAATATTATTTCATTTGTTTATTTTTAACTTAAGAAATAAAAGTAGAAATTTTATTCCAGTGTGATGCTTGGTTACATGCTCAGGGTTCAATGGTTAATTACAGTGTAGGTGGTAAAAAGGGTAAATTAACAAAGCCTGCTAGAAGCGGTGCTACAGTTCATTAAAGGTGAATTAAAAGACTCAAAACCATCAAAAGCGAATATTAAAGAAATACCACAAGATAGACTTTATTGATCCCACACTGGGGAAATTCACTGGCTACAGCAGCTCCAGATACAACACAACAGATAAGAAAATACAAATTAAATAAAAACAGAATAAAAAAACACAAAATATAAAGAATATAAAGAATAAGAGTTGTATGTACACTGTATACAGCTTTGTATACAAATGTGATTGATACGGCAGACTGCTCGGGTTACAGCAGGAGGTAGTGGGGAATAAATAATAAAATAGATCGTATTCTTTAATTGTAAAATTATTATATATATATATATCATATTATATTATAATTAAATAAAGTTTTAAAAAACCGCTTTTATTGTGAAGGCGAAGAGGACTCACTTCCGCTCTGGCTCGGTTGGATGTCTCGTGCACATTGACGCTCCGGAGGAAGATAACGGCTCCGACCGGCCTCGAGACAACGACACAAACCCGCCGCTCACCGATCAACTGCGCGCGGTGGCAGCGTTTGTTTAATTAACGGCGCTGATCCCAACGGAGGGAGGAGGGAGGGGGAGAGAGAGAGAGAGAGAGAGAGAGAGAGAGAGAGAGAGAGAGAGAGAGAGAGAGAGAGAGAGAGAGAGCGAGAGAGAGAGAGAGAGAGAGAGAGAGAGAGAGAGAGAGAGAGAGAGAGAGCGAGAGAGAGAGAGAGAGGAGAGAGAGAGACCAGAGAGAGAGAAACCAAAAAAAAAACACAAAAAAAACGAAAAAAGAAAGACACAAAAAGAGAAGAAGAAAGCGCGAGAAGAGAGAGAGAGAGAGAGAGAGAGCGCGAGAGAGAGAGAGCGAGCTCCGGCCCCGAACCGCTGCTGCTAATGGGAGCTCGGTAGCTAACGTAGCTAACTCGACGACGGCGGCGGTGATGAAGATGATGATGATGGTGGCGGTGATGAAGATGAAGATGGCGGTGATGATGATGATGATGCATCAGTGGAGTTATCCCGGTGTCTCTGCCTGAGATGGAGCCAGCGACGCTCGAGTGGAGTTGCTTGCTAGCTAGCTAGCGAGCTAACGGTGCCCGCCGGGGGTTCACCGTGCCCGAGCAACAAGAAAGAAAGAAGAAGAAGAAAAAGAAAAAGAAAGAAAGAAGAAGAAGAAAACAACAACAAAAACAACCCGTTAGCTAAATGGGTGCAGCTTTATCGTGTTGTTGTAACGGTTGTGAGACATTTTCCCTCCGCGGTCCACAGGTCTGATGGGTTGGACCATGTCCACGAGCAAAAAGAAAACCGCTAACGTAACCGTTTAGGGGGTTAGCTGCACGTGACACAGTTTTATATCTCGCTCCAGCAATTAGCTTACACCTCCGGTCGTCCTCGGATGCTTCAGAGACATTAAGTGGGTGAGTAACAGGAGCTGGCAGACTTTTTATTCCCCCTCCTCTTCCTCCTCCTCCTCCTCCTTACTACATTAGTGAAGGGTCGGACTATATTCTGGATGAGGCACACGGATATTGCACCAGCCTTCGAGTAAAACCTTTATTTTTGTGTGTGTGTGTGTGTGTGTGTGTGTGTGTGTGTGTGTGTGCACACCGGCCACATTTCTTTAAAAACATCAGTTCCCGTTATGCTAACTCCTCCTGCTGCTGCTTGCTAGCGTGTCTTGCTCGTCTGGAAGTGCTGAAGCAAACGTCCCGACGTGCGACTGGTCCTTTTATGGTCTGGTGTCTTTGCACGTAACGTTGTTTGCTTAAAAAAATTTTTTAAAAAAAAGGTAAGCTGTGCAAGCTAGCGAGCAGGATGTCACGAATGAGAGAGAAACACACAGTTGAGGATCGATTCCTTGTTGATTGGTGATCAGATAGATATTGTGTGTTACGTTTAGATTCCACTAAACAGCCTCACCCTCAACCGGTTAGCGGCAGACTCACTCCTCCTGTTTCCAGAGTGTGTGTGTGTGTGTGTGTGTGTGTGTGTGTGTTGTGTGTGTGTGTGGTTTCTTACTGTAGGATTTGTGGCCCGGCCCAGAGCATCCGTTTGTTTACAATGTATTGAGTGGTGTGTATGTGCAGGGTGTACGGATTGTGTATCCCCCTCTGATGGATGAGCATCCTTCAGTGGTGTTCTGGGAGATTTTTCGTCCCTAGCATGGCGAAGTAAAGGCACGTAGTTGTCTGACTGTGGGTTAGTATTTAATGCAACATCTGGAAAAACCCTCCTGTTAGTTACATAATGATCCTTGCTACCGGAAGTCAAGCAGCTAAAGTTAAGTGACGATGTGGGAATCCTGCTGAGCTAAATATGCTAGAGGAGCCCCACATGATGTCACTGTGTACGACACTGGGTGTTTAGTTGCTGGACTTTAAACAAAATTGGGGGCTTAAATTAAGAGCATGCCCACTTCCCCCTAGGCACAACCACACCACTGGATATATTACAGATAACGTTGTGTACACACACGACTCCTCTTACTAACTGCTGCTGTGTCTCTCTTTACAGACGGTGTCTATCAGGATGGCACAGCTCTTGGACGGGGCCGGCAAACTGGGCTGGGTTCTGCTCAAGGCTGTGCTTCGTTTTGTGTTTATGTTCCTCAACAACTGTGTAGCCATCCCATCCTACTGCTTATACCTGCTGCTCCTGCAGCCGCTGAGAATATGGGACAGCTCCACGTTTTGGCACATTGAAGGAGTCATGTTCAAATGGTTGCTGGCCATGGTGTCTTCATGGGGCTGGATCGCAGGTTATACAGGTAAGATAGTTTATGAGTACACATTGCCATTGTTCCATATGCTGCCTCGCATGCAGATATATATTTGCATGCTGGACTAGCTAGCTGATGTTTTAAAACCGGTAAAGTTGCTCCTCATCCCCAGTTTGTGCATCATGTATCTACAGGGATAAGTGTTTCACTGAAACGCCCAGAAGGTCATTTAGCAACACTTACTTCGGTTCTTAAGGTATTCCAAACATCCCCAAAGACTCTTCTAGCCACCTGGGTTAAAAAAAAACTTGAATATATATATATATATATATATATATATATATAAAATACTTCCCCAGATGGTTAGAAGAGCCTTCTGGGCTCTTGGATATATATTTCTGAGAGAACGTCACCTCTGTGATTCCCAATGTGAATGCATGAGAGGCACAAACTGCGGCTTGTTGATCCCCAACTGATGACTAAGGACCAGTGTGTGTTGGTATCCCACTGCCCTATTAGTGCTTTCTCATGAATTGGGCATAAGTCAGTGAAAGGGATTGCATTTGGATTTGGTTTTACACATTTCATAAACTAATTCAGAAAAATGTCGACAGATTAATTGATGATAAATAACTGTTGGTTGTGGCCCTAATTATAAGTCTATTTACTAAGTACAGTCAAGGCACGGGAATTGTTTTGGTGTTATGTACAGAGACAAACTGACACGTTAGAAGAACAGCAGGATATCGTTAAGTGTGTGTTGGTTCCTTTCAACTGGCTGGTTGAATATCTTGAACTGATTCGGGCAGTCAGCGGTGTTTGGTTGCACAGAGCTGGGAGCAAAATGCTTACAAATTACTAAGTGGTGAACATGGGGAGCAACACGGCGTCCTGATTAATAATGCAAAGCGTTCAGCCTATAGAACACCTGGTCTTCTGCTGAGCAATGTGCGTTACACACCTTGATTGACTTGGGTTTAGAAGTGAGACACCATAAGGCTGTGTCATGTGAATGGTGACTAAAGTTCAAATCAGATGTAACATACACTGCCGTTTGCACCTAGCACACACTAGCAGATCCAATGGTTTCTCTCTCTGCAAGTGTGACACATCTGTGTGACAAGATTGTACACTTTTAATGTAGATTTTGGTCTTTTCCATTTGTGCTCCTTGTTCTGACACAGACACAACTTGAGCTGCTGTGACCTTAGTCTGAACATTGTAGAAGTGATGAACTTTTGCAGCTACAGTTACTAAGGAACAGTCAGGCCACATAATCATTTTTAAATTTCACTTTAATGCAGTAAAACCACAGTGAGGTATGAAAGATGGCTGACGGAATAATGTGAGTGTAACACAAAGTCAAGAGCCTTAAAATTAACTTTAAAGAAGTCACAGACTCGAATAAAAGAAGCGACTATGGAGTAATGTTTAATTTTACAGTGAGTTACACTGTGTTATGTATGATAATGCCAGATATGATGCTGTGCAGCAGCATGACGACATGCCGTACACACTCACGTAAAGAGCTCTGCATTTTAATTGTATACTTCTGCACAAACATGCCAAGTGGTAAATCTTTGGTATTGTTGTTTGCCACATGTGGGTCAGCTCATAAGGATGACTTGTGCCCGACTGCTGTCAGATATTGGCCCCATTTCAAAAAAACTGTCTGACAGAAAAATGAGATCTGAGTGGTAAATCAGTACGGAACAACAAACACTGTCGATGTAAACGTAGCATTATATAAACAGTTTTTAGTGGAGGGGTCAAGATTCAGGGGCAGTAGTCCTGAAGCATGTGTGAGCATCAGTGTTGTGACCCACACTCAAGGACACTTTGACATGGACAGGTCGATCAGCCCCGTTACCTTTCCCTCACAAGGCAGTCCTGTGTAACCACCGGTCCCCTACACTGTTTGAATGACCTTTCAATCTGGATAACACATATAATTTAGATGCTCTAGTTTTTGTCCAAGGTCACAGCTTTACTGTCACGCTTACTGCACATATTCTCCCCCCCCCCGCCCGTTCTTCCTAAGTAAGAGCTGCAAAGTCTGTGTGTGTAGATGTCTGCTGTTTTCAAGTGCAAACGATTTGATATGCAGACAGCTGACTACTGACCAACACAGTGTGATTCAGTGTAATTCTTGTTAAAGATCCAGTGGGTAACATTTAGTAGGATCTATTGGAAGAAAGGGAATATGAATAGGTATGTTTTTTAACAGCAGATAATCAACTGAATATAGTAATCGGTAGGTTTTTGTTACCGTAGAATGAGCTGTTTATATCTACAGACACTGCTGGTCAGCCATGTTGAAATGCTATGTTTGTTACAGTAGCTCAGAAGGAACAAACCAAATACTGGCTTTAGATAGAAGCATAGAAATGTTCTTTTGCAGCCACTGTAGTTTCTCCTTCATGCTCGGAAGGTCAGGGTGAAGCGACTCTACTTACTCTACTCTAATATTGGCAAATAAATGTTTGTTGATTTTCCGAGTTTGCAAAGATTCCCGCGTGTGTTTTATTCATAACTTGTATAAAGACAAATATTCTTTTTTTTTTTGGCCAAGTTCCAGATAAAACGTACATTTTGTATTGCTGTTTTGTTCAGCCTGCTCTTGCACTCAAGAAAGGCTTGATGTGTGTCAAGGAAACGGGGATACTCATTCACAGCCTGACACACTGCAGTCTGGAGGCTGAGCTTTGGTTAACTATCAGTGATGAAGGATGTTGCATCACCTCCACTGGAGAAGCAGAACAATGGTGCTTTTGTAGATAATGCACGAACACCTTATCAGTGCGAGTGGTGCCATATACTGTATATTCTTTATCACTGGTGCAGTCAAAAAGACGCATGATGATTTGTAGGGAGTCTTTCTAGACTTAACCACGCCTGGTTTGGAGGTTAAATCTCAAGCTTCTCATAGCGGATTAGTTTGAATCATTAAGTAAAAGGTGAAGGTGAGACTATGGTAGTGTGAGGGGAACACACACTGCTATTCTCAGTTGTGTATCATTAAATGTTTCTTGAACTCTTAACTTCAAACTCAAGCTGCACTCTACATGTCTACAGCAGGACTGATGGATGTTTTTGCCTAATTAAATACACAGGGATCTGCACAAGAAGCTTTTCAGACTTTCAGACTCTCTAGTCTCTGGTTAGGTGTTGATTTTCTTGGTCTGATATCAAAGACAGGCTGCGATATTCGATCAGAGGAAAGACGTTTCAGGCACTCTGCAATAAGGTTAACTCGTGAGAAGCAATTAAGCACATTCATGTAGCTCATCTGTGACTGCTACAGAAATGTTGGCCATAGATGTTTTAGGATGTCTTGAATACTCTGATCTCCACCCCGTTGTTCTTGTAGAAATGTAATAATGACAACTGCTGGAGCTCGGCTCAGTCTCTCGGTGAGCGAGGTCAGACTCACATGTGTTTAAGTCATTCATCCGTAACTAAAACACTCATTTTATTAAAGAACCCTGGCCCAGCATCATGAACTCCATCCCAGTCTGTTTTATGTTATTATTCCTCCATGCCAGCGATGGCCGTGGCTGGATTGGGTTGTCAGGGTTGTCCATCCATCCATCCATCCATCCATCCATCCATCCATCCATATATCTGTCTCATTCTTGTGAACGTGATATCTCAGGATGGCCTTCAGGGAATTTCTTCACATTTGGCACAAATGTCCAGTTGGACTCAAAGATAAAACTGATTAAATTCTGTTGGTCAAAGGTCAGGGTCACTGTAACCTCACAAAACATGTTTCTGGCTGGTGGTGCAGTGTACAGAGCGCCACACATGGTTCGGTACGCTTGTGAACCACGGACCAAATCTAACCATTCACTTTAAATGCCGCTGTTACAGCAGATGGATGCTGTTTTTACTCTGAAGCGCAATGATTGGGTTAGGGAACAGTAGGTTAGGCTATTACTTGTGACGTGTAACCAATCAGATGTGGGAGGGACATTGAGTGACTCTAGAAAGTGTAGTTTTATTATATTGTATAGTGTATAAAAATCTATAATATTGTAGTAAACTATAAGACTATTGCACCCTTATTTCTTTCCTTACAAAGTTTCACACAAATGTCTTAAAGGATAAAATGATGATGGTCAACTTCACTGTGACGTCTGGTCATTTTACAGCGCCATAACTAAGGAAGAGAAGGGGAGATTGTGACCATAATTAACATTTACTCGGATACTGAATTGGTCAAACTAATCTTGGGAGCCTACCTTAAAACTGTGGCGACTGTATTGATCTTCTGTGCTGCCGGTGGTAGACGTGCCCGGGGTCCTTACAGGCCGAGCATCTGGTACCTACACCGGTTGAAGATGTGTGTGACACTTCAGGTCATTGTTGGGGCACCATGTGACCTCTACTCTGTTTTTGAGAGATTAGTTTTTTATTAAATTTCCTCAAAGTCTTCACGATTATTCCAAGAGCAGAAAGCTATAACATTTTAACATATTGCTGTAACATCAAGACCCACAGACTGTGGACAGACTCCCATAACGATCTTTTACATCCAACCTGAGATGATATTTTAATCAAGCTGCTGTTTATTGTGTCCTGCTGAAGCTTCGAGGCGTCCGTTCTGTTTGTGTCAGCAGAAGTAAAACACAGATGCACTCTGTCATTGGTGCAACAAATTATGGTAATTACAATTCGTTAGCCCACTTTGCCGGATTAAACTTGATTATATGAGAACTACATTTCAGAGAATTGTTGGTTTCGTGCGTCAGGAATGAATCGTCCTGAAATTACTAAAAAAAAAAAAAGTTTGATGGACAGCACACGAGTTGTAGTATATTTAGTGGCATTATAGTCATGTGATTACTTGTATTGTCATTTGACCTGACCCTTTCCTTGTTGTTGACAAAAGCAGCACAACTGTATGAGTCCTGATCAGTGTCTCACACACACCAGTGGGCACCAGCAGGTGAACCAAAGCCAGCAGGATTAAGTTTTCATTGCGTGTGCCATGAGTGGGTGGTCTGTTGTACCTGTGACGAGATCAAAGATGATGACTGTGAGATTGCAGACATGATTGCACACTTGTTTCCCAGTTTTGGATTATGTTTCCGAGTCTTTGATCATATTTAGAACATGATGTTTATATAAAAATACAGAGTCGCCTCATTATTCATGTCCTTGTATACATGAATATGACAGTATCCAGACTTTAGACTCCAGTCTGCTGTCTTTATTATATTATATACTTCATTATATTGTTTAGAGCTGAAACCAGTAGTTGATTGACAGAAAATTAGACCTATGCAACAAGGGCGTTTTGATCAGGGTTCTTGAGACAGATTACCGATCACTAGAAGCAGTATCGGCCGATGTCGATCACCAGGTCTATTTAAAGCCTTATGTTTATAGTGTACGCACAACACACCTCACACACCGGCTTGCCCCACCCCGCCTCTCTCTGTTCCTCTCTCCCACTGTTTGTCAACCAGTTGGAGGTGTTTAGATGCCACTGTGTCCTTTTTATTCTTTTAAAATGAACCAACTGTCTGCAGTTTTTGTTTTCATTGTAATCATTTTATTATTAATTCCTTTACTAATCGTTTGGGCTTCAAAATGTCAGAAAATAGAGGGAACATTATAGTATAGGTTGAGTTGATAACCTTGCAATATAACTTTTTTTATGCAACCACATGTCCAAACCCAAAGACATTCAGTTTACTATCATATTTGAGTGGCTGGAACCATTTATGTATAACTTTCATTTCAGTGTTTCTGTGAATGTTTTGGTACAGAAATGCTCAGATTTCAGATGTTCCAAGCAATAGGTAGGGCTGGAGCCATGACGGAAACTGCTCTTCATTTGTTAGAGCCTCTGTACAGCCGTGGTGCACCCACACAAGTGTTATCAGTTACTTGGCTGATCAGACTCATTATGTGGACTGTGTGGGCGTGTACAAGCCGTACTTGATTGACATCTCCCTGTCTGTCCTGCATTATCTTTGTTGCACCTGTTTTTGAATGAGACAGTTTACAGCTTTGATTCTTTACAGTGTGACAACCTCAACTGAAGTCCATAGTGCTTCAGGTTTATCATCAAGTTATGTCTGGTAGCCTCCTGTTTGAGAGCATTTGTGGTATTTTGTGCAGTTTATGTAGCTGTCAGGGTCTTTGTGATGGATGCAAAGGCAGAAAGTCTGAAAGCAAAGCAAGAAGAAGACACAAACGTATGTCTTGTGATAGACTCTTCTGTCAAAAAGCAGCTCTAACAGCCTTAGCAGTGTGCACTTTGAAAGCTTTTATTTAGGGATAAGGATACAGACTTCAGTAAAAGTTTAATGTGTATAGTGCATGACAACATACTGTAAGAAATACACATGCACTCACGTCTCGTAGCCCAAGTGAAGGAGCCGAACCAGCAGGGAGTAATGGCTCTGCAGCGTGGGGTCAGTTGAGAGGGCGATAGCATGAATGGGAATTAGCATCACTTTTGTTCTGAAGCCCTAATACATGTTTGCATAAGTGGAGGCTGATGTTTCACTCCCTTGACTATTGATATGGATGAACATCTCATTATGTGGTGAATCCATATTTTAATGTTGATGTGTTGTTATTGATACTACAAACTTTTAAAGGTAACCAGTGGGGTTCAAATGAGCTTTTGGCTTTTAATGACAGCAAGAAATTAAAGGCAGTTCATGACACAGGGACTACTGGGTTGTGCGTGATAACTGGATTTAGCCTAGCAGCATACTCTTAAGCTTGTTAGCTCTTAACACAGACTGAATGTAGTCTGTTCCTATACTGTCAGATCTTGGCTGTGATAATTGTTTCACATGGCTCTTAACTCTTAATCCTGTTTGAACCTTTTAAGATATGGTTGAGACATTTCATGGCCCTATGGATCAGGGCTGAAATGTCTCAGAAACTATTGGATGGGCAGTCATTAAACTATCTGCATGTGTTCGTGGTCCCCAGAGGATGAATCCTATTGACTTTGGTGATTCCTCTTGTGCCACCATGAGATTGACATATAGGACGTTGACATTCTTGCTTTTTATGAAACGTCAAACAGTTTGGTTTACTTTATGACAGCTTCAGAGAGGCTGAAGACCCCTAATCTTATTCATAAACACAGACTGACAACAAAGAATCCCTTAAATTAGTGAGTGATTAATAAGAACGGTGAGCAGGGTATGTACTGAGTGTGTGGGTTTTACAGTTGAAGCTTAACTTGAAACAGTGCTCTCTGATGCATAAAACGATGTAATTTCAACACTTTTTGGCGTTTCTGTTGTTTACTTGTTGTCCAACATGTATACCAGTAACAAAATATCTGCAGTCAGCTAATATCTGCCCAGCTCTGACCATGAGTACTACTGTCTGTGTCCTTGGCTACTTCTTCTACAACCATTGTCCCTTTTAACTGAAGATGAGGTTTATTGTAAGAACAGAAACAGCTTCATATTTTGGCTGCTAATGTCTTTTATAAAAAAGTGAGTAATCGTGACCTGAGCTTTCATCATTATGTTGCTGGCATTAATTTACTACTATTAATCAGCACTCTTTACCCAGTTGACCCAGTAACCAGAAAGCTTTGACTATCAATGAAAATGTCCTTTTCTACGGGTTTGGCAGTGTCGGTCTTTGGCCACACTCAGGTGTGGACAATCACATTTTATATAGGAGGTGGTGCGATGCCTTGCCACATCTCTCTCCTCCTCTAGAGAGAAAGAAACAAAAAAGTGTAGATGGGCGGCAAGGTCAGCTGTACATCGTTTAGCTGACCACCAATACCGGATTAGACAGTGTGCCTGCAGCATAGCTGTCATCCTGCTGCGCTAACTGTGTCATCTCTCAAAGACAATTTCCCTAATGTATTCTCTCTGACAGATGACCCATCTCTGTGATATCATTTATGTTCGTCTCCCGCAACAGTGGGGACTTCAGCGAGCATGAAGGCATGCTCCTTATGAAATGACATTGCCTTCAGGGTACCTACACCCCACACAACCCTGTCAGGTGTCACAGATGTGTCATTTCTCTCCAAGTATGCTCTCGATTCCTGTGCTCATGAGGTTTGATCTTATTCTCCGGAGGACAGGAGGTGAAACAAAGGCCTAAATTGAACATGCCAACAACTTGTCCCTCTCCGTCCAACCTGTGTTGTCGGCTGTGGTTTAGAAAATGATGCAGAGTGCATTAAAGAAGATGGAAGGAACAATGATTAACATGTTATATCTCTGTCAATACATGCACCATACCGCAGTTAATGAGCTCATTGGCTACTTAAGTGGCTTTCCTATCCGTAACTGTAATATAATACAATAAACAGTATAAGTGTGCTTCCTGCATTAAATATGTGCAATTATTGTTCATGCTTGCGACCGTTGAGTGTCTCCTCCAACATCTGCTAATGAACTGCTGAATGAATAAGTTGTGCATTAGCATTACATGACTAAATCTCATTTTGAACATGCTGAATAGCTAGCAGCAGGTACACACAGTGGGTTTGAATTTCAGACCAGCTTGCAACCTTTTGTCATCGTAAACTAACCTGTCAGGGAAATGACTTAGCCTTTTACTGTGATCAATGCAGAAATGGTTAATCTGACGGGTTGCTTGAAATGCTTCTTCTCCTGGGATTGTGACAGCAGATCTTACACCCCATTCAGTGGAGTCTAAACTTACATATAATTGCACTGTTTTTTTTTACCATAAAAGACCTACTGTACTCGGATATGTGCCCACCTGATACATAATAGATGCGAACAGATTTTAGCCGTTGCATTAAAACTCTCTTTAGCATCTTGTTTGTGTTGTGTGCTGCACTGACGGATCCTTTGTCACCATTTTGTACCACGACTGTTTCGGTCCATGTTCAGCCTTTTCTCATGACTGTGGCCACATGGTTCGCTGGGCTACTACACTGCTGACACCGACCGTGCCAAGGCTGCTGCTCCTTGTGAAAACTGTTGTGATTTCCCACAGCTGTCTTTGTGTACTCTTACTTTGTGTAATGACTTCCTGTATTTCCCAGCCAGTGTGAATGACCTTGGTGCTTTTTTTTTAGTGTGTAAAGACGGAGCAGCGGTAAAAGCAGAAAGTGTAGAAGCTTTCCCTCACGCCCAAACTGAAACCATATCTGCAAAGCATGCTGGTCTTTTGAGATTGCTGTCAGTGGAGAAGTTGCAATTGCAACAGCTTTTTCCTCTCCACCTTTTATTCTTTGATTCTGTGAGACTGACAACAAAACCTGACATTTATCATCTTCAATCACAATGTGACATGTTGTGTGTAGTAAAAAGATCTCTTTTCTAAAGGTGTTTTTTTTTATATTTTCCCCCAAATATTCTATATGACTAATTGTCAGATTTGGGCAGTACGAGCTTGTGTTGTTCTGGGATCCTTTTTTAACGTTTTGTCATGAACTAAATATGTCAGTCCTACGTCTTGTAGCTGTCTGGTAATGCGTTGGTGTCATGTTTCTTGCTTGATTAAATTTTAAACTTGGCGTCTAAAAACAATTCTGATTTATCTTTATCTGCCAGCAATCCTAATGTTAACTCCCCCATAGAGAGGAAGCGCTCGCACACTCTGCACCCTAAGGCCTGACTGATGCAACATTTTGCATTACACAGAAGTAGAGTTGGTCAAATCCGCCCAGAACTACAGGGATTCCCACTTAACCATTGCAGCCCAGCTAAATCTTTTCATCTCCTTGTGTTCTCTGTTAATGTGCAGAGCTCATGTGTGAAGAGCATTTTTTAATTGCAAAGGAAGCTCACGTGTTCCACAGGAGGGCTATTGTTGTCACGCCCTCATCTCACAGCTGTGTTCCTCCTTTTGTTGCAGCGTCTGTGTGTATCCAATCAACAATCAGATACAGGTGAATGGTTTGTAAAGTAGCCTATATGCTCTGAGCCCTGACGATGTAAATCAGGGGAGAAAGCACAGAGAGCCACTGGAGATCCACTCCTGTAGGTGCTGATAGAGACACAGGCTATTGTTTGGTAGAAGTGGAAACACATTATCACTGAATTATAAAATGTAGAAAGGGTTGACACATAGTAGACTCCCATAGGCTGTGATTACCTTAGCTAGTCCTTAAATCAGTTAGATGTTTCATTCAAATGCAGATGACTGGGTGCTACATTTTTTAAAATAAAACATGGTTTTATATATTTCCTTCAACTGGGAGGAGTTCGGGGCCAGTGTGCTGTGGAAGTAGTGTTAATGCTAATGCTCCCCTATCTTTCTGCTAACGCCAGTCGCCTCTGACTGACTGCAGACCGTGTGTAACGTTACCCTCAGGGCGCACGTTTACGTCTTGAATTACAAGCGAGGTTTGTGGTGTCAACAGCAATTTTATTATTGAGTTGTCTGACGTTTCCTTCAGTGTGGACATTTAGCCAAGAAACAGATCGATCAATGTGATTGGAGAACGTAGCGAGCTGGCAGACTCGAGTTGGTTCACAAGCACACAGTTTCTTGGAAAGGTCTGGTTTGATTTTTGCAGAATTTCTCAAAGAATTGGTTACATCTTTGGTTGCATATTAGTGTTGCTGCACTGTATCTCAGCCTGTTGAATGTGTTTCCTTATATTCTGTTAATCTTTACACTCTTACTCGTCAACATGCAGCTTTAAATGTATTAATCCAAACTGTTTGGCTGTGACATTCGAGGGAAGCTGGCTGTAAAGTCACAAAAACAGGAAATGAGTCACATCTCCGCAACATTTTGTCGGATCATGATCAAAATTGTTCTGTGGGTAGATAAGACCTCGATGTACCTGTGTGCAGTGTACCCTGCTTGATGTGCCTGTACTTGGCCCAAAGAACTGCAGCTTGCAGCTACATTCTGCTTTGTATTATTTTTATCACTTTGACAGCGAACAAAGCCCTGGTTCTGTTCCCAGCCTAACATGGAAGCTATATGTGTTTTCACTGAAAAAGGAAGCATTATTTATGGATCGTAGGCATGCAAATAAGCCTGATGTCCTGTTGTAGCAGGATGTAGACATAAACTACTGCTTATCAAAAAAAAAGGCTGGGAGCTACCATACAAACAGGTCCACTGATGCTGTGTGTTGACGTCACAAAGCCTCATGATTACGTTTTAAACTGAGGATATTCAGACTGTGATCTTTGTCAAAAACCTGCTGTGTTGTTTACTAAAAATAAATGAACTTCTGATACTAAGTGGAAATGATTGTGCTAAAATGTCATATCCTGAGATGTTATTGTCACTCAAGAAACTGGGGTCATGTATCAAGTATGCCACAGCTCGTACACCTTGTGGCTGTATCAGAAACCACATATATATCCGCACACTGAACTATGTATGGAAATGTTTTTTCTTAGTGTTTCCTCTGCTCTGCTCAGTGGTCAATGGTGAAAGTGGTTGTGATACCATTTCCTGAACCTCACTTCTCCTTTCAAACCACATAGTCAACATCCCCTTTCAGCATCAGTAAATACACATGATGACTAATGTAATACAGTAAAAATGCCAAAAAAAATCTAGCTTTAAATCAGCCTTTTACGCGATAGAATCACCCAAACCACCCCTGGAGTTGGTCTGAGACACATTTGTCCACATTAACAGCGTAGTGTCAATGTTTTCCCAACCCACTCAGAGGGTAGGAGCATGGAAATAAATGTTTGCTCTCCTGATCCAGGCAGGGAGGACATGCAGATCAGATAGGTGTCAGGCTGTTTGTAGTCAGGGAGTGTCGGGACACTTGTGGATTAAGGAACGACAGACAGCGGGGGGGCAGTCAGTCGGTTTTAACGGATATACCATTTACTTAAGGAGGTACTCCACACTTACACATGTTGAGATGTGAACAAAGGGCCTGTCTCCACGAATACGTTCTTCTCGAATCCGGATAAATACTTTATCGTATCAGCCTCGTGTCCAGACGGATACGGTATTTTTTGGAAACGGGTCCCATAGTGGGAAAATCCGAAAAGGCCGGATTGCCTGGAGTCGTCTGGACGGCGAAAACTGTTTTTTTCTGAAACAATGACGTATTAGCCCCGCCTCTCTAGCCTTTAACCTCAGCCGCCGCCGCTAGACGCATCATAACAACAACAACAATAATGGCGGACTACTACTACTTGTTTGTAAACAGCGCATGCCCCATGGCTTCTCTTCCGGTTTTAGTGTATTGTCGTGGCAGCGCCACATACAGGCCTGGCATATGTACTACATCGTTTTGGGTCATTTCAGTGAATCCGTGTGGACGCAGATATTTCTAGAAACGACGCTGTGTTTACGGAAATTTTTTTCGAAACGACATCGTATTAGGTGAGGCCGCGTATTCGTGAAGACAGGCCCTAAATGTATGGCTGTGCTTTGATGAAACACATCAATGCTGGTGTTTAATATTGACATTCTTACCAAATTTATGAAAACCTGCATTTTACAGGTTGAAAGTGGTTTTACACGCCATGACCTGCTGACATAGAGTCGATCATTTGGGACTACTTTACGTCATGGCTTTATTTAAAAAGAGGGTTAACGCCCTCTTATCAGAGGTGGGCGGCTGACCTCCCCCAGCCCCCACTTTGAGTGAAATTGCTGCGCTTATTTTCAAATGTAAACTGATCGAGACGCATCATTCACAGGAATTTATGCTAGTTTTTGCTAAACCTCAACTTGTTTTTTTTTCTATTCTGGCACAGCGTCTCGGACTTGTGCTTTAGACGGCTGTAAAAACACCACCAGACTGCAATGTTTACCTCAATCTCACGCACAGACCACACAACACATACAAATAGCCGTGCATTTGCTTCAAGTGAATGTAAAAGCGTGTAAAAGACACGTAGTCTGACAACAACTTCTCACGGCTCATTAGCTCTGACTACCAGCTAGCTATTCCTGTTACACTGCCGTGGTCAGTCTGTCAGTCACACCGGTCAGTGTCAAGGCCAGGCTGTCGAAAGGCACTGTCCTTTGAGTCTCTGATGCATTTTTTAAATCAATCTGAGAGGGAGGGAGGCAGCAGAATTGAGGGGCGTACTTACACTTACCTACACACAGACAGATTGGATTTCAGTGTGTGAACCAGAGATGGCTTACCTCACTCTATTTTAATTGTGTTGAAACAATGAACCACACCTATCTCACATTCCATGGTGTTTAAAGCAGACTTCACTAATGGGTTTGTTTTTGTTCCCACTGTATGTTTATTACTTAGCATGACACCTTTTTAAAACCCTTTTTAACAGTTTTCACTGAACCTTGGTGGATAAAGTTTTACTGTGGATCTGAATTAAGGAGCAGATTGTTTCTTATTAACTGCTGCACTTCAATAATAAAGCTGATATATGTTGTTGCTGATATATGCTGTGGTTTATGTGGTTGCTGTGGTGTGTATTTTAAAGAAGATTCAGATCTACATGCACATAAAAAAACATTTATTATTTGAGTGCATTTTTGCAGAAGGTACCTGGTTGAGTCTTTGACCAGTAGTAGCACAATGGGGAAATAAGGAGACACACATTTCACCGATACCGTTGGCAGCGGTAACGAGCCAGGAAACGTAATAATGCACCAAATAAGGCAGTAAAAAAGACTATCAGCTAGTAAACATGGATGTAAACAATGCATGATTTTATCGCATTTAACACCGCAAAGATTCACACAGTTTTGGTGATGAACACAAACTCTGTTTACAAGAAAACCACAGGGACATATTCAAAAGATATTATTTTGCGCAGCCCGTTAAACTATAAGGTGTGTGTTTACTTTGCCTTGCAGTAACAGAGTGGGGTGATGACGTAGGGCCCATCTCCGAAGAAGAAGCCATGGTCATCGTCAACCACCAATCCACAGGAGATGTGTGCACCCTCATGATGTGCCTGCAAGACAAGGGCACGGTAAGAAGAGAGACAAATGTATTACCTCATTGTATCCTTTTTAGGAATATCAAGAATATAACAGTGTTGAGGTCGAACTGGGGCACATCAGTGTAAATAGAGGCCATGCAGTATTTTGGACCTACAGGGCACTTAGCACCGCCTGTGTTTTGCAAAACAGGAGGCTGTCTGATCGTGTTTGTGCGTGTCTGTCACCATAAATAAGGGGTTGCTGTTAAAATTGCACACGTTGCTCTAAAAACCCTGGGAGTCTGGGAGTTGAGTATGTTTGTTTTAAGGATGTTTGTCAGAGGTTAGCCAATGTCTTAATTGTCAGTTTGTTTAGCCAGATGATACTTGCAAGAAGTGAAGTGTTTACAAAAGCAATGTTCAATTCAAATTAACAGGAAGATCCACTTTGGATTATCTCACGCGGTTAGTTGGCCGGTTATGATATTTAATACATTCGTGGGTTATTTACTTATTTAAAAGTTATTTACGATTTATTATTTATGATTTATTTACTGCTTTTGACCCTTTTAACAAATAGCCTTTTAACAGTCAACATGGCAGGAAGGGAGATCTTTTTGTAGAACAGGAGAGAGCCAAAGTGATGGGGATGATCCGTTTTTCAAGTCAAAACAGTCAACAGAGTAGAGACGGAAGGACGGCGCAATACAATGCTGTGGTTTGCTGCATTCAAATTACAGAACGCGAGTTTCGAGCACTCTGAGGCAGCCGACAACAGATGTGCAAAGAGTCGAGCGGCGGCTGATTTGCATTCTTTCACACTGATAATTTTCAACAGGCAAGGAAGCGAAACGTGTCTAAACGTCATTGCACACACCCCTACCTCTGTTTTACGCTTGTTTATTTTACATAACATATATCCATCGGAAATTACACGTCACATACTCCTACAAGGTCCACATAGTTGTCTGACAATACCATAAAAACAGATACGTTGACACACAAAATTGGCTATTACAGAGAGAATTGGAGCCATGAAAGCGATGAAGCATTATGAAAGCTTTTGGGAGGGTGCTTGCATTGTGTGGTCATAAGGCTGTAACAAAGAGAAAAAGTTCAATATTGAACATTTTCAGCATTAATTCGAACATCTGACTGGCCCAAAACTGCAGCAGAGCACACTACAGAGGGTACAACTCTAGATTGTAATGTCACTTTGTTGACTGATCAATCAGTTTTTGTCCTCTGTATTAATCAGCTCAGCTGCTTGTTTAATTGCCAAGGTTAACATGTGGCCACTACACTTTATTATTATGTTATTAACCAGATGTGCGTCAATCAAACACAAAAATAACTAAATATCGTCTGCAGCAGAAGTGAGTTTGAAAACAGAACATCAGGAGAGCGACGTCACATTATCTGTCCACATCCTGGAAGTCAAGCCTGTCACTTTTCCCCTCAAAGAATCAATTACACAAACACGTAGCTTGCTGTCTTGCCACCCTGTACAAATCATCCAGGAGTCTGGCTGTAAATTTCTGGGATAGTGGGGGCAGCTGTGTTTTGTTGTTGTTTTTTTTTGGCTGCGGCTGGCATTGCACTGGAGCTGCCGAGCTGCGCGCACCCGCAAACGTGATGACATGATCCGCCTCAACAACTGCATCCCTGGCCCAGTTTATCCTCTTAGCACTGAAAAGACAGTAAGCCAAAGCTGCACTGGTGCAGGTCATGAGGGTGGTAGTGCTCAGAGGGGCTGTATCAGTTTTGGGCTCTGGCACCAAAAGCCCAAGTCGTGTGCTTTTTTGAGGGATTGAGCAAAATTAGTTTGTTTACATTTGTCTTTTTTCTCTTCCCTTTTTCAGGTGGTACGAAAAATGATGTGGTTGATGGACCATGTGTTCAAATACACCAACTTTGGCCTAGTGTCCCTGATCCATGGGGACTTCTTCATCAGACAGGTAAGAGACCAACAATTGGCACCAGACTTAGTAGGTTTACGGGGTGATATGTTGGTTGTTTAACATGTTTGTTTGTTTGTTTGTTTGTTTGTTTGTTTGTTTGTTTGTTTATGTATTATGATCGGTCAGTTAGCCACCAGAAGTTAAACATTAACCTGCCCTACTCTGGGTGTGTTTTATTTGCTAAACTACCCTCAGGGCTACATCAACAGTTGTCACTGGGAGGTGAATTACTATTATCCCTCACATGTCAGCACCTTGTCTTTCCCTGAAGGCCTCTGGATTAAAATATAGACCTTTTAAGCCATAACCCAACCCTTTCAACCTCCGGCTCCTGCTGGCTTCATTTTCTGCGCTCTGCAAAAGTGGAGTCGCTACACATCTGTTTGTCCCAGCTGGACAGCAGATACGTTTGTGGGTTTCCTACGGCCTCTTATGAGAAGGATAACAGCAGTGGACAGTAGTGTGGGAGGGCTGCTTAGGCCCGCTGGGTCAGACTGACCCTTTTGTTGAGGGGGCAGCTGGAACAGAGCAGCCTACTCTTGACAGGCCTACGTTTGGAGCCTGCAAGGCAAAGGGGAATTCCTGGAATATTATACAAGTGGTGTGAGGGAAGAATGAGTCACTGTAGATCCATAGTAAATGGAAAAATATCATAAAATTGGGTGGATCCACTCACAAAGTAATGGGATATCTTATTTGTATGTCTTATATGACTGGACCAAACTAAAATCTTATTTTTTTTGTTTCTTTTATTTATTTAATTATTTTCAGGTTTGGAGTCATTTCACAATTGTAAAAGATTTTTTCCTGCATAATACACAAAACTATGAAATATTATTTTGTAGGACTTTGTGTCCAACACAGTCTCCTGCAACCCTGCAAAGCTGTCATTGTTATGCATACTCAAAGAAATACCATTAAGCTGTCAGTATCAGGTCCTTCAACTAAGTTGTGAGAGTATGGACGTCCACTTAATTAATCAGTCTCAGCACAGATAGAGCCCAAAAAGTCTGCACACTAATGAATCTGCTCCTGCTGTTTGGGTTCTTCTTGACATCAGCCTGATATTTGCAGACAGCTGGCTAGCTAGCATTAGCTGCCCATCAAATAGAAGCAGGCTGAATGAATTTGAATCTGCAAACAGTTCAGCCGACTCCTGCGTTTCACCTCTCATATCCAGAGATAATATTGTGTCAACACACGAACAAACCGAGCGCATAGATACGTTTGCAGAGTATTTTTTTTCCTCAGTCTGTCTCTCTTGTGATGTTAGATGTCACCATTATGTACAATACGAGACACCCAGAGTCAGGGGCAAACTTAAGTGCGAAAGTAGTCTAACTATTCATGTCGCAGTTTATTGGAAATCTAAATAATCAAATAAATTCGATGTATTCCCCTGACTGTACTGCTATGTGTCACAATATATCAGTTTACGGCTGCAAAAAAAGATTATTTTCATTATCATTTAATTGTTGTTTTGTCTAAATAAATGTCATAAAATAGTGAAATAATGCTGATCGCTGTTTCCCAAAGCCCAAGGACTGTCCCCTCAAACGTTTTGTCCACAACCGAAAGATATTCAATTTACTGTCATAGAGGACTAAAGAAACCAGAAAATATTTATATGATAATATATGATAAATCAGTTTGTGTATATTTGATGTATTAGATGTCGGTAATAAGCTTTTTTCCCATATTTTCTCTCTGGGGCTAAACAGGACATGTTGGCACCTCAAATAGGACAAAGATTGAAAAATATCATTACTTCACATTAAATGACAGCACTGCTGATAGATTGTCTCTGTTGATTTGTTTTGTCGGAACAATTAATGAAAAGCCCGTCCAACACATCCTTCTCTCACTTTTTTCCCCTTCACTTTTCACATTTTTAGCTGCAGAAACACCACAGCAGTGGCAAAAGGGAATTACATGTTTTTTAGGTCATGCAAATGCTTTGCCATGGAATTTCACATCAGGCACTGTGCCGAGGGTGATGCACCCTGAGCCTGCTAACAGCCAGACGGGCTGTGGTGGAAGGCCCGAGCAGGCTCCCTCATTTCTGCCATCCTTTCTGTGGTCCCCTCTGGCATTCTTGCATGTGCGTTCTTGACATCCTTCCCCAGAATACTTCACACATCCACACAGCGCAGCAAGCATCTGCCCTAGCCTTCCAAGCATCTGCTGTCCACTCAGGCTGGCAGACATGTCTCCAATATCATTATGCACAGCACAACACAGCAGGCTTTGATGGCAGTAGCATTTACTTGTGGTACAGGGCTGTAATTTAACTTTTTTCCTTGGTAGTGTTGGTGTTCTCCACCAGATCCTTCAAATTAGAGCAATTTTGCACATCTGACAACTAAATAAGTGTCAGATTACTTTGTAGCACGATTACAAACATATGATTTGGGGCATAGAAACATAAGTGTTCACTAGATAAGGGGTCACATGGACTCATCTGGCCAACAAGTGAAAAAACAAAATTTCCATGAGAGGAAATTATAGGGATGAGATGTCATTTAAGCATTTGCAGCTTGGATGAAGAGAAGAAAAAAAGCCTAGTGTTTGCCCTGCATAAATGGCTGCAGGTGATAAGAAAGATGTGAAAGTGTTATTTTTTTCTCCAAATATATTATTCAGATACATTTAAAATGTGCACATTAAAGTGTTTAAGTCTGCATACCTCTACACCTGAATTAAATATTTATGATATAAAATGTATATTTCAGATATATATACAACCAATATCTAATGTTACTTGGTAAGTTGAGCATCCTCATTTAAATTAATTGATCTGGAGCGTTCACTGTGATTACTCCTCTAACCAGTGGCTAATGCATGTACACCTAGCTAAAACAATAATGAAACAGTAAATACCCTTACAGAGGGTGTAATGTTCAGCCTTTGTTGAACGTGTTCATTCAACTTTATGGTCATTTTGGAGGCTGCAGTTTGTGGTGCTGTTGAATTGTATTCCTTTATACTGATGGATTTTTCTTACATTTCATCCACCTCATTTATATCGATGTAAAAACACCTCTCAGTATAAAACCAAATACAATTCAGCTGTATCACAAACGTCAGCCTCCAAAATAAGGGTTGTCAAGTTGAATCAACACCTTTCTTCTGTAAGAGTTTTAAAAAAAAAAACCTGAACATTACAACCTTCATGAAGGTAGGAGTTATTGCAGAACTGTTTTCGACTCCATTAGTTTGAGCTGGGTGTACCTAATAAACTGGCGACCGAGTGTCCTTGGTTCCACCTCATGAAAGCATGTGAGAGCTAAGCTGAAACGCAGCTGAGCGGGTCGCTCACTTGAGAGACGGGTGGCCTAAGACTTTCAGCGATGGATAAAACCGTCTGATGAAGTCCAAATGCAAAACATTATTAATTTTTAAAAAGTGATATTGTTGTGACATTGAGAAAGCAGGAGAGGTACTTAGTCTGACTCTGATAGCAACATTGTGGGGAACATTTCTTTCAAATCACATAAAGCTGCAGTAAAACCCACAGCAGCAGTCTCAAGGTCGTGTATAGGTTTGTGATGTGTTTAAATGCCTTTCTCTCTCCGTCTCTCTCTGGGAATCAAAAACTTTGTAGCTGCAGCAAAGATTAATTCTTCCCTGATTTTTGTTTTGGTAAAACAATGCTGATATTTAGCCATTTTCAGTGTGTTGAAAGCAGTTTTACCACATACGGCTGCACATGTGCTCACATGACACATAACAGAGTCCAGACCGACTATGCTAATGCATTTAAAATGGCTTCTGACCGGGCATAACTAAAAATCAATCCTGCTCCTCCTCGTCCCATCACTGCTAATGCTCTTAATGTTGTCAAGGCCATCATGTTTTGCATCCATTTCAGTGGTCCCACTAATGCTGCTCTGAGTGCTCCACAGTGTTACTACATCTAACTTCTCATTTGTGTTAGGCTGTTTTCATTTGTTTAGTTGTTGGTATGCCAACACAAAGCATCAGTCTTATCAAGTTAATTAATTAGCATTTACCCTCAATAACTTTTTCCTCAGGGCAAATAAAGAAACTGTTCTTGAGATAATCGCACTTGTTTTGAATGTAGTCACCTAGTTTTAAGACTGAGTACTGATGATCTGAAACAACTGAAACTATAGTGCCATAACTTTGTCACCTGCGACCTAATAACAGATTAAACTATGAAGCTTACGTTGTTTATTTTCTTAACACATTTCCTTTGTTCCTACAGGGTAAAGCTTACAGAGACAAGCAGCTGATCTACCTGAAAGATCACCTAGACAAATACTACCACAGTCGCGACAGGAAATGGATAGTGCTGTTCCCTGAGGGCGGCTTCCTGCGCAAGCGACGGGAAACCAGCCAGTTGTTTGCTAAGAAGAACTCTCTCCCCCACCTGACCCACGTCACGTTGCCTCGTCTTGGGGCCACCCAAGTTATCCTGAAAACCCTGTTGGCCCAACAGGAGAATGGCAGCGTGGGCAGCGAGACTGGTACCCCTAACCAGACGGGTAACTAACACACACACACACACACACACACACACACACACACACACACACACACACACACACACACACTTTTCTCTGTGGCAATCTTATGTTTCCCAGATCCTTTTACGGGAATATTTGTGCGATCTGTTTGGATCGATAAAGTTTGTTCTAATTAGGACTGGGTTGAATTAGTAGTGTTTAGGATTTAGTGGCATCCAGCAGTGAAGGGATGCTCGATGTTGGCTTTTCTGCCGATATCCGATATTCCGATATTGTCCAACTCTCAATTTCCGATACCGATATCACCCGATACCGATATATGCAGGCTTTTTACACCAAAACTGTTAGGTAACAACATAACATATCTCCTATTGTGGAATTAACACATTATGCCTAATTTTATTGTGATGCCCCACTGGATGCATACATAAATGCAACATGGCTTTCCATGACAGTAAACACTGTCTGTACAAAATAAGAGAACAACTTCAACTTAAGGTATGGAAAAATGTGTGAGGTGTGAGACCCACGGCACTCTTGAGAATGAAGTACAGCCTTTTTCAACACAAAGTCCTCATCTAGCCATTGTGCAGTCAAACTCAACATGCTAACCTGGGTAATGCTTGAAGACCAGATATCTGTAGTGAAGCTAATTGATACAGCACCAGAAATTAGCTTCTTGACATGGCTGCAATACTGTACAATGCGGGTAAGCACTCGTCTGAGAAATACTTGCGACTGGGCATGGCATAGAGCGGCTCGAGGAACTCCACAAGTTTGGTGAATCCGGTATCTTGAACAATAGAAAAAGGCTGGTTATCCAGTGCGATGCACTCCATGATTTTCAGATCGAACGCTCTCCGTCTGGGGTGGTCCTTGTCATATATCAGTTGACTCTTTAACTGTGTGCTTGTTTTCGGTGTCGGCTGTTGCTTCTTTTCATCACTTTGCTGCACAAATGTAGCGTGTAACTCCACATGATTCTTCTTGAGGTGGGTTATCAAATTTGATGTATTAAAGGAAGACGCCTTGTTTCCTCCTCCCATAACCAACGCTTTGCAGTCATTGCAAATTGCAAATTTACAATTTGTAGGGCACACTTTCAAATAGTTCCAAACCACAGACATCTCATGCACCGGGCGAGCAAGCTTGTTAGCCACGGTTAGCAACCAACCAGTCTAGCGTGTAGTTGTTGTTGTTATACGTCATCAAGCGCGCGCCCGTAAACGTCCCATGCTGCGTTCATGCAGGCTCGGAAATGCTGAAGCCTACAGAACAAGCATACCGATAATTCCCGATATTAAATTTTTTAGGGAATAAAGGCCGATAACATCGGACATCCCTACAACCAACTGAACACCGCTCGCACCTGTATTTGATGACCTGGGATGACAACAGGCTGTGAAGTGTATAAGAGAAACTATGGTGGCAAAAAGCATAAAAAGCCTTATCCAGAGCCAGTGTTGAGTTTGGGTGATTATAAATCAATTAAACATACCTATGAATATTATATTGAATTTCTGCCAACTGATCCTCCTAAATGTGAAACAGTAGACCTTTTTTAAGTAAGTTATTTGAGCTTTTTATGCCTTGATTGGAAAGTAGGAAGATTAGTTCCATCATTTATAAAAAATATAAATTCTATAGACAACACAAGTGTGTTTTTATTCTAATCAGTTCACCCTAAAATCATAGATAAATGCCCAGAATGCCTGTTTTCGGTGTTCAATCCTATGTGCGTCTCCCCTGGGCTGTATCACATCTTTAAATGAGACAAAACTGCTTGCACACTTCTGGAGGCCAGCTGATTCTCTCATTGCTGTGAGGTGAAAACGTTTTCAAATTAACAGGAATCTGGAACAACCTGATGGGTTTTTTTCCTGATTGACAGCCATTGATCTGAAATATTAAATGAACATAACTGAACACAAATGAAGTTGGGATTGAATTTGAAGGTGTTCTTTGAAGTTTTCGGGGTCCTAAAAAGTTAGTTATTCCTGGGGAAGTTTTCTTCCTTTACGGTCTGATGTTGGCTAGAAGGCCAGTGATGGAGCATGCTTCAAACATGAAGAGTTAAATCATCACCTCTGTGTCAGACTGTCCTCTGGGAGTCCTGTTTTAAATGAAAGGTGACTGGTGGTAAAGATTACCAGGAGAGGAGGGGGGTGACATGCACAGAGGTGCCAGAAATTGCTTCAAGGTCCCTGAAACCCCAGTGGTTATTTGCAGGAGAGTAATTTTTCTGTCTGGAGACCAGCCCTAAATACAGCCAGTGAGCAGGAAGATAACTCTGCAATTAACAACCTTTTTGAGTGGCAAATTTCTTTTTTGGACACTTGGATTTATTTGCACTAATTTTAGGATATTTTACAGAAGAAAAAGAAAAAACTATGGAAACCATGGGTCTTTATGTACATATTGTCTTTAAATGGATCCAGATATTATACCACTATCGTTGTTGGCTGATTTTCCCGATTCCTTAGGATAAACATCCCTTTTTCCACCACAAATACATGACTTACTATGTCTAATTAGTCATTGAGGTTCCATTTTATACTAGTTTTTTTGTTGCAGGTCAGTAGATTAACAAGATATGTTAATCACATGACTAGAAGATATGGGAATGATGAGCATTCAAGTGTTAAAACAAACTCTAACAAGAGTACATTTCCTTCAGCAGTTGAGCTGACTATGAGAAATAAAAGTTGGCCTGTGTTTTTGTTTGTTGTTTGGTTTTTTTATGCTTTTTAATCTAGAGTAAAGTAAAAAATAAATAAAAAAAACATGATTTTACTAAACAAAATTATCCAGATAACTCAGCAAACATACGTCTTGGAACCGTCCCCAGCTAAAAGCACAGTGTTAAAACATCCATAAACTTATGGATGCAATGAGTCCCTATTGCCCCTTGCACACTGCACACTCAGTTTACCCAGCAGACTCTCCTGGCTTTGACTCAAAATCCATTTTAAGGGTGTGCTGTGTTAATAGTAATTTGGAGAGACTTTGGGCCAGCATTATTGAGAATGTGGCTCAGGGACTTTTAGCCTTTCACAAGTTTGCTAACACAGCTCTGTGTCCTACAGCCTCAGCACTAACTGCAAGACGCTGTCAGTTTATCCCTCTGCAGGACAGAGCGAGGAGCATCTCTTTATCGGCTGTTGTAAAATTTAGATAAAAGCGAGCACAGCTTCATTTATGTGCTAAATTATCTGCTGTATGTGCATGTTTTTGTTGGCTTTTCTGCTAATTTAGCACAAAGTCTTTAACCGGCTCTTCAGTGTCAACAAACGCTGATGATAGCAGATGTTTTGTTTATAACCCCTGGCAGAAAGGGGTTTTCTAAACATTTAGGGTTATTAAACATGTCAATTCTTTTCAATTCTCCCCCCCTCCCCCATGCTTTTGTATATTGTAGTTCCAGTTCACATCCCACTTCTTCCTGTGTCCTCTCCTCTGTTCCAGCAGCTCAGGATGAGGGGAGGCTGATTGCTGCAGTAGGGCTTGTCCTTCCACTTGAATCTAGCTAATGGCATTAAAACCTAGGGCAAGAAAAAAACACACACACACCCAGAAGAGCACTGTGTCCCTTGCTACCCTGTGCTCTCTCTCTCTGTGCTCTCTCTCTCTCTGTGTGTGTGTGTGTGTGTGTGTGTGTGTGTGTGTGTGTGTGTGTGTGTGTGTGTGTGTGTGTGTGTGTGTGTGTGTGTGTGTGTGTGTGTGTGTGTGTGCGCGCGCCTGGCTGATCAAAGACACAGCTCTGTCTCCCTCTGACCCTCCCTGATGCTCTGCAGAGGTGCCCAGAGCTTGCTGACTCACTCAGAGACAAATGGGCCACTTGGAGAAAATAGGATTTGATGTAAATGTGTGTGCCGCTGTGTATCAGCCATCCAATGTCAGCCAGGCTAAATACACACAGCACAGCACAGATACACTGCACATGGGTCATTGGTTGCCAGTGTAGTTCACAGCCCTGCAGAAAAGGCTCAGACTGATATGGTTTATGTGTTTATAAAACACTATTTACAGTTGGCAGGTATGCAAAGTTCACCGCTGTGAGTCATTTAGGCTGGGAACAGAGCTACATGTGTTTGATAGCAGCAACCAATCGGAGGAAGTTTTTACCCACGTTTTTAGTCAGTGGGAGGGACAGGTGTGGGCTTCAAGTGTTGTAATTGGTCTGCAGAGTGGCCTGATGGAGAGCCAGATATCTGCCAGTGTGTTTCCTTCCTCTAACCATTTACAGAAAGGACAGGGCCTCTCATGTCATTTTAAATTACCACGGCTGCTGTTATTACAGTATTGTTTGTCACAGCGTATAGGGCACCAGTGATACCTTGGCTCAGGGCCCCCCTGGTCTTTTGGCTGGCCACTCACGGGAGGCGATGGCTGCCTTTCAGCACACTTGGACAGAGATCTGGATCCAATTACTCGCACAGGGATAGCTGTGGTGTTAGCCAATCCCATCAATACCAAGCATGCCTATCAAGTCACGATGCTAGCATCTTGCGCCTCAGCTGTTGTTGGTTTTTTGTTGGTCTTTTTCTGGCGTTTTCTACAGACAGAGAGAGAAAGGTCTTGTGTCATTTATGGTCATTCCCTCTCTAGGCTTACAGTTATGCTGCTAAATGCACTTTCAGTAAAGGTTGACCTTAGAAGTTTTTACTGGAAACAATTGAGAAACAGTGAAAACAGTGTTGGACAATAAATTCAATGATGGTGCTTACAATTAAGAAGATGAGTTCAATCCCCAACTCCTCCTGTCTACATGTAGAAGGGTCCTTGGGCAAGACACTGAACCCCAGTTTGCTCCCCAGGCACTGGGGATGCACAAGCCAGTGCCTCCCAGAAAAATGTGGAGGGTATCAAGCATAAAAAGCCTATGCCAAATCAAACATCAGATCCAAAGTTGTACACTGTGACGATCCCTATGAAAGTAGTTTAGTTGGCTAGCATGGGCCACTGGCAGCTCATTGTAATAAGCTAGATCAATATTAAAATATATCAATAAATTAGGTCTCTACTAGATCACTGCAGTTTAATACTCTTTGTAGTTTAGGAGTATCATTTTGTGACATTTAATGATTTACACCATCTGTAATTATTTAGTTACTTAGGTTAATGGGCATGGCTAGGTGCTATGTCATCATATCCAAAAAGCCACTTCCATGTCCATTTGCCAATATTGTAACGGTTCAATAACAGTAAAATGGTGCAGTACAACGGAGTATTAGGGCCATACTTAGAGAAAAAAATAATTATTTTTGGTGGAAATTATGAGAATAAAGTCATAATATTACGAAAATAAAGTCATAACTGTTTAACGACAAAATTATTTAGCTAACATGTTGACTGTACGATACGACTGAGACAAACAGAGGCTGTTGTTTGGTTGAGCTGCTCACATCAGATCTTGATAACTCTATTGAAGCCTTTCTCTCATTAAAACAAGTTTTTTTCTTGTATTATTATTACATCTCGTAATATTGCGACTTTATTCTCGCAATATTATGACTTTATTCTCGTAATTTCCAAAAGAATAAAAAAGTAGTGCACTGCTGTATCCCGTGTTGCAATAACAGAAACGACGTGAACAAAACGATCTCTTATTGCCGATTTCCCCTCGACGAAAAAGAGAAGAAGAGATGGCTGAAGTTGATACGGTTTGTTTTGGGTGCCGGGGCCCTCTTCCACACTTTCCCTGTTAGACTTCCACCTGACATTGAACTAACTGTTATTACCCTATTTGAATTATAGGAATTTTTGAACAGACTTCGGGATGTCAGTAAAGAAGGATGTCACTGTATAATAGGTGACCGGTTCCTGTGCTGTAGCCATTGTTGTTTACGTGACCTAAAAATGCTAATGGACACGGAAGAGATTCCTAACGATTCCTTACGTCACACGAGCCATCCCCATTAGGGTAATTAATTTAGTAAACATAAACATAGTCCACATGAGTAAAAGTAGCCTATGAGGAGTGAAGTACATAACCGCTACCCCAACGGTAATTAACGGTTACTTTGGCTGTTGTATTAGCAACACATTAGCCTCCGACAGGTAGCTTGGTTAGCACTAAACTGATGGCAGAAAAACAAAATTAACAAATAAATCAACAATTACTAAATGGCTCTAGAAGGACATCTATCACAGCAAATAAAAGAGGCTTGTCAATATTTACTCAGTCACAAATCTGACAAAATGGCCGATGCAACAATGTCAGTTAAACTGTAACTGCCATGGAACTGTGCCAGCAGTGGTTACCGTAGCAACAGAACACCCAACTGAAAACAACTGCTGGTTTCTTTTATTAAACTTGACCCCCTTTTGGGCAGCAACCGTTGCTAAGGATGGGCTTTAGGTTTTTGTTAATATTTAGATATTATTTTAGTACTGATCAAACACTTGCTAGCTCGAACAAACAGTATTTACTTGCTATGATGTTATCTGAGTGTAATATGTAACTGTTGGTAAACATTTGGACTGATAACAGATACAAAGAGAAAGGAAGAGGCTATTTGTACAAGTCTGTCAGATCTATCTGTTTGAAGCTGAAAAACACAAAAGAAAACATTCTTCAGATACTTTTATGGGCAGAGGAAGGAGAGAAGTTGCATCAGAAACCTTTATTTAGTCGGGCGTATTGGCTTAAACTGAGGCCAGCGACGGCATCCACACTGGCGGACAGCAATCGATCTCGAGTAACATTAGTACTTTGTGTTAATTTGTGTTCAAATAGGGTTGGGGACAGATAAAATCCTCTTATGCTATATGCAATTCTGTATTATGATATAGTAGATTGTAGGAACTGTACATAACTGGGAATTTTTACATTTAAATACCTGACAAATCAAGATACTTGAGCACATTGGTGACTCTTTACCTCCTCACCTCCCCATTTTTCTGTATTTTATGTGTGAAAAAGGTTGAAATTATGACTTGTCAGCAACATTCCCGCTTTATTTTTTATTTTACTGCTCTTGACACTGAGTGTAATGTGTAACGTGGCTGATCAGTAGTAAAAATGTAGCTTCGCCTTGTCACGCCATGGCATATTTACCTCGCATAAAGAAGCCAGTGTGCTCGGAGAGGGAAGTGCTTGCTGCACAGTAACAGCAGCCAGGGCTTTGACATTAGTCAAGCAGTCAAATATGCTGCACTGCCTCACATCAACCTCATTTTAGACCTGTCCTTGCTGACTGCTTGTGTTTCTGGCTTTTGACAGACTGTTTTGGCTTAAAGGAACACAGGAGTTTAGTTCATATACAGTGTACAGTCACGTTTCTAAGGCTGTTATCGGTTTCCTATATGTGCGTCCAGAACAAATACCAGTCTGGACGTGTTTGGACTAGCGGAGTTGTGAGGAGGGGGATGTGTAGACTGTCAAACGCGAAGAAATATGACTTTAAACATAACACATGATATGGTGGAAGATCGACTCTTACGTGTTTCTCAAGATTTCCCACAGTGACACACCACACATTGATGTACTGTTGAAAGTCACTGCGTCCTTATTGTCAAGGCCACGCCATTCTTCACACACCGAGTGATGTTAGAGTCTTCAGTCATGCAGGTTTTGAATGAATGAATGAATGAACAGGTTTAATATAAAGAGGATACATCATCCTTATCCTACGCCTCCTTTCATTTATTAATCTTATTTGCAGTTACAGGCAGGTGAGCACAGAGCTGACCCTGCTTAATGTACATAAATACTCACACACATGCACCCTTGCAGCTGACATGCTTTTATCAAGTGTTTAGAATTCCCTCTCCCATCTGTCATCTTCCCTGTCTCGCTACTTCCTTTGCCCTTTTTCACTTCTTCTCCACCTGTCTTCCTCTCTCTCTCTCTCGTCTGTCTCACCCTGCCATAAATGGAGGTCCACCAGGCCTTTTATTTGGTAAAAAAAACATGATATTTGGAGGTGAAAACATTTATTTTTACTGTGACTCATAAACGAAGCCATGAGCCAAATTCTTTCAAGTTAGGACTTCAGCTGGTAAGACTGTTTTCCACCAGTCACTTTGGCAGGTAACCAGCCTTCATTTGGCTGCACTGCTGTCTTATAAAAACCTCTAGGGACACCTAGCAGTTAGAGATACTCTCAGCTGGACAACCAGGGTTCAGCCTCTGTGATGGCAGGCATCTGTGCTATAGAAATGTCACCGAATCTCTGCCAGCTGTGGGGTGCTGCTGTCCTCAGAGCCTTGTTGGTAGTGGACATACAAGATGGCTTGTGTGGATAGTTTAAAGAAGACTTATTATGCTTTTTTAATTTGCTGTCATGTTTTTAAAATTTTCTTCCTACAATGTAACCCAATGCAACAAAGATTAGGACGTTAAATTGACTTTACCCTGCCAGCTCCCTAGTACCAAATCTGTATAATGTCCAATTGAGCCCATGTGTGAATAGAGCAGGTAATTGTATGGAAAATTCATGGTGAGTGTGTCTGACTTTGATGATGTAGCTTTTATATATTGCTTTCCACTCTTGTATTGATATTGCAGATATGTCCAAATACACGTATTACCATATTTATATCAACGCAAAAAAAAAAAACAACCCCTCAATTTGCTACAGTTGCCACTCGCAGCTAACAGACGACATTTCGGTACTTAAAAGGTCCAGGATCGTCTGTAGGCATTTGAAAAAACTGATTTAGATGTCGATTACGATGGCAACGGTAGAAGCTTTGAAGCCTTCGGGTCGGCCCCACTTACTTTTGTTTCATTTGTGGACTGATAAACAGTAATTTCATCAAATGAAGGAGGCAGTGCTCACATACAGTGGGTGCTGCCCGTCAGTGGGCTTCCAGAAATAGACCAATCAGAAGAAAGTGGGCTTTGAGGGAAGGGGGCCTTAAAGAGGCAGGAGCTCAAATGGTTTATTGTAGGGCTGCATAAAGGGCCAGTAGAAGATATTTAAAGATTTTTTTTAAACTGTGAATCATGCAAAGCTATTCTAGTGGAGTGAATGAAATGAAAATATACAGCTGGAAATTAACATAATATATCCTCTTTAAGTTTGCTATACTTAAAATACTGGGTAAAGTCGAGCATCATCAGGCTTGCCTTTTTAAAATGCGTCCTAACGGAGTTTCTATATTTATGTTTCTTCCATGACAGGTACTAAACGTAAAGGCCTGCAGTGGGTAATAGATGTGACCATAGCTTACCCCAAAGCAAAACCCATGGACATCCAGACGTGGATCTTTGGTTACAGGCCTCCCACAGTCACACATGTACACTACAGGTAAGAATAAAAATGTTTGGTCATTAAATTTACCTGTTTCCATCTAACATTTGTCTAACAATACCAATACAACAATAACAATTTGGCTGATAGCTGATGCCGATACTGGTGTTTTTGTGTTGTTATATAGTCAGGGAAAGTAGTCTACAAAGAGAAGCATCTTTGCCTTGTTGCTTGCTCAGTCTATTTTCTTCTCATCTAAGCTTTGAGACGCAGAGCTCTACAGCAGCTCATTGTCTGGGCTGCTGCATGGAGCACATCAGTGTTTGTGACAGTGATGGAAAGCAGAGTTGATTATTTCTCCAATATCTGAGTTGGAAATGACCAACATTAGGCTGGTAGAATACCATCTTACCACTGGTGTCAGACAACAAGGCCAGTATCGTCTGATACTGATGTTCAGCAGATATATTGGGAGGGGGGCACCAGAACCATTTTTACTAAGCAAATTTCTTGTGCAGCCAACATGCAAAGAGGCCACAGGCCACTGACACTGCATCACGTGGAAGTGCACCACATTACATCATGAAATAAGCCAAACATATTGTTTGTAGTTTGTATCATTAATGCATTTTAAACATTAGTGTTGTACTTTCAGGTCATAATTACTAGCTGTAAGGTTTTCAACTAGAAAGATCTGTCCACATATACACATATATATATATATATATATGCCTTCACAACAAACCAGAGAAAAAAACATGTCCTTCATAAGAGGAATCTATATTACCAGTGTCCCATCACAGGTCTATAATAGAGTTAAAAGTCACTTAAGATCAGTACACAGAGACTTTGAGGCTCCATACTATTCATGTGACTCACTTATATCGAGGGAGACCTTGAGGACTGTCCACCCACTGATAACAGTGTTCACTGCAGAAACTTAACTTTAACAGGGTTGTTTGAAGAGTTACAAGTTGTGTTAACAATACTCAGCACTGTCTCTGTGTGTTAACCATCCCCTCATTACGTTATCTCATGTGTGCAACATGCTTGCTTTTCCTCAGTGTTGATTCTAGCCAGAGGTGACTCAGGCTTTTTGCAGTAGCACTAAAATTAGACTATATGTAAAATTGGAATTCATATTACTGAAACAATTGATTGATTTCTCAATCAATGGAAAATTAAGAAGCAGGTATTTTGCTGGAGGATTTTCTAATTTTCTTTGTCATATTAATTAGATAGTTAACTAATTATCTTTCGATTTTGGACTTTTGGTTGAACAAAACAAGCAATCTGAAGACGTCAACTTGGGCTTTAGGAAATTATAATGAAAATTTTTCACATTTTAAAGTGTTTTTGTAGAGTTGACACCTTGTTCTACTGCAGGTGTACTTGAATGTGATAGATTTTTATGTGAGTGTGCAAGACAAAACACAAAAGTTTTAGTTGGTGATAACGCAGTGTAACCTTAGTGGGTTTCAAAGGACATGTTGTAATGTGAAAACTTTGATGCAGGCTGTAATTAACAGTAAACACATTCATCATCCTGTATTCTGTAGCTAAGGATATCATTGCTCTTATGCAAAGCAAATGCATTCCCCCCTCCATATTGTCCTGCTGTCAGTGCCCTCCAGGTTCTCTCTGATGCTAATCCATTCACTCAAGGATATGATGAAGGGGGGCCGGGATTAGATTTTCTGTAGACCTGATTCAAGATATGTGTGGCCCTCTGTGCATTGTCTTGACAGGCGAGATTAGAAGGGCTGTATCCAGGCTCAAGCAGCAGTCATTGGGTAGAGGTCATTTTAACCCTTAATGTGGTCTTTCACCGGCTGGACAACCTCCTGACACAGCTCATGTGTATATGTTCACCTCTGGGTGCAGGGTGGGATTGGCCAAAGTAAAAGGTGATTTATGAACCCTGACTCACCTGCTGCTCTCAGGAGGCTTCTGTGCCCACTTGGCTAAGCTAAGGACTCATTAAGTCTGTAATTAGAACGAGCAAAGGATGCACTAGTCCCATCCTGCCTCTGGGACTCTCTAATCAGCCATTGACACAATCAGCTTCCCTCGCTTGGTCAGCAGCCCTGCAGCCTGGGGACGGACAGGGAGGCACCCAACCAAGCTAAAGGCACAGATGTTACTGTTACAAGTGTGCACACTCAGTTCCGGCCACGTCGATGACACTGATCTCAGAAGTTAGGCTCATGCTGGTACAGGTGCAGGAGTCAACAAGAGGATTAATCTGCCTGCTGATCAAGGGAACACTGTGGGGGAGTGAGCAATATGATGCACTTTGGTGATGCACATAGAGGTGGCTAGACAAGTGTGCCACCCTAAGACTGTGTTTTCTGCTGTGTCAGTTTAGGGCAGTTTCTACAGTGAGTGCACCTTTTTTTATTTTTCATCACCCTTTCCTACAAATAGTAAAATGTAAAGAATATTAAGGAATTTGGAGTGCTATGGTTCCTGTACACAGCACTTTAACGGCTGAGCTTTTAGCATCATGAACAATAATAGTCAACGATCCTCACACACAACAAAGATTTCTCCGGTCCGACCGACGACGACAATTTAACCAGATTAACATAAAACAAATCTATTAGGTTAATGATTCTTGGCCTTCGGTTGTAGTGTTTGAGTTGTTTCAGCAGACTCTGCGTTGCCTTCTTTATCAGTAAGTTTGTCTTTTTCAATGCCACCAAACTTGAAAAGCTCCAGTCTGGGTCGGTCAAGGATTTTGAGCTCTCTGGGGAAATCGGCAAATTTTATAAATGGGTCATTTTATCAAAATATACTGTTCATACGCAAATTGAACCAAAAAAAAACTCCTGATAAAGAACTAATTTTGGCTCGAAACATTATTGCTAATGTGATAAAATAGGAATTTGAATAGTGTTGCGATTCCTTTGGAGGCACAAATCAAATTAAAAACCAACCTCATTGAACTAGAAGTGGATAATATCCAACATATTTATAATAAAATACAATTTGTATTTGAAATGGTATGTTGAGATGGTCCTGAGAGCAGCCATATATTAGCTAATAGTTGTCCATGCTGACCTGGGAATGAATAGCAAAAAAAAGCTTATTGTATTAAGCTAGTTGTATTGACAAGATTGGGGATTCCAGATCAGAGATTGTTGTTATGCTATTATAAGTTCAGAACTGATGGGTTTTAATCAGAAAACCTGCAGAAAAGAGACTCGTCAGCCGTCACATACAATGTCGCAGTCTGTGACACCAAGCACAGCGTCAGCAGTCGGCCCGTCTGATTCGGTATGTTGAATCTGCAGACTGTATGAAAGCTCCCTGACTGACTGTTAAGTTTACCAAATCAGCGATTTCACCCATTTAGTGAGGTGTCGCTTTATTTTTTGCATCCGCTCCTGTTCTACAAGCTGACGACCAACGATTGTGTAACCAGATTTCGCGATCGCATACAAATGGTGAGCTAGTTTTGTATTTATTTTGTCTTTTGGTTTCTTTTTGGATTATTAAAACCGACGAGTTATTTCCTCCCTCCCACGTTGATGCTCGTCAGGTGTTAGCCAGACGTCAGCTGCAGTCTTTGTGGCGTGTTAAAGTCCAACAGTTCAAGACATGAAGTGTTTGATCGTTCTTTGCAGTCGTGTTGGTGCGTCAGGGCCCTAAATCTGACGGCTTCTACACGAACTGACCTTGATGATAGGCCCGTCGTCCTCCTCCTGCGTTATCTCTTTACGGGGCTGTATAGATTACTACGGCGCCTGAGCCTCCGCTTCAAAACAGGCAACTGAAAATTGAGTAATATTCTAGATGAATCCATGCTGAGCGCACTTTTTTTTTTTTTTTTTAATCCTTCCACCTCCCTCTTTCTCTCACTGCCTTTCGTCCTCACCCCTCAGCCTCACCCTCCCTCACTGTGTCTCCTGCCCTCTCCCCATATAATCTCAGTCTTCCAGATTGCAGCATCATAAGCCCTCTGTGAATGGCAGATGGGAGAGCTAGGTGGGCGTACAAAGGCCGAGCGAGGGCAGTAGTGGGTGTTAAATACGTTAAAATCCCTTTCTTTTAAATGCACCTTCTCCTCTCTTTTTTTTTATTTTGCTGCTGTGTGCGTTTCTGAAAGCTGCTGTTTGAAAATATCTGAAAGGTGACATGATTTATGGAGTCGGAGTCTGCCTGGTCATCACATGGATGCTTTTCGAGCTGCACACCTGGCTTTCTCCCTGAAACAAGGCACTCTCACTCAGAATTGTTGAGTTTGCAGCCGTACTGCTTTCTTAAGATATCTGAGGCAGATTTTTTTCTGAGCACTTTGTAAAAAAGGTTGCAAAGTCTGTAGTCGCTAAAGCAGACACTACATTTCCTCCTTTTTACTGAGGTTCATCCAGGATCAATATCTCTTACACCCTTATTTTACCTGTGAGTGTAATGAGAGCCTAGGTGATTAGAGATGGTGTCTTGGGATAATGAATGAGTAGAGGATTGTTTTTTTTCCAAAGCTTACAGTCTTCAGAGGACATTTGTTGCCTTCGAGACCCATTACAGGAGTCATCCCCCACCCATACTCGCTGCAAGAGTCAGAGTTCAAAGCCCATCAGCAGGGGTGAGACAATGGGTATCTGCATGTCTTTAAAAGCACTGAAATTAGTTTCCTCAAACAAAAGCCTTAGAAGAAGCCTTAAAAAGTCTGAATCTGGATTTACAAAACTCTTGAATATTTTTATTAGAAACATTATTGTGAATAATTAAACATTATTGTGACTTATAAAATATTTTTGTGTCAGATGGTGGGCTGTTGGACGACATTATACACCTAAGAACTAAAAGTAGGATTGTTTCGACCGTGAATTGTGTTGAAAGAGGCTGTTTAATCCTTTTTGTGGAGTTTCAGTCAACATCATTTGACCTGTAGCAAACAAGGAAGCTCATCGGCCCATAAAGTATTGATTTTAGACTAAACTTAAATGAATTTCATTAATAATGAATGAATTTTTAATCGGTTTATCAGTTCATTCAGCCTGTGTCCAAGTCATGTCAGTTTAATTAGTTATATTATTATGAATTTTTATGAACAGCTGGGAAGTACAGACAAAATGGGATGTAATTATAAGTAATTCTATTCTTATATAACCCCTACTGGATTTCCATTGTACTTTAATACTTTGGCCAGTATGATTGTGAACAAGCTATTAAAAAGTCACCTTTGTGAACACAAGAGAATGTTAACAAAATGTAATTAAAAGTAACAAAGTAACAAAAATACTTGGGTCCAATGTCCCCTTTCATGGTGTTATATGTATTATAGGATAATTACTGATTCATTAACTTTTGGGCAGTAATTAAAGACTTCAAGCAGCAACGACAGTATTGGGCTGTTTAAACTGCAGATTCTGTCAATAATTGAGACCTGAAAACCTTGTTTTGTAATGTAGTTGGTATCTATAAACCTGTTTTTAGTTTAAAAACCTGTTCTAAAATATTCCTACTAAACTATAAAGATGTCCAGATACAATCTGATTTCCAGATTTGTATTTGCCTCGATACTGACCTTATTAAGCAGATCAGGCATCAGCCAAGACCAATCCACATTAAATACAGCTTTTTTGTCAATTAATAATTTTCAGTTGGTTAATCAGTTAATTCGCTTCCTTCACTTCAGGCTGTTTTTAGTGTGCTAAGGTCTACAGATTTTAAATGTGGGGGAAAAAAGATAACCCTGACTCTGTATCGGGAAAGAATACGAAAGAGTAATTAAAAGTGTATAGATAAAGAATATTGATAGGCTTGTATTTAAATGATACATATCTGATCTTGTGTACAGTTTGTCTCTGGGAGGAGTGTTCCTACTTCTTTACGGTCAAACTGGCCTCACACATGCTCCCTCATAAACAGAAGGGTGTTCTGACAACTGTGTGACCATAAAGTCAGTTCGGGCCACAGAGTTCACATCCACCGGTGACAGCGGTTTTATGGCCCCTTCTGACCTCTGCACTGATAAGAGGTCGATGCTCCTATGCTAGGTGTTATTAACCTCCTCACTGCTCCACCCACACCCTCCATCTCTCTCCCCACCGCGTGTCCTCAAATCACAACAGCAACACTCATGTCAGAGACATATGGTCACGGTGACCAGGTGAAAGTGCTGCTGCCACGTAGACGCAGATGTCAGAGTGTAGGGATAACGGTACCAAAACATGTTTTTTCTGATCAAATTCAGTTCCAAAGTGGTTTTAAATTCTCGTGCGTGACTTTTTACAAACTAACCGAATATAAACATGAAGTGACATGAAGTATTTAAGTCTCTTGTAGCGCTACGTGGCTACACAAATAAATGACTGATTATGAGCATTACTGTTCCGACACTGCAACTCAACTCACAAACCATAACTAAACGGGCAGAAACGTGAAAATAAAGAGGCTTTTTTTGTAATAATACAGGAGGATTGTGAGTGTGGTTGCTATTTTTCATTTCACTCGCTTTTTATTAGTAGGGAACTGTTAAGACACAGGGGGCAGGACAAAAGCTTTACACTCTGTTTTAACCTGGAAAATCCCCACAGTCATTAATGTGTTAATGTGTTACTATGGTTACAAAATGATGTTGTATAAACATAGGCCATACATCGGTTATACAGCTCGGGAGTGATTGATAGCTCTGCAGTTTACAGTAAGTGGTGGATTCATTAGAAGTTGAGCTTTTGGATTTTAAAATCCTGTTTTTGGTTTGATTTCACCCAACAAATGTCTGCTTTGAGGTGGACTGAGACCTTTTACAGGTGGTCTTGGTTAGGTTGTTTAGTCCACTTTTGTTGTCCACACCAGCTTTTAAATATTGGCTATAAAGGCAGGCATAAAGATAACCACCGATATTACAACCTCATGTATGGTCCATGTGCAGTATGTGACACATAGTCAGTTGTGTCCACTCTGCATGATGGTAACAAATTCTTGAGGGTGTAAGAGCAGCTTTAACAGACGTTAGTTTTAAAGAAGACCTGTAGTTGCAATTCAATTTATAACTCATAGATATTAAAATAATGCTCACACTGTAATAACAAGTCTTGCTACATAAGAAATGGGATTTTCCCTGCAATGTTTTACTTTGGGGTAAGCTGTGTCTACATCTGCTGATCTGACACACTTAAAGTAAACACTGGGCTTTCCCTCTCAATACTTATTTTACACCACTAATTCAGAACTTCCATTTTAGTCACTTGGTTACTCTGTCGCAGGCGTTGGTGAGCAACTGATTACCTGCACGCACATGTGATAATATTTTTGTAATTGTTGAAAATTATCTCTTTGTTGTTGTGGTAGACTTCCTTGGAATCTTATAATTTAATTTCAGCTTGTTGTTCACATCAGTTAACAACATATTTTTATGTTTTTCAGACTAAAATCTAACTTGACGACACACATGGCAGAGAATGATTAGAAACCTGAATGTAAAACACCTGATCATAACCAGGATACTAGTGCTCATTGTGCTCATTTTACAGTGTGAGCTAAGGCTGCTATCACTTGACAGTATTTGTAGAACATAAGGAAATTCTTTGATCAGCACACCCTCACCAAAAATGCTGAGTAATGACCTGACAGCTCATTAGAAGAAGAACGTGATAATTGGCACTGCTACGTTAGTGAATACAATGTCAATCAAAAGTATGTACAGCCTTTTGTTAAAAGTCCAGTGTGTAGGGATTCAGTTGCATCTAACGGTGTAGTTTCAGACCCCGTCGCTTCATTCCACCTTCCAAGAACAAAGGAGAAACTATGGTGGCCGCCAACGCATGAAAAACACCCCTATCTAGAGCCAGTGTTTAGTTTTTCCCTTTTGGGCTACTGTAGAAAACATGGTGGACTCCATGGAAGGCGACCCGCAGCTCATTTTAAAGCAACAAAAACATAACGATTCCCACTTTAAGGTGATTATACACTAATGAAAACTTACCTATGAATATTATATTCCTTTTCTGCCAATAGATCCTCCTAAATGTTACACACTGGACCTTTTTAAGTATCCATCACTGATATGATATCACTGAATATCTTAAGTTACATTTAAGTTAGTGAGCTTGTCTGTCAAAGTGTCTGTAAGTAGCTGCTTACTCCTGTTGTGCTTCAGCCTTCGGTAGAGTATCTGAAAATGTTTTTATGACAGAAAATAGTTTTATGTATCGACACGCAGCCAGTTTTCTAAACTTTTCTCCCTCCGGTCGAGCCTTTTCTTCGTCGTCCTCTTTTTCTTTGTTTTTACATCTGCTGGTGAAGATTTTGTCGTGTCCATTGTTCTGCACCAAACCATTTCCTGGAACATAGGCAGCCTTGAGCCAGAGAGGAAGCAGATTAAAGACTAAATGGAGCAATTAAAGAGCGGACTCCTACTGTCCCTCAACTCCTCTCTGATTGCAGATAAGCACTTGGCATTCTGCGTACAAGAGCCCTTAAGAGTCATGCGGAGTGTGTGGTTTACTTAGTAAAATTATACAAGGAAATCTCCATCGTTATTGATCCGGTGTAGAACAATATTTTCAAAACCTTTTCATATGCTTTATGTGACTTTAGTGATTCTTTGTTTAATTGTTGCGTTAGCTGGTAAAACTGACCCTCTCTCCACAGGAAGATTTGGATAAAGAACTCGAAGGAGGCAGTTTGGGATTTGGAGCTTCATTGCACATAGATGAGGACCCTTATCTTAACTAGAAAAAGACTGGGAGTTGGACAGCAGCCTTTTTTTTTTTTGGTCCCTAAGCTACACTGGCTGCTAATCTCAATATTCACCTTTTGCAACATTGTGCCCGAGATCAGGCCCCCATGGACACCCTCTTTTGTTTCTCAAGTCGGAGAGATTTAGGGCCGTATAGAGTCCCCAAACAATGACTGGCTACCCTCCAAAGAGGCTTGTTGAGTGGACAGACATTCCCAGCAACAGTCCAGATTTAATTAGCTTCCCAGTCTTGTTAGAAGGGGAAACAATATCTCAAGAATAAGAGCTATACAGAAGCTAAATGGTTCAAACAAGGCAGTAAAAAGAAGATCAACAGCTTCTGATTTGCACTTATAACCCTAATTAGACTTTCTTCTAATGAAGAAATACATAAAAAACTATATTTGAATTTAATGTTAGGTTCATTTTCCAGAAATCAATAACCACTTGCAAGTAAAGAAGTACGTTATCTGTTGGATGTAGCTCAGGTCAACATATGGTAAAAGTTTGATGTTTCAGGTTATTGACAGGAGAAACTGCAGCTCTCTCACAGCTGTCTGTCTGACTGTGCGCCAGGGTGTCATGTTAACAAGCAGGCTGGTGCCAAGTGGGTTAGGGTGGAAATGAGAGCGCTGCCGTGGCCCCGCGCCAACACATCACCACCAGTTCCTCACCACCACCACCACCACCATCACCATCACCACTGTACTCTGTTACGCACGCCGCTGCACCTCTCGGCACAACAAACATCGCCATAGTATTGTTTCTTTTCACTAAGCACTGTATTGACCCTCTAGTGCAGTGTAACAGCGGAGCATGGTTAGCATACTCATCCTCGCAGTTGGCATTCGTTGTAACTGTGCAACCTGCAGGCGAGACGGTACGCTGATTGCCTGTCTGTTTCCTGTGAGCCAAAACGAGACCTCAGATGTTGGCTGCAGCTTGAACTTTTGCACTAGTGCATCAAACAAGACCAGACAACTTGCAGTTTAACGAAGACCTGAACTGTTGCAGAACCTCCGCTAGGTCACAGTAGCGTTGACCTGTGTACATTTTATGCAAGAATCCGTCCTGCCAGGCAACAATGGCAGCTCTCATAGAGGTTAGCTAGGTTGGGTTATAGTTAAAGAACAGCACTGAAGGCTTTTCTTGGTGGAAAACACGACGTTCGCTTGTTAAACTTGGTTAAGTTTAAGCTTTAAACAACATAAAGTTGAATCGATCAGTTGATTAGCAGAAAATTATTAGAATTGAACTATTCTTATAATCTATTTTTTATTATTATTATTATTATTATTATTATTATTATTATTATCTATTAATTTTGGCTCATTCCAGCTTCTCAAGTGTGAGGATGTTATGCTAGTTAGTTCTAGCCCTAATCTAAAATTACCCATATGACTGGAGCAAGACTGTGTGATTGGTAACAGCCTAAATGTAGAGCTGTGTTTTCACTGAAGGAAATTAACCCAGTGAACTTCCCACATGCTGGTTGATTCAGGCTCTTACAAAGGTGGCTTTAGACATTTTTCTCCAAACAAAACCTTGCTGATAGACCAGTGAAAGCAGCTGATACAGGGAAGATACTGTATGCTAACTAAGCAGGTTGTGTTTATTTGCTCTGGACCCGAATCAGCAGCGCCTCCTTCAACCTCAGCTGCCCTCAGCAGCCAGACGCCAAAAGATCCTGATTTCTGCATGAATATTTCAGCTGTAGGAAAGCGCTGTGGCTGCCACCTGCTACCCAAAGGCCTTTAATTGCTCAAACCTTCCGATAAGTGGCCTGAGCCGGCTCCTATTCTCCTCTGCCAGGATTACAGAGCTATCGGTTTACATTCACGAGTACAGAGGGCCTTTGGCAGGCATCCTATACCGGAGCAGGTGTGAAACGCTCTCTAAGCTTGCGCGTGTTGCATTCAATCAAACATTTAATAATTAATTAATTTATATTTAAAGATAACACCACCATGAAAAAAAAGACACCAAAGATAGACAATAATAGGAGTTACATGTGCAGCCAAGACCACAAATTACCACCTATCAGCACAACTTCGAAGCAGTTACAGGAAAACACAGGTTTTATTGTTCTAGTGGTGACTTGCTTGATTTATCCTTTTGCTTTAATTGCTACTTTCTGTCCACATATCATCATATCAGTCTCACTGTTAAGGGGTGCTGATGTGTCTATTGTTCTCATGCCTTCTTTCTGAGCTTATTTTCTCTTTTCTTGGTGCTTTGAGAATGCATCAGTCGGTTCCTATGGCACATCAGTAACACGAAAGACACCTGATATCTTCAGACACAGTAGGAGAAGCTCCGTGGAACGTCTTGCTTTGGCCTCTAATCACCCTATCAGGTGGCACCAGCAGCTTAGCTCCAGTTTTGTGCAGCCAGAGCCGCTCTGGGGGTCTGGTGTTGCTGTTGGGAGGGGAAAAAAGCAGTTTTATCTTCAAAAAGTCGACTTTATTAGAACCTTTAGCAATAGGAAACGGTGGATTTCATCCTCAGTTTTATCTTGAACTTAGTTTTAGTGAGTTTCTCCGCTGCTAGGGATATAAGTTGCTTTACTTAAAGCAGGACCTTGTTCAGACATGCCACAGAGAAACACCCACACAGTGAACCTCTGGATAATGAGTAGAAGGGTCGGTAGATATGAGCTTAAAATATACAAACCAAGCGGAAGTCTGTGTTGAATCATCAGCTCCTGCCCTTCTGATCTGTGGAACAAGCAGGCCAAGCCTTTTCCTGATTTGGTCCCACAGACTGATTCAGGTTCAAAGACCACATTTTTACTGTTGTGTCAATCTACACTGAGGACCTCTCTGGCTGTAGCTTTTTACACCAATAATATTCAGAATATGGGCTCATAAAAAGTCTTTGTGTAAACCTTTCTTATCAGACGTCTCTTCCTCATTCCAGAAGAACTTATATCAAAGGTTTACACCCTTTTTTTAAAACCACGAACACTGTTTTTATTTTGTATTTTAATTACATTTATCATTTTATTTATGGGATCATGTGAATACTTTTGTGGAAGTAAGTGCCACGGCTAATGATTAGTTTCATTCATCAGTAAGGAATCATTTTGTCTGTGAAATGTGAGAAGTTGGAGAAAAATTCCCAGAATTCCCATTACAACTTCCTACAGCCCATGGTGACGTCACATTCCTTGTTTTATCTGATGGTCTGTCTTAACATCTAAACATAATAGTTTACAGTCGTGTAAGACAAAGAAATACAGTAGATCCTCACATTAGAGAAGCTGAAATTAAAGACTGTTTGACATTTTTGCTTGAGAAGTGATGTGAGGAACAATTAATAAACTATCAAATTAGTTTTCCTACTCAATTTTCTATCTAAATTCGTGTTTCCAGCTCAATCTTAGACCACTGATAATCAGACTAAATGCTAATTCTGAGCAAAAATACATCTATTCTCCATTAATCCTCTATTTTCTATGATAAATAATATTGATTACTTTTTATTTACGGGGTCACGTGACAACTAGATCGTGTAGTTCGTACCTGCAACAGAGTGGAGAAACATGTCTGTGTGTTCTTAAAAGACAGACAGGAGTGCCGTTGCTTTTTGCTTAGATTGCCTTTTAATACACATTGATCACTTAAGTAATCGATACTGTATCACTTATTGCTTCCCTCTTAAAGAAGCTTCCCTCACAGGCACAGATGTACTTTTACAGTGGATATTATCCGGTCGGGAGTATTGAGCAAATGTTGAGTGCAGAGGAAATGTTTGTCTGAGGGAGGAGACTGTAACCTCTATTTGAAGGTGACCAGGAGCTGCCTGTGTGGGAGTGCAGCTGACTAGGGACCCCTTCTGGCTAGAAACAAGATTTCATCAGCACTCTTCATTATTGGCTTATAGAAGTGACCCTTTTTTATTAGCCATACACTGTTTTTAACAATGTCAGCCAGTGCGTCAGTCCGTAAAAATAATGTTTGAGCCAGCTGGGAATGTTAAATAAACAGCTTGTGGAGGTTGATAACTAGATGTTGGTATTTTGGGAAACTATTTAAGCAAATCTGTAAGCAAAAATGTCAACGACTCTCTGGTTTCTGCTTCTTTTAAATGTCACGATTGGCTCGTTTCTGTCATCTTCTGTGATAGTAAAGTGAATATTTTGGAGTGTTTGGTCTGTTGGTCAGACTGTTGGCTCCCTCGTCTTCATCAGGGTGGTCTCTGAGGCTGCTTCTGGTTTCTGTTTATACAGCCATGTAACTGGTAAACAAAACATTATCACCCCGCTTCTCCCACAGTGTAATTACTCATGGTAAAAAGTGTGTAAAAGAAATGTAAAAGTTACAAAGCACTACAACCATATTTTCAGAATACTTTATAGCAAATACAATCTTTCATTGTTGAGGCACATTTCTTTATTCTTTAAACCAAATTTTTCTGTTTGTTGGGGAAAATGTATCAATTTAAGTCGTCACCACAGGCTCTGGAAACTCGTGATGACCAGTTTTGCTCTCGTTCTTGCCAGAATCTAATAGTGCTGCTTCTCTCTAGCTCGGTGGCAAAACTGATTTAACTTTTTCAGCTTTGCTAGTTTTTATTTTTTTTATAGACGTTTTCTTCCCACACACTACTAAGCGAGCCATTTTGTGCAGCTACGTGACTTGTCTGTCTCCTGTCAGGGCTCTCCTCAGCACTTCTGTCTCCCTCTGTTCACTCTGATGAGCCTGCCAGCTAATGAATCCCCCTCCCCACCCACCCACCCACCCAAAACAAGCTGAAGCTACAGCAAACACACAGACCGCCGTAATAGATTCCAGTCTGAAATAGACTCTGTTCAGGGACCACGGCTGACACCCCGGGTTTGGACTGCAGTTTCCACGACGGATCAATGCAGACAGTTTCTGCCGAGTGAGACTTCAGTGATCCTTTTTTTGTGCTTCATCTCACTCCCTGTGTCTGCCTGTCTCTCTCTCTCTTCCTTCAGGATGTACCCAATAAAAGAGGTTCCTGTGGAGACCGAGCCCCTGACTGACTGGCTGTATCAGAGGTTTGTGGAGAAAGAAGAGTTGCTGGCCCACTTCTACGACACAGGTCTGTCTCACCATGTCTCAAATGTTGTGTAAGGAAACATAAACTATAATGATGATAGTGCAGCCACTGGGAATACTTCTTTTTATTTTTAAAGCCATATTTAGTAGAAACGTTTGTGAAACCATGTCCAAGCTTCAACCCTATGGGTGGGCGTTACCCATGGCAACGGTTGACTGATATTTAAGGGCCGTTGTTGCTAGGATACAAACCGTCAACTTCCTAATGTTTAATAATGAAACCCCTGTTCAGCATTTGGGAGGACCCACTGTGCCGTTCGTGGCACTAATTAAGGGTTCCCACGCCTCCTGGAAAACCTGGAAATTTAGAGACTAGTTTTCCAGGCACGAAATTACCTGGAAATTGATTAAAATGGCCAAATATCCTATCTATCTAAACCTTTGTTGTCCTGGAAACCCCTCACTCAGATCTCCTACGTAAACCTTGGTGCATATTTAGTTTGAAACTCGACTATTGATAATATAAACTGTACAACACTTTTTACCGGATGCAAAGAGGAACTGACTTGCAACAATCTTTTGGGCATCAAGTCTGTTTCTTCCCGAGGTCCAAAATAAGTGCATACAGCCTATTTATGATCAAATATCTTGTTGCTGTGGTTGATAAATACATGTAGTGATGTTAATTGTACGTGCATTGAACACTTTAACTTTCTAGAAGACAAATTAGATTTGATACTTATGGGCTGTGGTCAAATTAATGTAGTCTGTTTGGCTGAGACATCAGCTTAAATGTGAGTAAGTGCCGTCCTGTAATGTGAAGAAAAACTCCTGGAAAATGATTTGTGACTCCCATTAGATTTTACTTTTGGTTCTTGTTATTTTAACACCTGCTAAGTCACTCACAGCTTTCCCTCACAGTGCCAATGTGCCAAAGTGTGACTTATTTCGACTTCAAGAGGCTACCTTAAATTAGTCAGACTTTGGATGGAATTATTTTAAATACGAGGATGCTTCACTATGTGCAACCACTCCTTTTTCAGCCGCTGTCACAGTGATTCTCTCCCATGTATAATCTACCTGGGGAAATCAGGTGTGCTTAATCTCCTAATCCTCCAAATATAGAAACCAGCTTCCTCATCACACGATGTATAAGAAATCAGTTATATGCAGGAAGTCGAGCATTACTTAAACGTGTGTTAACATACTGACGGGCTGTGTTTGTCACACATTGTACAAAAAAGGTTCTAGCTAGCGTTGGCTTGATCCAGATAGGGTGACAGTGATTGACCAGACTGTCAAACCTCACAGCAACAAGTAGTCCTGTAACAACACGCATTAATGCCACGTTCACACCATATCATCATCATTTCTACCTTGGGGTACTTAAATTCTGACCAAATAAAGTCAAAACAAACACAAACAATATACATTCACTGATTTCTCTGTGGCGTCCTAGTTTAATAAATCTAAACACATCAACCCCTCTCTGTATCTTGTTTTCCCCAACAGGAACATTCCCCCTTGAAGAAGGACAGAAGGAGGCAGTTTCACGGCCGATGACCCTCGACCCCGTGTGGCTGTGTATTATCCAGTTGTTTGCTTTCGCCTCCGGCTTCGTGTGGTACAGCGTCCTCCAGTACCTCTACTGCTGTTTATTTTGAGTGCGCTGATGAGGCGAGAGTCTTTATCGGACCACTGGAAAAGCCTCAGGATCGGTTGGTGTGTGGCCTAGCGTCATACATGCCCCCCCACCCCCCCTCCCCCCCCACCCCCCTACGATGGATGAATGTACATTTTCAACAGAGGAGAGACTTTAACAGGAAACAAAACAAAAAAAAAACCATAGGAAGACACAGACACAGATTACAATTACCCGAACAAGATGAAACTGGTCAGAGGCATAAGTTATCTTGCACACAACCCTAACACCACACACTCGCTCCAACGGCCTAGCAGAATAATCTCTCGCACTCGTCACGACTCACATTTTGATGTTTACACGTCCTCATACACGTAGACGCTCACACGTACATAACTTTTTATTCAAAGTTAACAAAATGAGGCTCAGGACTCCTCCAGAAGATGCTCTGGACCGGACTCTCTCTCTGTCTCTCTCTCTCTCTCTCTCTCTCTCCCTCTCTCTCTCTCTCCCTCCCTGTCCCCCTCTCTCTCTCCCTCCCTGTCCCTCTCTCTCTCTCTCTCTCCCTCTCTCTCTTCCCCTCCTAGGCTTTAGCCACAGTAGTTTTACAGAGTATAAAGTGTGTATGGACGCGCGTGAGTGAGTGAAAACAACGTGACTAGAAGCATAATGGCTGCCCTTATTCTTCTTCCTGGCGAGAGTTGATGAAGCCCACTGGACCTCTCTTTCAGGCCGCTGACTAGCCGGCTGGCCACACCTTCCAGAGCGAGCGGCTGTGTGAACGTTGAGGCTGCGCAGCCGGCCGCTCCTCTGGCCTTCATTGCACTAAAGATCCATACTGCCCTAACTGCTCCCTGTCCCAGGAAATATTCCTGAGTGGTAGCTGTCAATGTTTTGATTTCTTTTTGTTTCCTTCCCGTAACCTGCATATCTCCAGAACAACGGCCATTGTATTTGTTGTTGATGTCTTTTTTTTTTTTTTTTTTTTTTTTTTTGACTTTTTATTCCCCCCCTGTCTCTGACTGTCTGTCGAGGCAGTATTCTGAGCTCACTAAGAAAGGGGGGGGATATCATGTTTACACTGGCGGCCCTGCTGAAAGCCTAAAGGAATGGTGGCTATGATGCGGCGCTTGATTTGATTTTAAGGATCGTTTTCTGTGTCAGACGTCGGAGGCAAGAGGAAGAGGAAGACGGTGCTTTTCAGTGCTAATTTAAAAAAAGAAAAGAAATATAACCGTGGTGGCACGCAGGGCAGGAATTTGCAGTCTGATCAGCTGAAAAGTTATTCCCTCTTTGTGGATTCCCCTTTTCACCCTCTGCGCTACAACACACACACACACAAACACACACACAAACACACGTGCACACAGAGCCATGTGCAGCTACGCACAGCAGAGTAGACGTCTGTCTCAAAGGATTATCTCAGTGAGCCAGACTGAGGAGGCAGAGACTCTTATTCCCCCATTGGACTACATAGTTTTACAAATATTTAAGCCATATGCTTAGTGTCGTTGGGGTGGGGAAAAGACATGAGGGGGGGTAAAAAAGATTTTTATAGAAAGCTACCCTAATGTTCAGCATTCTAAAATAGAGATTTTGGCTTACAGAACTATAGGTGTCATTACTGTAAATTTACAGCATAACCTGCCTAAGTGAGTGTGTGTGGTTGTCTTTTCCCCCCATTTTTGATATATATGATTCATGTCGTGATGCTCTGTGACGTCAGAGTGTGGCGGCGGCGGCGGCTTCACCACAAGTGGTCAAATTTGATTTCATTTTAAAATTACATGAACTGTCGTCCTCATGTCATGGTATGTTTAAATCTTGTACATAACAAAGCTGAGGAAGAGTTTTCATTGTTGGAAATGACTGCAGCGTTTCTCTTTTTTGTTTTTCTTTTTTTTTTTGGTCCGTGATAATTTCAGAGAATTTTAGTTTAAAATATCATGAATGTTTTTTAAAAAAAATGTTAAAAAAAAATGGAGACAAAAGCAAAGGATTTTTCCCTCACTTCTCAGTGTTACCCTTTTTTATTTATTTTATTTTTTATTTTTCTTGAGTTCGCTGACCAGGAAGGTTTGTGGCTTCAAGACGTTAGAGCTACTGTACGTCCGTGTGCTGGCTGACACACACACAACGTTTGCACAGCGACACACGGGCCCAGTTTCAAACTTGTACCATTGTACATTTTAAATAATCAGGATTTAGTGGAACACCTCGGACTATCAAGCCTTACCTGATATCCAGGTAGACCACGATCCCAAATAATGCTGTTTCCTCGCACTCCCTCTTGACAAACACTCGGGGTGTTGGTTTCACGGAAGGTTTTCTTGGCGTCGAGCTCAAACTCGGCCGATTAGGAAGGGATCACTCTTCACTCACGAGGGAAACTCTGGCAGGGCCCTGCACCAATGCAGCTGTTCTCTCTCGAATGTACTTGTGTTGTGGTTTTGAGGTCAATTATATGTAATTTGCTTAGCCTGCTTTAATTAGGGAAATTATAGAGGAGCAGCAATTATCATTGTCATAAACTAATGCATAAAAAGTGCATTATAGTAGTTTACTGCCCTCCCTTTGTGCCACTGTTGGTAGAAACTGTTTGTGAAATGCAAAATTAAAAAAGGGCTACCTGACTGGGTAGGTAAAAACATTTTGAATCCGGCTGCACGGCGGCCCTTTCAGATTCCCCTCCGTTGTGAGAGTGACTGGAATTAAAGCTTCATTTGTTTTTTTTTTTTTTTTTCACCTTTTCACTTTTTTTTTTTCTTTTTTTTTTTTATTTTCTGACCATGTTTCCAAAGAAGGCAGGGAAATAATGTTTTCCTAGATGTGGTTTTAGGAAATAAACACAATAGGGATTTAAACAAATTATACTAGAACTGTCTGTAATTTTCCATTTTGTACTTCTCCTTTAATTCCTAGCTACACAGCCATTTTACAACACAAAAGACTTGTGCTGGAATAAAACATCATAAAGATCCTAACAGTGTAATGTTTGTCTTTTAACCTGTTTTTATGCATTTAACACCAATATGTTGATGTTTATGAAAAATGGTAAAGCTAAAGAGAACAATAAGAGTTAAATATAAACATTTTAGTTTTTATTTATTATATTAACTGGAGGTGTAAAGCTTTTATCTAATACTCCACTTCATTTAATGATGAATTTTGGTTATATTTTTGACTTTTATGATTTCTTTTACTACATTTTGTTTGTTTTCGAGGGATTACATGCCAGCCAAGATGCAGTACCACCCCCCCTTTAACTGTAGTACAGTAGTAGTAAAGTACATTTACACAAGTACTGTAGCACTACTACACTACATCTCAGAGGGATATATTGTACTTTTTTTAACTTTATTATACACTACATTTATCTGACAGCATTAGTTACTTTACAAATTAAGACTTTTGCAAACAAAACATATGAGGTGATTATAAAATGTGGTAAATCAAACTGCCCAACGGTATATACAAGTACAGCTGAAATCATCAGACAGTTAATTAATGTGAAGTGAAATTTACTGATTTTCTGTGTAATTATTTCAGAAATCTTGATTTTATTTTTTTTATTTATTAATTTATTTTTTTTTTACTTGTTTTAGTCTTTGGCCAAAACAAGTATTGTGAAGGTGTCACTTTGGGTAATAGTGACAGCATTTAACACTGTTTAAATAAGTTTTAGAAATCAAATAATCTATTTTATTAATAGAGAAAATAATCTGCAGAATAATCCATAATGGAAATAATCAATAGTTGCAGTTCTAGTTAATAATAAGTAGTTCAAAATTAGTAATCTTTTACATTAATGCATCAGTGTAGCCTAATAGTCAAAGTGGACATTTTTCTGCATTTATTAATTTTCTAATGTGTTTTCAGTACTTTTTAAATAAGTAAACAATTCTTCCTCCACCAGTGTTGATAGCTGAATTATTGATTATTGATCTACTCCCTGTCTGTAAGTTATGCCAGCTGTCATATTTGAGCTTGTTAGCTGTTTCCCTAAATGTCAAACTATTCTTAAATTATTCGACAGTGTGCAAGAATCCTGAAGGTCCTGTAGAAATTACAACACCTCACTTCCCACTGATTTTAAATGACACTCCTCCTCAAGCTGTTCTCGCTCACTGAGTTTCTGGATGAAAATGGTCTCCGGGTAACCGAAGCCTGTGTTTGCTCAGGTCTGTGCCCGTTGTTTAACTGAAGTGTCCGTCACTATCTGTTCAAAGTCACTGGTTTACATTACAGAGGTCTGCTTTCAGTTGTGACGGTGAGCTGATGTCAGTGTGAACTCGGCACCAGACCCAGATCTCCTTACCCTCATCTGTCACTTTAGTAAAGGAAGTAATACATTTGTGTAAAAGTACTTACTTACTAATTCCATGACACTTTTCTTTCCTTGTAATGTGTTGATTAGTGGACTTTATTGATGGTGCTTGGCAGATTTAGTTTTCCTCAGACTGAGCTAGACTAGCTGTTTCCCTACTTCCAGTCTTTATGCTAAGCTAAGCTAACTGGCTGCCAGCTTTGGCTTCATATACAAGAACGAGAGAGGTTCCGATCTTTTCATCCCACTCTCGGCAAGAAAGAACATATTTTACAAGATATTCAACTAGTGTATCTGTAGGTGTCTGAGAGGACTTCTGCGGTGGTCAACTCACATTACCCCCTTATATCAACTACCATGTATTTGTTGCTATGATACAAAATGTGACTTTTCCTGCCCCAAAATGCCTTAAAATTGTTGAATTCACAGGATAAATGCCATCAACTCCATTTCCACGGCAGCTGGAGTGATCTGTGGAGGGTCTGCAGGAAAGCCACATGCTTCAGGCAGCCAATGGGAACTGAGGGTAAAAACAGCGGGAAGTGAGCTGGAAAATGGGATTAAATATGCAAGAAGCTTCACCAACACACCAAAGGAGGGGGGGGGGCTAACGGTTCAAGAGCCAGGGTGGCCGTTGCTTAAAGTGGTGTCCAGATGGAGACGTGGTGTCACCCTGCATGGAGAATCCTACTCACTCAAAACCTCTTCCCAAAGTCACCCACATTACAGAGTCTCCAGAGGAACCTTTGTGTCCTCTGCAGAAGCACCGGTGTTCCTCCTCGGACACCTGCAATGAACTATTTCACGGGTACTGCCCCCCAAGGTCTTCAATGTCACGCTTTGATGCCTGTTCCCCTGTGAATGCCGCCGTGGTGGTGGTGGTGGTGGTGGTGGTGGCGTCCCTTGAGTCAGCAAACACTAAAACACCCAGCTGTGGAGAGGAGGGTCGGGGCTTGAATGTCACTGCAGCAGCCACAGGCGTCACAGAGTCTCCCTCCCTGCTGTCACTGGAGCGCGTGACGGCTGCTCGTACCCTCGGTGTTGCTATAATATCCCATGTTTCTCATGCAAAGATTGTGTGCGTGTGTGTGTCTCTCTCTCTCTCTCTCTCTCTCAGGAGTGCAAAGGTGAAGAAACACGTTGATTTTAACTTTAAAACAAGGGTCTCAAACTGGCTTGGGGCCACTGTTGATATTGTCACTTTAAAATACTGCAAGAGAGCAATATATTCTGAGAATATATCCACTACTAACATACTGCATCATATAGTTTCTACAGCCAAACCACAAATAAAGGCCCAACACCTGCCCTCTCCTCTTATCGACACATATTTTATTTTATATATCGGGGTAGTTTAAATTAGTATGAAACAAATACATATAGTAGTAAATGTTGTGGGCTGGATCATATTTTATTTTTGACATCATGACTTGGAGGGAGCGGGATGGAGGGCTATAAAAGGCCCCCGGGACACAAGTTTGAGGTCCCTTATGTAACGTTAAAGAGATAAAGGAAAACTAACATTAATAAGAGGAGATTGGATTAAAGGGTCAGTACGTGGTCTCTTTAGCCCTTAGTGGTGTCGAACCCTGCAGATGGTTTCAGTTTTATGTGTCATGTGTCAAAGATGAGACAATCAATATTGCTCTTGTGTCAGTCTGGCGGATGTGTTGCTGGAGCCCTCAGCTGGTTTTCTTATAGTAGCACAAGAAACCAGAAACGGAGGGAAACAGTTAGCGTGGCGCTCTAAAGATATCTGCCCACCAGCTCCTCTAAAGCTCAATTCATCAATTGATTATATCTCGTCGGTTTAAACGGCACAAAAAGCTAAAGTTTAATAACATCAACGTGCTGTTTGAAGGAGGGTTTATGTGCCAGACTATTTGTTGACTAGGAGCAGTTGCCAGGCAACCAGCGGAGACTCCTGGCCCAGAAATGCATTAAAAAAATTTTAAAAACCTGTAAAACAGTAAATTGTTGATCTTACACTGAGTTATTATTATTATTATTAGAGCCAGGCTAGTTGTTTCCCCCTGTTTCCAGTCTTTATGCTAAGCTAGGCTAACCGGCTATAGCTTAATATTTACCAACCACAACTCTTAGCAAGAGAGTAAATTAGAGATAATTATTCCCAATAAATAAATGACCAATTATTTCTTTAATATTCTTAGATTCATTGATTATATCAGTGTTTCTGAAACCTTTTACGCCACGTACCACCTCAGAATATACCGCCATTATGACTGATGTTAAAATACAATATTACAGGAAATGACAAACATCATCATTCAAAATGTAGTATTATTTTGATAGTATTATATGTTTTTTAATTCATTAATTTAATTGTAAGATTTCAGAGATTCCTCCAGAGGCAGCTGGTATACCACCAGTGGTACAGGAACCGTAGTTTGAGAACCAGTACACTAGAGCACTGGTTCCCAGCCTCGGGGTCACTTCTTGATTTTAAGAGGTGTAATGAAAATGTAAAAATGTACACGGTTATATTATATATATTATATCTCAGTATTTGTTTCATTTCTGGGAAGAAATGTAAACAAAATTAAGTACATTGTCTAACAGATCAATGGCCAAGCATAACACAACAAGAAAACACTGAATTTGTCAAAAAGAAGCTTATTAAGTTTGTATGATTGTTAAAAATTCTAAAATAAATACATAATACAGACAGAGAATTATATATATAAAATACATCACTTAAATCATCTGTTTATTAAACGATAGTAAAGTTGTCCCTTAAGGAAACAGGTTGGGAACCAGTGAGTCCCTTTAATGTCTTCTGTCTGGTCTCCAGAAGACTAAACGCTGCTCCCAAACAAAGGAGTCCGGGGGGGGGGACATGAGCACCATAAGTATCCTGTAAACTCCCATTACGCCCCGCAGAGGTGAGGAGGTTATTATGGGATGTAGCTGTCTGTCCTCCCCGTCGCTCGCTCTCAACTCCTGGCCTTTAACAGGGCCAGCTGACGTCAGAGCGGCCTGCAGGCACCCAACTGTCTCTGTTGTTTTTTGCCGTCAGTTTTCCACTCTGCAACCTCCCCTCCCTCCCCTCCTCTCTCCCTCCCCTCCTCTCTCCCCTCCCCCTCCCTCTCTCCCCTCCCCTCCCCTCCTCTCCCTCCCCTCCCCTCCCCTCCTCTCTCCCTCCCATCCTCTCTCCCCTCCCTCCCCCATCCAACTGACTGTTCCTGGCTGATGTCCAAACTCCTCCAGCTCTTTGTATGAGTGACCTTTGCAGAGGCAGACTGACAGACCGACCCGGACGCTCTCTCTCTCTCTCTCTCTCTCTCTCTCTCTCTCTCTCTCTCTCTCTCTCTCTCGGTGTGAGTGGTGTCAGTGTTTGGTGCTGGCACTGTGACTGTGAGGACCATCACTGACGGGGATTGTGTCGATGTATTTAACTACTATAAGATCCTTATGTAAATACAACTTAAACATAGAGAATAAAGAAGAAATGTGTTCCTTAAATAAACTAATGAATAGATATTTTAAAAAAGCAGATTTGAATATCTAAAAAAGGGCTGTATGAATAAATTAGAATAATATACATTTTATAGTCAGTTAAACTTTATTTTTTTAATTAATTGCTTAAACAATAAATAAATTGTGGAAATAACTAATTTTCTTTCAGTCCACTAATACTTTCAGCACCAATCTTGGCTTTACTTTGTTTCAAATTAATCTCAAATGTTATTTTAACAGTTAATTTACACAGATTCACTCATAGCCGGCTGTTATAATGACGATGTGAAACCCAGGAATACAAGCAGAGTGAGATGTTGTTGCTTTAGCGACTCTTCAGGTGGTGCTGCTGGTCCAAAAAAATGATGACTGACAATAAGCCTCCGCTGTGTCTTACATAAGCATCCATGGAAACTGATGACTGCCTGCAACCATACAAACCAAAGGAAATAAAACCTGTCTGCTTCAGGTCTTTTAAATGTATTTCCTGCTGCTGTTTGTCCATCAATAAGCCTCAATATGACTGAATACCAAACACACACTGAGGAGATTTTTAGAGCACACACAAAACTTTACATACGCTCCAATGTTAATTGGTCCTTGGATATTTTTAGTGAGCTATTCTTACCTTTGCATGATTAATTTCCTAGAGAGACACTTTTACTCTGCCTTGAGAAAAACTGTCCCAGTGCTTCAGCTGGAAGAAAATGTTCTCTACCTCCGTATATATAGCCTCACCTAGAGTGCTCTCCAGCCACATTCAACACATTATACTATTGATTTATTTATGAAAAACAGAAACAAAGGGCTATTTTGAAAAGTAATCACTGTTTAAAACATGTATATCTTTGAGAAATTACACAGTTTTGTTGTGTATTATCCCTATTAGTTGTTACCTTCCCAACAACTACTCTTATTATTATTATTATTATATTAAAATTGCGAGATATATTCATACAAATATACATAGAAAGTCTTCAATAGGTTCTATAGAGTGTGGGGCCTGTTCTTGTTATCATTTTACTGCAACTATTTATGATTATTATATTGATTAAATTTGTTTTATTTGTTGTTGTTGCTTTTGTTAATCATTGTGGGTTTCATTTATGTGCTTATTTATCTGTGTTTGTAACCTATTTGGTATTTATAATATATTTTAAGTTAATATGTGTCTGTTTGTGTAGGTTTAAGTTGTACAGGATATTAAACAAATATTAACACTTACGTAACACTATACCAAGCCCAATAAAAACCAAATATATGACTTAAAAACATTTATTATATACATATATATTTTAATTTTAAATATATATTATAATTAACAGTAAACCTTGACTCAATTTATTTTTGCCTCCATATATTGCAAAGAAAGTAAAACAAAAAAAAAACCTAATGTTTCGTATTTTCTTTAAACACAGAGTAAAATATAATCTGAATTCAGAGTAATAGATTACACCAGCTGCCACAGATTACATTTAAGTAAGATTTAGAGAAAGAAGATAAAGGGAAGCGCCTCCATTAATCTGTATTTCTGGGAAAAAAAAAAAAAAAAAAAACATCTTCGACATCCTTTTTCAATTTCCCTAAATAATTTAATTATCCCAGCCCTGTTTCCTGGATCATGGTTGCTACGGTAACCAACGCGTGGCCCCGTGCGCTGTACCCGTGCGTTTTGGCGCCACCCTGCGGAGAGTGGAGCGCGTGCCGTCTGCCCGCTCTACTCTCGCGGTTTTCAGGCGCCTAGCAACCTCACAAACTCGCATCGTCGCTTTGACCAATCAGGAGTCACCGTGCGGAGGGAGCCCGCCAATCACGATCGAGGATTCGGGCACCAATTTAAACCGACAGCAAACGCTTCCTGTTTTGTTAACTGCAATACACACGAGTGAGGAAAGACAAAAGCCAAACATTTGGACAATTTAAACACCTTTCTCGGGAACAAAAGCACAAGAGTATTTCAGAGACTAATTCGGAAGAGGCAGGATTACATTTATGTCCAACTACAGCCGAGTTTGTCCCACCGTTAACTAGTTTAACGTTAGTAGCTAACGTTAACTCCGGTAACTTTACGTTAGATTCGGTTTAAAGGAAGATGCCGTCCCGTGTCGAGGATTACGAGGTCCTGTACACGATAGGCTCTGGTTCCTATGGAAGATGTCAGAAAATAAGACGGAAATCTGATGGGAAAGTGAGTAAACTTTACACCTTTTATCCGCACAAACCCGCTGCTCACCTGTAGGTTAACACCTGAGGCGTTGTTGTTGTTGTTGTTGTTACTCGATTAACAAAAGTTGTACTGTCGTTGGTTTCAGTGTGAATATCAGCCACTGTGTGATTATGGTTCATGTTTTCTTTTTTTAATATATAGATTAAAAACGTGTTAATGTGTTTCTCAGCACAGATTTAACAGACAGGTGACTGAAAATGGTGTCTGACACTTTTTGGGCACTCAACGTTAAAGCCAGTATTTTAAGGGTTTACATAATAAATGACTTGTTTGTTTTTTTTTCCCAGAGTAAACAATTATCTGAAGTAAAAACCTGGAGAAAGGTTTAACCTCTTTGTCAGCAGAACAAGCACAGGTGTAGTTAGTTAAGTTAATTAATTAGTAACATTATAGCCGCACACTGCAGGAATAATGTTAGTATATCAACAGAAAATGAATCTGGATCTGTTTTTATAAACTTTACTAGATCCAGCTTCTCTGGAGTGACAATGTGCTGCCTTTCCCCTCTTTTATTTGTTGACTGGATAAAGATTAAAGAGATTTAAAATTAGTTCTTTCTGTGCCTGACGAGTAAAAATGTGGCTGCTAAAGTGCAGCAGTGGAGTATTTTTAAAGTAAGACAATCCCCCCTTTTATTTAAACAGTGAAACTTGTGGTAAAACACACCGTTGCTCAGTTCAGTATGCTCGGGGGTTTTGCAGCTACCACCTTGCTTTGTCTGGTATCAGTAGTTTGTGGTGGCTATTGTTGGTGAACTTTAGATAGATATTATGTAACAAACTCTTTCTGAGTCAGTTTTATGACTTTATGACTCTACTTGTGCTTCTTTTTGATACAACATTTTATAATTTATTGTAATCCCGTAGTTGCCACTGCTCAACAATAACATTGTAAATGGATGTGTTATAATGAAAACTTTTGTCTTGTAGATCCTTGTGTGGAAGGAGCTGGACTATGGCACCATGGCGGAGAGTGAAAAGCAGATGCTGGTGTCGGAGGTGAATCTCCTGAGGGAGCTCAAGCACCCAAACATAGTGCGGTACTACGATCGCATCATAGACCGGACTAAAACCACGCTGTACATCGTCATGGAGTACTGCGAGGGTGGGGACCTGTCCAGCCTCATCACCCGATGCATCAAAGAAAGGTGACTGTGTGATCCTTAGTGTTGAAATATATGAGTACTGTAGGTTGAGTATTAATGTACATTGTACAAGTGTAAGAGTTACGTGTCCCTCCTCTCTACGTCTGTGCTTCCAGACAATATCTGCAGAGTTAAGAGTGTGTTTTTATCACGGCAGGCGTTATTTGGAGGAGCAGTTAATCTTGCGAGTCATGGCACAGCTCACATTAGCCCTGAAGGAGTGCCACAGACGCAGTGACGGCAGGGCCACGGTCCTTCATCGAGACCTGAAACCAGCCAACATCTTCCTCGACATCAGACAGAATGTGAAGCTCGGGGACTTTGGCCTAGCAAGGATCCTGAACCATGACACCAGTTTTGCAAAGACATTTGTTGGGACACCTTACTACATGTCTCCTGTGAGTTGTTTAATCCTGCTGTGTTGAGATCCTGCTGAGCTTTTTCCTCTCAAACTACCCTCCTCATTCTGCCCAATTAGCCACATTTGCCATCAACTGTCAACATTTCTTCTTTCAGGAACAAATAAACCGGATGTCATACAACGAGAAGTCTGATATCTGGTCGCTGGGATGTTTGCTGTATGAACTCTGTGCATTATCGTAAGTTCTCTCCCTCCTCTGCCTATGCTGAATTCCCCAGCAGCCGGTTTGTTGACTGCATATCTGACATTTACCCTGGATTTCTCCGGTTTAGTCCTCCGTTTACTGCTTACAACCAAAAAGACCTGGCAGAGAAGATCAGACAGGGGAAATACAGAAGAATCCCATACCGATACTCTGAGGACTTGAACACCTTGCTCAGCAAAATGCTCAACCTGAAGGTTAGAAATGAATTATTTAACAATCCTATAATTTTTTGATGATATCATTTCATTTTGTCTTGAGTTACTGCTGCTCAGGTACTAGTCAGTTTGTTTTGTTGTAGGTAGAGTACAGTAATCAGTGTTTCTCTGTTTCCAGGACTATCTGAGGCCCTCTGTGGAGTCTATTCTCCAGAGCAGCCTTTTGGCTGACGCTGTCGCTGAGGAGCAGAGGAGGGCACAGGTGCGACTCCGAAGAAAGTCGGCGGACTCTGACTCTCCCCTTCACAGGCCGGCTGAACCAGCACCCGAGCTCAGACTCAGGGAACAGGCACTGCGAGACAGAGAGAAGGCGCTGAAGGAACGTGAGGAGATGCTGGAGCGTAAGACTTTTATTTCTACTCCCCATTCTGACACCCAGACCCACGTGTGGTCGGGGTTTAATCATCTGCTGACCTGTAGCTGGGCTTCTCACAACCTGGAAAAACTGCTTATGATGAAAGATTAATAGCTGTGAATTCTGAATACATTGTTGTCTTTTGTGAAAACGTTTTGTATATCATTCTTCAAGTTAAAGTAGTACTGCATTTAAATCTTTCTAAAGTGGGATCTATAAGTGAAGTAATATAAGTGAACACTGACATTCTCTTAAACTATCCTGTTGCACCAAGCCCTAAAAATAAATGTTCTGTAGATAAACTTGTTTGACTGGAACATTTTTGTTCATGTGACAGAATTGTTCGTCCTCATCTAAATTCCTTGTTGACAGTGAATGTATATTGCTATATTTACTGCATCTCAGGTATGTGCAAATAAAACAGTGTTTGTGTCACCTGGCAAATAAGTGCTACAAAGTCCAAAAATAAAGATGTTTTTTTTTGTCTCTCTGTCACAGAAAGAGAGCAGGAGCTTTGTGTTCGTGAGCGACTGTCAAATGAGAAGCTTGTGAGGTAAAACTTCTCTAAGAAGACTAGAAATGAAACAACCCATGCTCCTACAATGTCATCCTTTTGTCTGAATTCAACTGATTGGTGCAAACTGTATTCTAATCTACCGTTTCAGAGCTGAGGGTTTACTGAAGAATTACAACCGTCTACAGCAGCAGAGGGACCTGTCTCCGTTCTATGGCAAAGACATAGGTATGGGAATTGGACAACGCCTCTAGACTTATTGAACGGAGACCAGAACTGAGCAACGTTTTTATGTGTTTTTGCATCTGATGGAATGTGGATGACTGAAATCAAGTTTATTTATTACTTTTTTAAATCATGTAAATACTGTTTTCTTTTTTAATGCACTAATAAAGAATTTAATTACATCTGCATTTATTTATTATAAAAAAATTTTTTTATAAATAAAGACTTTCAGCTCATATTACACACCTGACGATCTGAAATGTAGCTTTCATGTTGTATTGGACACTGTTGTAAGTGCTGCCTGATGATATAAAGTTTAGTCTGATCTTTGTTAATCACTGACTGCTTACTGTCTGGTCACAGATGAGGAGAACCTCTCCCCCGGCAAGAAGAAGGTCCACTTTGCTGGTGAGAGCAAAGAGAACCGGCGGCCTGATGGTCGTCAGAGTGCGTCGCCCCAGGAGCTGATTTTGAGGAGGCTGCAGGTGGCCAATCAGCGTGCTCAAGCACTGAACGAGGTGGAGAAGACCTGTCAGTTCAAGAGCAGGCAGATACTCGGCATCCGCTGATCATACAGATCTCACCGTCTGACTTGTGACTGAATGTGAAAGCTGCTGAAGGCTATGAGTCATAATAACTGGATGTAAATAACTTTTATTTATATGATAATTCTGTAGCTGTGATGGTAGTGAAGCTAAATTATTCAATCCAGTGTGCTGTCGTGTGTATGTTACTGTAAGCTTTGTAGTGTCAGAGTTTTATTCAATTATTTAGCTTTTGTGAATGTACTGTATGTTATTTCTAAATATATATATATAAGTCAGTTTTATTTTACAAACTGTGGAAATAGACATAAACTGGCAGATTCTAGGATGATCTGTAACAATACAACATTATGTTGTAAATACTTGTGAGGTTTAGACATTGATAATAGTATCCTGAACTGTGATGGCAATGAACATTAAAACTATGCAGAAAGAATATTTGTTAATTGTAAGTTGTTATTACTTCTAATTGTAGTAATAAGATAAAATATTTTGTGTGCCAAACATGAACTATTAATACACATTACATAGATAAAACATATGTAATAGTAAAGTTTGGTCTTATGTATAGCCTAATAAGTATATAGAAAGTATTTTATAGAAAATCCTCTGTTGTACGTGAATCAAAACAATTACTCAAGAATAATTAGTCTTTAATTACCATCACAATAATATTACAAATGCACTCTAAAGTGATCAAGACAGATAACTCCCACAAGGGGTCATCGGTTTCACATGAAAGTCTGCCGCTGATTACAGGCAACACAGAAAGTCGTTTGTTCTTGATTAACAGCAGTTCACAGGGTACAAATAAGAAGGACAGTTGTATTGTGTTTTGCTCCGTTTTTTCAAGTTGTTTTCAATAAAAAAGCTTCCAGGTTGCAGTTTAGTAAATAAAGACAAACACACACAACGATTAGATTGGTCTCCAACAATGAAACTTGAAATGCAATTATTGTTTATGAAAGTATCCTGTTGGACAAAGATAAAACTACCTTTGGCTTACCGCCATTAAAAACTATTTATGTTTGTTTTGTTTTACCACATACAGTAAAGTAGTAAATACCACACTGAGACACGTTTATTTTATTTTATCAGCTTCTGTTATTACAAATACTCTAAATCCATCAATAAAAGGGTGAATAAAGGGCACTGTTTCTTTATTTACATCAATGTCTGTCCAAAACCTTTGCTACTTAAAACAGATTAGGTTTTCTAGCTGATGTATCGATACTAACGTTACAATACAGATTGATTAAGGATGCTATCGCGAGATTACAGTCACCGTCAGCGTGCGTAGCAACCGCTGTTGTCTAGCTCCGTCTGCTCCGCCCACTTACGAGACTTGCGAAAGGGGACCAATCACATCCCACCTTGCACCTTCTCCGCCAATGGGAATCCCCCGGAGGCGTGTCCTCGCCGCGCCGTGTTCCGTGTGGAAAGTTTACCGGCTCGGGTGCAAAGTTTCAGCCGTCTGCAAATCGGAGCTCGTCGGCAAACGTTTGTGTAAAATGCTGGCGACGACCGCGGACGTACTTACTCGTTAACTAGAATCGTACCCTGGATGAATTTCACCCGTGGTTGTCTTCACGTTAAGCCGAGGGATGCTGCCGTCGCTAGACAACCACAGTGAATGAAGACGCCGTTAGCATCGGTCGTATTGTCTCCAGCTAGCCTAACGTAAAGCGTTAGCTCGGAGTTGAACGGGAGCGCGAGCTAGCTGATGTCCTGCTGAGCTCGTGAGAAAAACACAAGTAAAAAAAAAAAAAACGGTTGTTTGTTTGTTTGTGTTGTTTTTGTTTTTAACGTTAAACCCCGAAACTTGACTGATCGACTGTGAGTGAAGGGGATCATGGCTTGTGAGCCGACTCGTGTCCGGCTGCTATGCATGCTCTCGTTGACTTTTGGGTTCTTCATCGTGGAAGTGGTGGTCAGCCGGATGACCTCGTCCCTGTCGATGCTGTCGGACTCCTTTCACATGCTGTCGGATGTGATCGCGCTGGTCGTGGCTCTGGTCGCGGTGCGGTTCGCCGAGAAGACCCATGCGACCAACAAGAACACCTTCGGCTGGATCCGGGCGGAGGTGATGGGGGCTCTGGTGAACGCCGTCTTCCTCACGGCGCTGTGCTTCACCATCGTGCTGGAGGCTGTCGAGCGCTTCACCGAGCCCCATGAGATCGAGAGCCCGCAGGTGGTGGCCGGGGTCGGTGCCGCGGGGCTCCTGATCAACCTGCTCGGACTCTGCTTGTTCCACGGGCACGCCGGCGGAGGCCACGGGCACTCCCACGGAGGTCACTCTCACGGCGGTAAGAACAAGAGGGGTAAAGCCGGCAAGTGCCAGAAGGCTGGGAACGGGTCTTCAGGAGAGGAGACCAACAACCTGGTGGCGAATCACAACAGCCCCGGTGATGTGAGGCCGAGAAATGGTAGGTTGGAGCTATTTTTATTTATTTATTTATTTATTTTTGCTGTTGTAATACTCTGTTTTTCACAATCTTTCACTTTAATCATGTATTTTTTTTTATTTTTTATGTTTAAATGAATACTTAAGGTTAAATCTCTCCAAATCCAGTGTCTTTGTGCCCCACATTTAATCTGACAGCATGTGCTTAAACCTTATCTCCATTGTTAGCAGTCCAGATTGCATAAGAGTACATGCGTATATCTTCAGTGTACCATGAGGGACACACTGCCTGAGTGACTAATCCTTGTTGTTTCTTCTGTGACAGTGGCATTTAGACATCTGTGTTTGTTATCAGATATTTGTTTGTGTGTTATTCTATCCCCTGGAAACTCAGCCACCCTCAGTGACATAAACGGGTAAAAGCCTCAAGTTTCACGCTTTGTGAGACTGACCACAATCTGCTGTTTTTGTAAATAGAGATGAGTTAGAAGCTTTTTGTCAGCCAAAGTTGTTTTTTTTTGACAAGTTAAAACTTGCAACAGTGTCACATCTGTCAAAATTCCTGAAGCTCTTGTGTATTATTCTCACAGCTCACAATTTCCAGAAACTATAGAAGAGGATTGATACAATAGATTGTTAGACAGCCACACATAGGTGTCAGGTTACTACAACAATACACAAACAGCCATACGTCCATCGGATGCGGTCAGATAGGAGTTTGATGTCTGCTTGACGACAATAAAGCAACAGACCAACCCCCGAATAAAGCCTCCTCTGGCTGACTGCTGGTCATTCTGTCCAAGCGCCCATCCTCCTCCCTCATTAAAGGGTTAAATCCATACAGAAGACCATGTCACCCTCACACTTTTAGGCCCCCGCCAGTTTCAATAAATGGAGGCTATATCCCCCCCTCCTCCTCCTCCTCCATGCACTGGCGACTGTTACTGGGTCATACATCAGTGTAACTGAGGAGTCGACAGCCCCAGCCACACAATTAGCTGTTGATGAATGACCCGGCGGTATCCCGGGGTGGGAAGCAAGCAGCCATTGCTCAGGTGCCATTCCCACAGAGTTGTGCACGCTGCCTGCAAATACTAATTGAATTAGCTTGATGTAAATTTCAGTGTTTTGTAGCGTTTAGGATCCCATATGCTGGGAGGTTTCTTTCATATAATCCAGCACGGCTGTCTGGTATGTTCCTGTTTGTAGCCCCGAGTTGTAATAGCACAGACTCAGTCACAAGAGTGAACCGTCCCCCCGCAGTGAAAGCTAGAACACTGACTTCTGTCTTCTTTTGTTTCTAGTCTCAAATGGACTTGTGCTTTGACCCCAAATGACGTAACTGCACAGTTTATGAACTGGCTCCTGTTGATAGCATCTTCTTGGAATCTTTTTTACTGCAGGCTAATTTGTTACAGCTTTGTTTTTGCACCACAATCAGCTGGTTGTTGTTATTGTTTGTTTTTCTGTCATTTCTCAAAGCATTATTTGTATTTTAGTTACAGTTCATGAGCTGTCTGTGTATCTATTTTGAATGCTGTATAAGTATCTCAGTGTCAAAGTCCAGCTGATTATTAAACTTTGTCCCCCTAAACTAAAATAACCTCTTTTTTTAATCTTCAGAAATCAGCTGTAAAGACGGCACAGAGGTGCAGATGAACGGCAACACCCACTATGAAGAGATGGACCAAGACCACGACTCGTCGGCGCAGCTCAACATGCGCGGGGTCTTCCTACACGTGTTGGGTGACGCCCTGGGCTCCGTCATTGTGGTCGTCAACTCTCTAATATTTACCTTCGTGTGGCAGCCCTGCGTCGCCGGTGAGATGTGCGTAAACCCGTGTATCAACAGCCACAGCACAGACCACCAGCATGTCAATCACACGCTGGTCGACCTTCTGGAAGGTCCCACTATGTTATCCACAAAGTTTGCTGGCCCCTGCTGGGTTCTCTACCTGGATCCCACGCTCTGCATCATCATGGTGGGCATTCTGCTGTATACTACCTACCCGCTGCTCAAAGAGTCGGCCCTCATCCTGCTGCAGACCGTGCCCAAGCAGATCAACATGCACCGGCTCAACGAGCGGCTGCTGGGGCTGGAAGGCGTCCTGGCCATCCACGAGCTGCACATTTGGCAGCTGGCCGGCAGCCGCATCATCGCCACAGCGCACATCAAGTGCCACGACCCCACGTCTTACATGGAGGTGGCCAAGCGCATCAAGGACTTCTTCCACGACGAGGGCATCCACGCCACCACCATCCAGCCCGAGTTTGTCACGTTCAGCTCGGAGTCTCGAGATTCCCTCTGTGAGCTCTCCTGTCGGACTCAGTGTGCTCCCAAGCTGTGCTGCGGCTCCGCGGACAAACAGAACACAGGCTCTGATAAGAAGGCCAACAATGACTGTAAGGCTGCCGCCTCCTCGGCCCTGGAGGTTATCAGTGAGACCCCAGAGCACGCCGCAGCCCTTCAGGTGTGCCCTCAGACGGGGGCCGAGGTTACCATCCCGAGTGAGGTGGAGTCGTCTCTGTGAGATGGCGGGGATAGAGAGAAAAAGAGGAGATGTTGAAAAAAAAAAAAACACCACATCAGGCTAAAATCATTGTCGTTATCTTGACCCATGGTTCTTTCCTGGCCCTGACAAGAAAATAATTTTCCTTTTTAACCTCTTTTTTTTCCTCTGTCATCGCCTCCTGTTGTGGCTGTAAAGTCCCCCCTTAAAACACTCTTCATACATTTGAGCCGTTTCTTTTCATCTTTCCCCTCTCTCTCTCACTCACTCACTCACTGTATACTTATTTCCATTCCCTCCCCCTCTCTCCCAGCCTCTCCTCTTTCTCTCAGCCCCTCTCTTGTTGTCTGTTGCCCTGGCAGTATGGTGGTGATGCATGTTGGGGTTCACTGACCTTATCTCCTCCAGAACTGGAGCGAGGCCTGCATGAGTGTCCCTCATTAGCACCGTGTTGTGATGCGTCATCTCGTCCCATGGTGTTTCTGTGCCAAAGCTTCTCACTGCAGGACTGAAGGGATCTGAGAGACGCCCTCTCCTCCAAAAGGACACACACAACACATGCAAATCAGAGCACACATCACTAGGTTATTTTATTTAGCCTATGGACCTGTTGGCAAAGAGTCTACCTTTTTTTTGTTTTGTTTTTTTTTTGTGTAGGCTTTGAGCATTATCTATTTTCTTACCCTCTGGCCCCAAACAGAAGAGTATTGTATTGCATACTAATTTAAGTATTTAAGTTATTAGAAATTATCTATTTCTCTCTGTAGATGCTGTTTGTAATATTTAGTTTGGATTATAGAAACATTTTTGCAATTTTATTCTGTCTTTGAATTTTTGGACAGACCATCTATGCTGTAGTCAGTTTTTTCAAATGTGATGTTTTATAATGATTCTGTTTCTCAAGACTTTTCTCTGGCCTTGACTCAGTTGTAATTGCAGTCATTAGTTGGATACAGAAGCCGTATCAACACCTCTCTCACCTTGCCTTTTAAACACAAACAAACTGCTGTGGTATAGCACTCGGTATAGTAGACACAGTGTAACTGAACGCAATGGCACAGTCACCTAAAGTCACAAATTTGATGCCTTGCAAGCCAGAGGGTTGGGTCTATTGTGAAGAAATGAGAACTGTACACCATTCTGAATAATGAAACACTATTCTCTGTATGAATCTGTGCTGGAAAGCTTCCTGATGATGGCTGTTGATGTTAGTTAAAAAAAAAAAAAAAAGAAATCCTCATGAATGTGTTCGGCACCGTGTCACAATCCATGCTGAGGGAGTTTTTGTATTTCCAGGACGTTCTACTATGTGTGCATGACCAAACGGAGACCTGGTGGTCGACTCTTTAGGAGCTCCACTAACAGCTCCAGTTGCTGCTTACCAGTACCTGCTGGTATCCCCCAACATTACTCATAACTGTGTAGGGAATGACTCATCTTATAGCTTTTCTGTCCTCTGATTTGGACAGCTGAGTAGGCTGTTTTTGCTGAATTGAAGTCCATATGGTGGCCTTTGAAATTTCACCAGATATCATTAAAAGGTGATCCATCAATGCGTTTTAGATTTCCACTCCTGATTAAATGTGTATGCAATTTAGAACTATGTGCTGGGAAATGTATTTTGACGCGTTCCTTCATTTGTAATGTTCGGTCACTTTTATTCTGTGTCTTTTAAGACTTGAGCTCTATGTGCAAATTGCAAACAAGTGTTGTTGTTTTTTTAATTTTAGATATGACATGTCAACTGATGTGTTTTTGATATACTATATATCTACAGTACCTGTCCAATGTGTCATTGTGAAATAAAAAAATGGCTGTTTGGTACAGTTGATGAACCCAAATTTGTCATTCGCCTTATTCTTACTTTCTCTAACCTTTTTTTTAGTCAAAATAAATCAGTGTTTTAATTTAATGTGGGGTACTTGGCAAGCAAGGAACTTTGTTTTGTACTTTTCCAAACAGAAATGCTTTGTGGGAAGAAGAAAGGGGGTAAAAAGATCGAAGAGACAAAGCTTTAAAATCAAGAAAAAACCAAAGGAAACAAATGTTTAAAGATTAGATTTTAGAGATGATTTGACTTCTCTGAGACTTTGTGTGTTTGACAATCAACAATAGTTTAACACAATCATGTTTCATTTAATGTCTTTGCTCCAGGGCGGGGCCAGAGGGGTGGCACGGGCCCCACCAGGTGACCCTTCCCTACCAGAGTCAGAAGATAAGTTAACATAGAGACGCACAACAACCACAAACAGACAAAAAAGGTCAGAGATGCAAAACTACCACAGAGATGAAAAATGACCTCAAAGAGACACTGAAGGTCAACAAAGAGAGAAAAACAAAAACAAAATGGAGACGTACAAGTACAAAGAGAAGCAAAATGGCCACAAATAGACACAAAACAACCAGAAACACCTCCATGTTGTTTGTAGTCATTGTGTGTCTCTTTATCAAGTTGTCTGAGTGATGGGGACTTTTTACATGTCTCATACTCCGTTTATGTCTGTAGCTTGTTTGGAGTGACACAGTTTCCTGTTAGAATATTTAAATATGTTTACATGACATTCATGTAGTGCACTGGAAACAAATCTCTAACTATTAATAAGGTATTATTGCAAAGAACCAGGTCTTTAAATCTGTCCTAACACATTTTTACTCGTTTTACAGATGCCCCCCCGCCCCCTTCTTTGTGGGACACCATGTGATGCCTTGTATGTCAAAAGGTGACAAGGAGCCAACGGTGAGAAACTGAATCTGGTGTAACTTGTGATCTTTGTGATCCGTGTTTAGTTTCTGTTAAAGGTCTTGAATGAATTAGCGGCGTCTTTCTTACGGTGCCAATCCAAACTTTTGATCTGTTGTTGATTTTTGCCTATTAAATCCACTTTAGCCATAGAAGTGTGAAGGAGATTAAAGAGGAGATTTGGGCTGAAAGAAGCAGGGGTTGCGCACAGGTCGGCTTAACTTTATTACACTCAGCCTACATTCCTGTTTCCTGTAAAAGTCCAACTGAAAATAAGATGCATGTTTTATCTCTGCTACAGCGTGGATATCTGTATATCACTACCCGACACTGAAACTACAATACAACAGTTTTATTGCAGTGTAGTACTTAATAAAAGGCTTTAATCTATAAAAACCTGATCTTATAAAGACATTGCTGTTAATAAATTAGTTCTAAAAACCCTATTTCGCAGTGCAGTAAGAATATTTCAACCTGTTTTTCATTCAAATCATTAAAAAATATTCAAGACATTAGTGTTTGTATCCTGAAACAATGAATAATAAAGCACAGTCACTGCACTAGAATTATTAAAAAGCTGATTTTAGAAAATAATTTGATGTTTTTTTTCCCCATATTATCAAAAAAAAAGACTCAATTCAAGACTAGATTTACTTCACTGAACAATGCATCATATTCTGGAAGCAAAATAATCAACAAAATATGCACAATAAGTAGAAATGTAGTGCAGTTAAAGTATAAAGTAGCATAGCATGGAAAAGGGAGTTTTTCTTTGCCACTGTCGCTACGTGCTCAAATTGTCGGGTGTCTGTAAATAATTGTATAAACTATCATCTACAGAGATAACAAGGTGAGAACAAGGAGATGTAAAGGTACATGGATGATGATCCAGTCTGTAAGTCCAACAGGATATTTGTGGTTCGTGTCAAACTACAAAAACCTCAGACTGCAGCTGAGCAACAATGACGGTTAGAAGTAAATCTGATGTACTAAGTGTGAGTCAGTTGTGGAGCTTTGTCATGCTGCAATTACATGAATCCATAATTACAGCATTTCACAACTCCTCTCCTCTCTGTAAAGGAGCGGATACGGGCTTGAGTCTGTGGCTGAGTGGAAGTCCGGTGTGGCTGCTGACTGTGAATGTGTGGCTGACGGAGCGGCCGACGGCCCGACGGGACTTATGTAAGAGGCCCCGGGGCATTCCAAAGGCAACAAGCACGGGGCTCTACCCAGCATTCCTCAGTGCTGCCGGCCCACTCTCTCCTCACTTTCTGTCCCTTTTTCACGTGGACAGAAAGAGGTCCGTGCACAGAGCAGCTCTCTTTTTTGTCCCTTTTTTTGTCAGTGTCAGGTGTTTCTTTTACACCTTTACTGCAGCAACATTATGTGCAAACAGTAAAGTGTGTCTGCCTGCATCCACTGCTGACATCTAAGGTTCACACATCCCCCAGTTTGTGCCTCTCATGTATTATTAACCCTTTATCCTAAATTATGTCTACGACTAATTTAAAACAGCAAATATGTTTTAAAGGGAAACACAATGAAGTTTAGATTATATTAATGCTGATTAACATACCTGGTTTAAGGTTAGCTGTAAATTAAACCAGGAGATACGACTATTAATCAACTCTGAACCAAAACCACAATCGTTCCTGAGGTTGTATGATTATATTTAAGTCACAGTGCTAGCATCGGATTTTCAGAACGAAAATGAACCGTAAGTCTTTGAAAAAAAACTCAATTTAACAACACTTACCCCAGTTTTGGTTCCCAGAATCCTTAAAGCAAAAGTTAATACTTTACATTTATACACTTATTTGTTTTCTAGCAGAGAGTTAGATGAGAAGATTGATTCCGTTGTCGTATTTGTATATTTTAATATAAAGCTACCAGTCAGCAGCCGGTTAGCTTAGCTTAGCATAAAGACTGATAGCAGCAAGCCTGGCTTTGGGCTTTTTGTCTTTATCTCACAGGGGAGAGAGAGAGAGGGGACGACACGCAGCAGGGGGCCACAGGTTGGACTTGAGCTCAAGGGCTCAGTCTTGGTACGTGGGCCACCAGCTCTACCAGGTGGGCTACCGAAGCGCCCCTGGCTCTAACTTCTTCTTGCATGGTGACCTGCCAACCAGTCGACATTCCAGTGAGTTACTAGTCCAAGAAATAGTCACAGGACACCTTTGGACAGATCCAGACTAGGTGTTTCCCCCTTTTATTATGTATTTTAAGTTAAGTTAACTTTCAAATGAGCCATTTATATCTACAGACGCCTTCCATGTTCCTACAGTAGCCCAGAACAGACAAACAAAACGCTGGCTCTAGACGGGGCTGTTTGGGCCATTGATTCTCCTTCACACTTAGAAGAGGAGGATAAGAAATCTGCAAACTAAACCACTGGATCATTGAATGCTACACACTGGCCCTTCAAACAAACAAACACAATCTGTGCGATGAAAAAAGTCTCGTGCCAGACGTCTGACAGTAGGACAATCGTAACAATAAAGCATCACATAACTGCTGTACCAAAGCCAAAACACTGGTCTGACCATACAGTGTGTGTGTGTGTGTGTGTGTGTGTGTGTGTGTGTGTGGCCATCTGTCTCCCCGGCTTTGTCTCTGGGATTTTCAAACATTGTGAGCAGGAACATGAGGCTGAGTTCAGGGGGGGGCGAACACTAGCTGGACTTGGAAGGTTAGAGGTCACTCTGCTGGTAAATGGGTTCACCTTTGCCGACACAGCGTTTGTAGGTGCGGTCACATGCTAAAACTCTGAAGTCATGAGAACAGGACACAAAAGAGGCCCCATTATCATACGTGAAACTTAGCCTGCAGTATGTGTCCATGTTTGTGAAAGATATGCAGGCAAAATCTGAAAAACCTGAGTTTATAAATGCTGATTTTGTTCCCTTTGGACAGAGCCAGGTTAGATGTTTCCTGATGTTTCCGGTCTTTGTGCTAAGCTAAGCCAATCGGCTGCTGCCTGTAGCTTGATGTGCGAGTGGTATCAGCCAACTATTGCCTTAAAGACGCTATCTACTTAAAATATCAGCTACGTTACATAAAAGAGTATTTTTCCTTCTTCTTAAGTATATTTTTGGGGCTTTTATTGCCTTTGCTTGATGGTGGCGGCCGGGGATGGCATTCAATTGGTTTATTGAAAAAATGCATTGTCATAAAAAGACAGTGATGCCGCTACTCTGAATTAAGTTATTAAACACTGAATATGATAGTGTATTGTGCAACATTTGACAACATGGTACAAAACAAGGGGATTTCAGACACATTTGGACTGTTACAATCAAAACGGGAATGAAACTGACAGTGAAAGTGAGTGTTGTTGCTGCAATCACTGACCTCTGAGCTTTGTTTAGAGAGAAAGAGCCCACTGTGTCATAAAGTCCCATTTACAGACCCCTGAGGTTTTACTGCTGCTCATGGAGTCCAGGAGCCTAAACTTTCACCATAACATTTCTGCTCCTAAAGGCCTGATATATTAAACACTTTTGGCTTTTACATTGACGTGGAAGTTACGTTTATAGCCTAATAATCACTGAAAACAACAACACATCCAACTGTCGATGCCTGCTGGACAAAGGTGGCAAAAGTAAACACGTTCTTTACTTAAGTAGAAGTAAAGATACTTGTTTAAAAAAGGACTGATTCAACCTCTTTATTTAATTGTAAGAATAGAAAGATATTTATGTGTAAATGTAAAAAGTAAAAGTAAAAAGTTCTCAGAAAAATAAATACAATAAATAAATAAATATAAAGTAGATAAAAACAACTTAAACACAGTGTTTGTACTTAAAATTATGTTCTGGCTGTTATTCTTAAAATGTTTGTGGAGTCAACCATTGATTGGTGGTCTGACAACAAACACAGAAATACTGAACTGAAACACAAACCAGAAAGCAGAACTTTTAATTTTGAATAATTTCTGTTGTGTGCGTCAGTCGGTGTGGAGGCTGCAAAGATGAACTGATGACTAAGACTTTAATGGATGACGCTTACAGCTTGTTTCACTTCCTTTGTTCTGCACTCTCAACGGCACTTTAATTTTCTTTATTAAATTTGGGGGCTTTTTAATAACTGAACTAAAACTTTACCATAATTTTTATTCCTTTTTAGTCATTTTATCACTTTTTCGTGATGGCTGTTGCCCTGCTGTGTCTCTATGGATGTCAGTCACCACAAATATCTGAACAACTATTAAATGGATTGTATACAATCCATTTAACAGAGCCAGTGTGGGTGGGACGTGGTTGAAATACATGGAGTGAAACTAAATTGAATGAATATGATTAATAAAGGGAAAATAAACAAAGAGTTTTCTGATGCTATCGTGCTGACCTTTCACCAAAATTCAACTTGGATCCTTTTTTTATGAATTAGTTATCCTGTCATTGATAATAATTTAATAAATTGTGCCGAGGCATGAAAGTTCTTCCGCCTCTGGAGGGAAACACCCCACTGAACATCTGCACTAAGCTACGATTGTAACCACAGTAAACATTATCTGCTAAACATCAGCACGTTAGCATTGACATGAGCTGGGTGGCAGAAGACTCTTGGTCAGTCCCTCGAAGATTTATTTTTTTGGTAAACGTTCAAAATGCCTGATTTCATGGCAGCTCTCTATGCTTTGATGCATGTTGTAAAGTTTTTAGACATTTTCTTTGAAAAATAGCTGCGATTATTGTGTTTAGATTCTTTTTTTTTTGGTATAATTATAAGACAACTTGTTCCTGTGAGAATAAAATCCCACTGTTTGAACAGAGTAAATGTGAGACATTAGTTTTCTGCATCTTCACAACCAGAAACAAGGACGTGAATTTGGTGACGTATGAAACTACAATGATTACACAGAATTCACAGGAATGAATTTAATTTACATTAATTGTTGTGATTCCTGGAAGATCTTGTTCATTAACTACTGCCTTTGTATTTGAAATGTCCTAAACAAATGTCTTTACTTCTGTATGAATATTTTCTATTAATTAGTTCCACCAAGAGTTTAAAAGTGATTTCTGCAATCAAAATATAAATGAGTAATTTGAATAATTATGTCTAGGTTGTTAATCGTAAAACATGACACCCCCCCCCAAAAAAAAAGACAAAGAAATTCAAGCTACTTTTATATGAGAATCATTTAAAAACAATGAGATTTTAATACAAACAATTTCACACATTTTGGACAATCTGAGGCAGGAAGTAGACGAGGATGTCGCTTACAAACTCCCCCACACTGCTCGCCTTAATCTGACCACATGGCAGGTTTGTACCCACAGAATACGTCTTAGAGAGAGATTAGGAGGAAGGGGATGTTAACCAGCTGGTGGTGATGATGATGATGATGATGAAGAGTCCTTAAAACCTCATGGAAGACTGCTCCATTGAAAGTAGTCCTGAATTAAAATGTAAAATCAATAATTATTAAAGTATTAAAATGTATCATTAAATGATTTAATGCACCAGAAAGTCTTTTATTCCCAGTGTTTGTATTTTAATGTTTTCAGGTCGTGTGAAGGATCAAATACCGCTCTACTGACAGAGAAAACTATATAACTCTGTAACTCTTTTTCACATAAAATATGATATTTGACATTTTGGGAAATAAGCACTCTTGTTAAGAGTTAGAGGAGAAACTCAATACCACGTCTACCATGTCTTTATCTTTCTATAAATATGAAGCTACCATTAGCAGCAGTTGGCCAATTGGATGCCCCAAGTGTGATTGCTTTGTGGTGCAATATAATATAATATACACAGATTAAATAAACAAGATATATATACATATATCCCCCAAGAAAAGGTCATTACAATATTTAATTGATCATAGTTTTTCACATTACACTCACACACACACACACACACACACACACTCACACACACACACACACACACACACACACACACACACACACACACACACAACACAATAGAAATGTCCTGAACTGGATTATAATTTATATTTGAAATATATCTAAATATTGTTTCTATGGCAGCAACGGTAAAGTTTACAACAGCAAAATCAATATAAACTCAATAATAATATTTCACAGTTCTCATCTAACGCTCAGTGAGAAAGCATCTTTTCCAGCTTGTCGATCAATTCCTCAAACTCAAACCACTTACTGGCTTTTTCTGGGATTTTAACCACATCTTGCAACCTTCCTCAGCAGATAGAGTTTGTCTATCTGTCAGGGACGTAGCTCGGTTATCATTATGTGACCTGTGAAGTGGAGATAAAATAGATGAGATAAGATATTCTTGATTGTTCAGGGAAAGAGAAGTGTCGAAGAGGAACACAAACACAAGAACGAGGCATTAATAAAAATATTAATAATTTACTAAATACTTTACACACCAAACATAAATAGTCATTGTAATGTGCAACCAGTTTCACTTTATTAGGTACAATTGTACAGTCTCATATAATCCAATTATTCTGTTGTAGGATAAAGTTCATAGTCAGTGATGGAGGTAAATGTGAAGGACAAGAGACACGTCTCAATGTAATGTAGTCCAGTACAACACCACCTTTAACTACGACCTCAGAAATAAACATATAATAAAATAAAACCCTGGACATTATAAACTTCATGAAGGTACAATTTACAGCAGATCAGTGGAATTTGCATTTGGTTGTACAGGAGCTCCTTATAACTGAGTATTAACACAAACAAGTGATGAGACAAAAAAATACACTTGAGGAAACATGAATTTGTAATTATTAGGAAATTTATATAACTAATTAATAACTATACTTTATTACTTTATTTTTTTTTGTACCTTTTAAACTGCCCACGTGGTATTTCAGCTATAAATCTGAGTTATACTTGAATTTAACAAATCATAAATCTGCCAAGAACAGTAAGAAATGTCTGCGGTGAGCGTTTTGTGGACTCACGACGAGAGTAGCGATAAAAATGTAATCTGATACAGTAACTAATTACCTGTTTATAAATGTAATCAGTGACGTTATCAAAGTATCACAATATTAAAGTAATGTAACTTGATTTCTTTCGGTTACTTTTGGATTACAAGAGAGAGATTAAACAAGAGAAAAGAGATATCAATAAGAAGTATTGATCCACATGTGTTCAATGGGTCCTCTGCTGATTTTAAATTTGTAATCCTGCTAAATAATCCCCATTTTTTACTAAATATAACTGTAATCTGATTATGTTACTGTGTACTATGTAACTGTAATGGATTACAGTAAAACTTTTTTGGTATCCTGATTACGTAACTCACTTACATGTAATCTGTTACTTTCCAAGTATTGTCTACAACCCCTCACCTGATAACATTAATATTTCAGTATTGATCCCGTGGATGTTAAATGTAAAACATGAGTATATATACTGTATATTTATTTATATAATTATTGTACAGCTGAGGATGATGATGGTCTGTCTGCCTTCATCGCTCCTATTAAAGCACACGTCAGTGAGTATGGGTCATGTAGCTGAAGGGGAGGAAGTCAGTGACATTACAACGTCGTTTCCTCTCTGTACAATAAAACAAGTGACAAATGAAACCTGGTATTTTCTCATTCAGTGAATGAAGGTGTCGGCGGGGGAAAGACTTCGGGTTAATGTTTCACTGTGACTGTACCGCCACTCGCCAACCTCTTAGACTTTGATCATGGAGGTGAGTGGGTTCAACCAGCAATAATGAATTCCTCACTGATAAAAAAAAAGAGAGCTAACAACTCCAGGAAGAAGCGAAGGAGAAGATGAACACCAAACTCTCTCTCCCATTCAGCGATTATGCAATCTGCATACAGTGAAGATAAATGGCATCTTTTAACGGCCGTTATCAGCGACTGCAGCATGTGTGCGGAGGACTGCAGCAGCTCTTCACGTTACAAGAACACAGAAGAAAGTTAAATATTATCAGGATTGAATATTTAAGTTTGACTGATTGTTGCCAACTTTCTATGCAGATGACACAGAAGGCTGATAAAACTGTCCTCTGTGTCTCTCTTTGTGTGATATTCACTCATAATATTATTATAAAAGACTTTGTTTCACTATTTATGCAAAAAAAAATGAAAAAGGAAGAAATCTATTTAAATGTAAGGTGATATTATTCAAGGTATTTTTTGTACCACATCTATGTGTATCATTGTAAATCACTAGAAATATTAATTCAGAGTATTACATTTAAATAAATACTATATGAAAGCCTCACATCAGAACTGGTTTTAAGTTATGTTACTACAAATACAACACGCTCAGTGTATTCACAGATTAATAAAAAGTGTAGCGGACTATAAATATAAAGTAACATGATGGAAATAATGAAGTTATTCAAGTTAGTTACACTCCACCACAGCTCTTATAATGAGTCGTTTTTTCTACAGACGCAGCGGGGTCTCCTTCCGTGGAGGCCACCATGCTGAGCAGCCATGTTTCTACAGTTGCCCAGAAGGAACAAACCAAACACTGGTTCTACGGTCTGTGTGCTTTGTGGACACGAGCTGTTTCCCGACTATCATTTTTATAAATGGGGAAAGAAGAAACGTAAAACGACGAAACAAAAAAATGAAAAAACAACTTGTTTTGTGTCTCAAATTTATAAATGGAGGTCGGGAAACAGCTTGTTTCGCCATTTCTGTTTTTACAATTCAAAACACAAATCCATTGGTTCTAAAGTGAACTGATTGTCAAGATTGAGCCTCGACTTTTCACTTGTTTTACGCTTGGAAGAGGAGGGTGAAGCGCTCTGCAATTACACCTCTAGATGTCACTAAATCCAACACACTGGTCCTTTAATAAACAAAATACAAATGAATTACCTGATAAACAAAATAATTCTATAAAGTATAAGGATAATTTGTTGCTCAGGCCTAATCAGTGACTACTCTGGTGTGTCGTGTTCAGAGCCGTTCAGTTTTTGCTGTTACACAATGTGTTTACTGCTCGTCTTCTTTCTCTCTCTCTCTCTCTCTCTCTCCCGATGTCCTCCTCCTCCTCCAGCTCACAGATTTTTATGGTTCGCATTTATCTTTGGAAACAAACACACAGTCAAATGCTGCTGTTGTACCTCATCCCTCCCCCATGCTGAAACACACACACACACACACACACACACACACACACACACACACACACACACACACACACACACACACACACACACAGCGTTATCACAAGGATGTGTGTAATAACTGACAAGAGGAATTATGTGAAAACAGCAGTCTCACTGCCGGCAGTGCTCTCCCTCCCCTTACCAGCACAGCACATAACTGATTCATTTGGTTTTGATATGATCCCCTCCTACACAGATATATACACACACATCTGCCTAGTAAGATATAATTAAATAAAAAAAACGTCTCTCACACTCATTTTCTGCCTCCCTACTCTCTGTGTATGGGTTGCTGTGACATAATTGAACCACATTCGATGGCGATTTTGGCCGTTTTTAGCCACACTAGCAGTGGCTGTAAGGATGGAAATGGTCCGTCACTTCAGGTCCAGACTCAGAATATCCACATGACTATTTAAAGGATATTTTAACACAGAAATTCCTGGTCCCAAGAGAATGGCTCATACTGAACTAATGGACTGATTGTTATGTTTAGTAGAGACATTTACGGTTTGTCCTCCTCTGGATGATTTGTGATACATTTGGGGATCTTTTTAGGCTTTTTACGCCATCATCATGTCAAAATCCAATGGATTCAATGGATTTGACCAATACTACGGATGTATGACAGAACGATGGCTCCTTCAGTCCAATAAGAGTTAATCACCTGGTGCATTGGCCCAGAATATTAGCTTCCACGTGTTCTTCCAGGGGTGTGCTGCCGTGGGCCCCCTCCAGGAGTTCCCGCTCAACCCATCGACTTTACATTGTATAAAACCTTGATGGCTCAAACATTCATAACATACTGACTCATAATTGACCTTGTTTGCAGTTCGAGGGGCCCTGTCCACAGTTTTCTTTGCCTGTCCACTGGCTGTCTCTGTGTTTACACTGAAAACAAAGGAGGCGTTGGCTGCACCTCTGAAAGCATCTTTAGTCTTGTTCCAAAATCAAGAATCAACTTTCAGGATCAACATTTAAGCCAAAGTGGACAAAAATGTCCAATCTACAGTATGACAACTGGGCAAACTCCACCTGCTGATGGACTTCATTTGATATGATCAGAAGCTCTCGAGCAGCTACTAGTGGACCTCGAGACTGTGGTCAATTATTAAGGTAAAGAATAAACTTTACATCTTAACATTAGTGATTCTGGCCATTGTGCCTTGTTTTTTAAATATTATGATCTATACTAATACTAAATGTAGAAATAGTAGAGTTCTTGTTTGTTGGTTGGTGAAACACAAAGAAATGTCCCAACAAAGGAAGAGATGAGGAAGAAGACTTGTATCAAACCAACATGGATCACAGGATATATATTATTCAAATGTTTTATCAGGAATTAAACAGATTCAACACATTTGTTAGAGATACACACAATAAATGTCTTCTTGGACTCTTCTGTGTTCATTCTGTCGTCAGAATATAAATATCTATAACTAACGTGGTGAACATTTATGTTTGTTAGTGTTAAATGTAATTCTAATAGATTAATCATTGAGGAGAGTCAATGTCAGGACGCTCTCCATGTCTGGTGACGTTTGGCTGATTTGTGGTTCATCGTATCCATTAAAAGTGATGTCATTCCACAATTATAAGCCACAGGAGAACCAGTGGATCTAACCTGGTTATAAACAAACTGGGACAACTGAGCAGCGAAACGTTCACCAGCTGGAAACCAGTTTGGTGTCTTTTCTTACATTTATTCACAAACCTGAAAACCTGGAGCTTCTGAGCAACAAGAACAGTCTTTATTTGTCTTCAATCTCCTCATGATGAGTAGTCAGGCGCACTGTTTGGAGCCACTCCTCTGATGTCTGCAGCTGCTGTCCCAGCATGCACTGGGTGGAAGCCCATCAGAGGGAACGTACACATCAACATACAGTTCACACCCTCCGTGCCTGACTCTCATGTGTTTGAAATGTTTGACAGAGGAAACTCTGGTGAACATGCAAAAATAATTCTTCTTGCTGCCATGAGACAATGTCAACAACCCAATAACTTTAAATTTATTACAAACGTGTGTGTATTTAAAGGAGAATTACTGCTGATATAAAGCTCTGAACATTATTAACATCATTCTGAACTATTATTTAGAATAATAGCATTTTGTGGGGTTCGGGTTAGTTGACTCCTTACTCACTTTACCACCCTGTTACCTGTTAGACAATTAGATAAGATGATTGTTTGCTGGTTTTCTTAGTCTTGTAGGATAGTAAACTGAATGTTTTGGGGTTTGCAGAGGCATTTAAACTGTGGCTCTGGGTAACTGTGATAAGCATTTTCACTATTTTCTGACATAAAATTATTTAAAATTATTAGATTAATTAATCTGCAGATGAATCCGGTATAAATAATCATTAGTCGAACCCGTAATTGATACAAACTGGGGCCACTGTCCAACTAGCGCAGTATAATGTAAAAATGCACATTCAGCTCAATTGAGGATAAAAATGATTGTTTTATCAATAGTGTTTCACAACCACATTATTTGCTTTGTAACACACCTGGAAAAACACGTTTTAGGGTAAAAGAGAGAACAAAACACATCAGTGATAACAGTAAAATCTTAGAGTTCGCCCTCCTGCATTCACCAGATAACTGGTCCTCAGTAGTCAGAGTCTTTCAGGCAAATACAGTGGTCTAACATACATACAAATGAACAGAATGTATGGATCCTTCTAACTGCCTAACCAGTATATATCTCTTCATACGCAGACATAATGTGTGTTGTCTGTTCCGCTGATTCTATTGTCTGTTTACAACAGAAAGAGAGAACGAGCCCTTTATTGAAGAGGTCAAGAGGTCAAAACATTATCTCAGCATTGAACGGACAAAGTGGCGTTCCTCACAAAACTGTGCGGCAAACATTGACTCACACTGCAGATGAGTCAAGCTGTGAATATTTACACTCACACACAGACTTTCAATACAGACTAAATCAATTAGTCAACAATTTGGCAATTCACCGGTTTAAGAGATTACATTCTGCTCAGAAAGTGAATTTCTAGTTTGCATAGAGGAATTTATTCTTTCATTTCATTACATTTGCAGCCATCTGGCCTCGCAATATGTCCATGTAACAGGCAGAGAATCAGGCCCCGGGGTGTGTGTGCCGAGCTCGCTATCTATCTGAAAGCTGGCATGCTGATCTCGGCTCAGTCGGGTGAGCAGGAAAAACTGGGATAAGTTTTATATAACATGTTTTTATAAAGTATGTCATCACTCTTCTTGTTTGTGTGTTTAAAAAAAAAGTTTGTTGTAGGGGCAGCTAGGTAGCTCACCTGGTGGAGCGAGCGTCGTATTTGATAAGTCCTTATGTGACTTAAGTGGTCTGAATTCAATTGCAGCCTGTGGCCCTTTACTGCATGTCGTCCTCCCTCTCTCGCTCCTGTTTATCTTTAACTGTCACAAAAGGCATAAAAAAGACTTTAAATAAAAGGAACTAGATGAAATAACTTTGTGTAGCCTCTAGCGGTGTAGTTGCAGATCCTAACTCGCTGGCTTCACCCTCTAACCGCTAAGGAGAAACTATGGAGGCTGCGGAACGCGGCGCCTTCTAGTCCACTGTAGAAACATGGTGGTTCAACATGGTGGACTCCATGAAAGAGGACCCTCAACGTCTGTAGATAAAAAGATTAATTCTAAAGTAACAAAAACACAACAATTCCTATATTCAGGTGATTATAAACTATATGAATGTTATATTCCATGTCTGCCAATAGATCCTCCCTGAATGTTACAATCTGGATATTTAAAGCAGAAAAGAGGAACTACATCACAGTACAGAGAAAGTTCTGCCTTTCTGTTGTGTGAAAATGGTCTACAGCCTGTATTTGCTTGAGTTTTTCTTTAAAAATACACTGAGCAGAGACACATAAACACAAAAAAATCTCGGTTTCCATTTTCGTTTTTAAGGTAACATTGTTCTGTTTTCTAGAATACATGTCATCTAATTGATATTTCTTATTTCTTGTCACTATTTGCATATTTGGTGGTAAAAAAAAGTCTCATAAAGAGGTTACAGACGTACGTTTTTTTTTTCAATCTTGGTAACATGAACTCTCAACAGTCGAATATCTCTACCATCAATTATGTACTGAAAGTTGCAAAATGTCAAACCATTTCTTTAACTAATAATACTCACATAACAACTAACATGTCCTACATTAATATTATTAAATGGTGTCAATTACTTTGAGCCTGTAAGTGCTAAACCTTACAAGGTGTTACCGAGCTTCATTTTACAGTTTCTTTATGCTCGCTAATCCAACAGCTCACACCCTGATGAGCTATGAGAGGATTCAGCTCCCGGTTCACTGACCTTAGTACGCAGTCAGAGGCTTTTCTAGTGAAATGGGAGGCTGGACAAAGGCCAAACGAAAAAGGAGATGTCAGCAAATCAGAGTGTTTTTCACTGCACTCATGTGATCTGCCCTGAACTTCCTTCCCTATAGTCAAACCAGAGGGCAGCTATGAGATCTCAATTCCAGTCAGATGTTAAAGAACATGTGTGTTGTTGCATGGCTTTAGGGTTACATAATAAAGTTTGAGACAGTTAAAGAAGAAGCTGCATGAAATCAGAAGAAACCCCTTTTCAGGTTACAGTTAAGTTACAGGACAGTTGGTGAAAGGTCATGCTTCATACATTAATACCCTCAGATGTCTGTATCATAATCCTTCTGTTTAATTATATGTCCCCTCTGGTCCCCCTCGCCTCCCTCCTTATCCGCCCGCTAACACTTTGTTCCTTTTAAAGTCGCCACACAGGTGATAGATTCAAGCTCCTTTACTTAAGTAAAAGTACTAATACCAGAGTGAAAATACACCATTACAAGTGAATGTGCTGCATTCAACAGTTCAGAAGTATGATAAGCAATTTATACTTAAAATATCAAAAGATTATGAAGAATATATTTTTAATCCATGCATTAACATACATTAACAACATTACTGTTTGGTAGTTTGTTAATATTCTTAAACTGATCGTAAGATGCGAAGGAAAACTCTTTATCTGTTAAGTAACTTGTGATTAAAGCTGTCAGATGTAGCGTAGCAGAAAGTGGAATTACTCGTGTCAAGAACATCACACACTGTACTCTTATGCCGGTCTGTTAAATATGAGGATGTGTGTAAAAAGTACCATTTATTGTTTGACCTCCTGGAATCTCAGCTGGTTACTCAGCAAAGAAGAAGTCTGACACATGACCGACTGTAAAACCCCACACTGTCATTGTTACATGTTGTTTTTTGTACAAATGAATGAGATATAACGTGTTAATTAGTGAGGTTTAGAGGTGCTGGTAGACAGGCTAGCTGTTTCCCCCTGTTTCCAGTCTTTATGCTAAGCTAACTGACTGTTGGCTTTTATTTAATCCTTTAAATAAACTGGACTAAACCTAGAAAATATCCAATGTCCAATTTTCTGCAGAAATACAGAGGAAACAACCTCAGTGATACAGTCCTGGTGCTTAGTTACTAACACAGGATTATTATTTATTTAGTTTAATAGTCTTTAAACTGATAAAACATCTTCATACAAATATATGCAAAGAGTAATGAGAGCAGTCTATCATACACACACTTGAATATTGCATAGTGTATATACTTTCATTTATAGTCTTATATTCTCTATTATGTTTTGTAATATTTGATTTTGTGATATTTTTTGTATTCTCTTTTGCACTACATTGCCCTATTGCTGCTGGGTCAATCTTGAATTTCTCCTAAGGGGAATCAATAAAGGAACATCTTAGCTTATCTTATCTTACTGTATATTAAAGATCCCCTCCAGAAATGTATTAAGTCGTATACAAATAATCTGCTTGACAAAAGTGTTTGTCTGATATGTTTTTTTCCACATTAAAATCCTTAAAAAGTAAACTACTCTACTTCTACCTCATTTAAAATTACAGGACTATGAATATCTAAATCTACTAATGTAAGTCCATTCTCACTGCTGGCTTCAAGTTTCTACATCACACTTGTATAAGTTTCATACTGGACCAGGACTGACTCTTTATGATGTCACAAATCAGGCTGGTAGCCCCGCCCCTTCAAAATAAAAATCAGATTTTCAGTGAGCTCAGAGAAACTTTCCACTTTCAGCACATTAATGTAAAAACATACATCATCTTGCACAGTGACGCTCAAACATCCAACTATAGGAACAAGAAGAACGACATATTTTAAGTGGAGGAGGAACTTTAAACTTTAAGCATCACAAATGAGCCATAATATGTTTAAATTAAAGCTCTATCCTTCTTCTCCTGAAAGTTAAAGAAGTCAGAGAAGAGTGGAGTGTTTCAGTGGAACAGAGCTTTAACGTCAGTATTAGTGTTTTGTGCACGGCTCCTCATGTGACTGTTAGTCAGTTCACTTCAGTGTGGAGTGCACAAAGCCTGACATATGTGTACGAGGGTCTCTGTGTGAACCAGTCTGACAATCAAACAAAGCTCACATTCAGCTGAGTCTGTGTCTGTCCACAGCACTTCACCGCTTGCTCCTTCGCTGGAGGAGCAAAAAGGGCCCGATTGTCTTTTAATGTGCTACACAAGAAGCTCTGAAGGTTAATGTGGGGGAAATATATTCTTATTTAACGACTGTGAAGTGTTTAATCTACTAATTTATTCTTATTCTTATTCTTCTGAAGTTCCTCTGTTGGTTGTTGTTATGGTAGTTCAGTAAGGCGTGTGTTCATACACGTGGATTAATATTTGTTCAGGAGGTGTGCCGTTGTTTGATCAAAATTTTCAGGTTTTTCAACTCAAGAATGTGAAGTATGAGTTCTCAAAACGAAACAAAACAAAAACAAAGGTTTCTCCACCCAACTAACTGTATGATAACACTCACACCACATGTGATGATTATTGTCCCAACAAACTGATAAGATACAGCAGAGATAAAGAAATAATGAGGCTTGTTTGAAGTCTCTAAGCAGCTAAAGTGGTGAGAATCTACCCTCTAGTGGTGTGTTTGGGTGCTGACAAATATCCTGGAAATATGGCCACTTATGTCAAACGGGGTAAATTGAGGCCAGGGCACAGGTTGATGTCAAGTTTTATCTGTTCCTTATCATTATCAGTATTTTATACATATATTGAGGCTGTGAGAATACAGGTCTATTTGTGTAGCATGTGTCAGACACAGAGGCAAATCAAAGTGCTTTATATAAAGTGAAGTAAAGCATTGTAACATTTAAAAACATAAAAAAATTGAAAAAAATAAATTCAAATTGAGTATAATTAGATAAATTAAAGTTAAAATATTATAAAATACAGATAGACATAAAAAAAAGGGACCAAAAAGCTGCTGTGAATGTGATAAAGGAATTAAAAGTGCATTAATTAATCAGTTAAATCTTTTGAATCCCAGTTACCTGTTAAATTCAACCTGGGAGTAAAGGGTGATCCTGTTCCTCCTCCTTTCAAAATAAAAGCTGGGACTGTATTTTTTATAACCACCAGATGACACCAGAAAACAAAGAGAAGCATTCAGTGTCTGTATTATTAGTGTCTAATCCATTTTAAAGTATTTACTATATGTTATAGTGGTGTAAACTTCTATTTCTAGTCAGGTTTTGTAGAGCTGTAGGGCTTCCTTATTGTTTCCTTTTCTGTGTTTTATTAATATTTTGAATAAACTGTAAATTACTTGAACCTTTATAAGCAAATATAATATATGAGGCTCATTATGGAGCGGTCGGGTTTACTGTGATGATTCATTGTGGTTCAGTAATGAGGACTGATGAGGATCAGTTGGAACACAATGATTTTAACTTCAATCTTCAGTGCAGATCCACAATAACTGAAACTGTAGGGTAATCAATGAGGCAGAAAATATATAAATTACAAGTTGTCCTAAATAGTCATATGGTTGCCAATCAATTCTAACAATGGAGAAATTTATTCAACAAACAAACAAACTAACTAACAAAATAAATAAAAAACATAAATAAAAAATAAATAATTAACTAAAGAACTAACAAACTAACCAAAGAACTTGCTAATTAACCTAATTAAAGCCACATTACAGGAGCATGATGCAGATTGTTGTTCACCAGTATTAGTGTTGTTGTTGTTGTTGTTGTTGTTGTTATTCAGACTCATGAGATCATTCTGTGCTTCCCCCTGAGTCACACTGACTCACTGTCTCTCTCTCTGTCTATATATGTATAAATATCTGTCCTGATCACCTCGTGGAGATTATCAGGTTTATATATCAGGATCAGCTCATGTGTATGTGTTTAAAAACAGAACATTACAGTGTAGAGGTGCTGTTCTCACATATAAAATATATAATTAATGACAATACAGTAAAAATCTGTTGTAATAATATAGAATATATCTTCACCTGAGTTATAATTGTTGACAAATACAAATAAATACATTGATAAACACTTTAAAGTGCCCTTATTTATGCTTACAACTATGTTATAGTGTCTTATAAACCATTTATTAAGAGTTGATATACAGTTTATAAATTCTAAATAAGAAATGTTTCCAAAATTGTCTTTGCAGCTGTTTTGTATTGGGTTGCTCAAAGAAGGTACATCAATAAATAAATAATATAATGAAATCCTAACTATATAATAAAAAACACCTACCTCATTTAATTCTTTAAAAAACATTTGTATGATGTTTTACTACTAGGGACATTCAGTATAAAGGAGTATTTGGCTGCAGAGGCCTAAAGACACAAAAGTCCAAATATTAAAGGTAAATGCTCAAAACTCAAAGTGGCTCAGTTCTTTTACTTCTACTAAAATGCCTCCAGAATTATAAACAGATTAATAAGAAATTGTGTTAACAGGCAAAGTAATGAGACAAAATACTGTATCTAAAAAAAAAAAGCTTGACAGGAGAGACAAACCAAGTCTATTTTTAGCACAATGCCCATTGGTCTAAAAAAAACTGAAGGAGTTACATCAAAGTCAGGTGTCAATATAACTGCAGACTGAATGAGACTCACAAAACACAAAAGGGAGGAACAAACAAACAAACAAACAAACAAACAAACAAACAAACAAACAAACAAACTCGTCATGGTCGTTAATTCAAATGAATACTTTAATAATACAGAACCATTCTTCTCTATGGGATGTTAACCTACTGTACCACAAAGCAACTTCATCACTCCAGGTACGACATGATAACAATAAAAATACATTAACCTCTGTAAGAAAACTAAATCACAGCAGATTTAGAATGAAAATGGGTTCTGTGGGTACCAACTAGTTTCCTCTTTGCAGACATGCCCACTTTATGCTAATCCCAAACACCCAGCAGTTGTTTGAATATTTGTATATATATAATTATGTGCTATTGGAATTGCATTGGTTTTGGCACCCCGGCCGGAAAAAGGCCGGACACGCCTCCTGTCTAGGGAACTGTTTCCTCGTTTCCAGTCTTAATGCTAAGCTAAGCTAACCAGCTGCTGGCTCCGTCTTATTATTTACATAGTGACAGTGGGATCAGTGGTTGGTATTATAATTTAACGTCTTAGCATATTTGTCTAAATATCAAGGTAATCCTATAAAATTCACTTTATGTGTCTTTCCACGTCACCTTTTCACACATAACATAAAACAATGAATTCAACGTTCAGGGAGTCAGAACAACACATTTAAGAGAACAACATACTGAACACCCTGTGAATGGGCCCCAGTGCAGTAAACTGTACCCACCTGGTGATCCACTGTGGGTCAATGCAAACACAGAGTGTGACGCCCTTATGCACAGGACAGGAGGGATGTAGGAGACAAACACATTAGATAAAATGAGGCGGAGGGTCTGAAAGCTTCCTGAGATGCGTCAGAAACACACACAGGTGTCCCTTCACCAAACAACATCAGTGCTCACTGACGCACTGTCGGAGCCCTCTGAGGTTTACATGGAGTTGATGGAGGGAATCACTTTAGAGGATTAACAATGTTATCAGTTTGGATTACAGCGGGAGCTTACCTTGCCCATCTGTCACCTTCGGGGCCTGAGGTACAAACGCTGCCTTTACGTGTCAGAGTTTCGTCCCTCTCACTCACACTGTGGTTATTTATTTATGCAGATTAAAAACATGACACTGTAGCCCTGAACAGGAGCAATGTTTCAGTGTCTGGGTTGTGCTGCTGATACAAAGCCCTCATGGACTGATTGTAAACACAACTACAGGCCGAACATCTGGCTCTGAGATGAGGAAAATCATAAATAATATTAAAATAAAATAACCTTATGTTAATTTCTTATGTGAGCTTAGACAATTAAGATATCCAGCGTCAGACTGATCAATAACTTTCTGATTAAGTACAAGTTATTAAAGGTGTAACGAATATCTTGGTGGTTAATGAACCTTATTCATAACTTTATAGGGAGTAAAAGGTCAAACTTTCTTTGTTGTAAATGAAGGAGTCAGACAATGAACACATACATCGGTCGAATGAGGCGACCTGGCAACCTATAAAATGTCCTTGTTAATAGCTTATTACTGCTAAGCTATGTAAGCCATTTATAACAACTTTTAAATCCTTTACAAAGTGTGCAAATAATCACACACATAAAACCAGTAAAACAGCATCAGTTCACAGAGATTTACACCCTTCAAACTCTGAACGTTTTTAATATCAGGTGACTCCAGTTTGAACAGGAATCATATAGGATTATATTTTTAAAGTAACTCTCTCATCCCTGCATACATTCTCTCATAGTAACACCTCAACTACAGGTGTTCATACATATTCATATATAGAGTTCAAATACCTTTAAATTAAATCTTTCTGACTAAACTGAGATCTTAGACTTTATGTTTGATTTAAGTTTAATAGTTCAAAATGTTTTGACTTTGGCCGATACTGAGCAAAGCATACTCACTTTAGAACTGGATATTCTGAGATTTATTAAGTGTTATTAAGGAATGATTAGTATTCTTATAAGGCTCATACAGAGCACGGCATAATATCACATCTTCCTCACTATATAAGCAATAATTAGGAGGTCACTGAGAGAAAAACTCTTACTTAATGGCCTAGTAGTTGTAGATTATGTCATGCAGAATAAGGCTTTAATATATGATTTATAATGACTAATAAACAGTCAGTATGCTACTTATATGTATGCCAGCAAGCAACTAGTTAATGGTGGATATGTGCACCTTAATATTAAATTTAGAACACAAAAGATAAATTTAAACTCTTTAGAAATAATGCTGCTTTCTGTTTACACTATTGCATGTTGGGTGTTTTGTGCTCTGACTAAACAGAGTTCATAGTTCACCCTGCATTTTATCTGGCGGTGTAACACTGAGGAGGAGGAGGATGGGTGGAAGGACGGATGGAGGAGGAGGATGTGATGGGGATTTTAAGGTTACCGTGAATATGTGCAGAAGGAAAACCGTCTGAGTTTAAAGCAGCTTTACACCCACACGCAGAATAAACCAAGAAAACCTTGATATCCACCTACACAACGACTGCACATTCAATCTGGACTCTTTACCTCGGCTGCTTCTCTATCATCTGCACATCAACAACATTTCCTCCCTGCAATTAGCAAAACCCCATCCTGTAATTCATGCATGACTGCTCCGAGGGGGGGGGGACTCATTATCTGTGGGGAAGTTAATTTACACCAGCTGACCTCTTGCAGATGTTGCACCACTCGCCACTTAAAGTAAGCTGTGGCTGAGCCCACACTGCACTCACCTAGTCTTCACAACAACATCCTTTTATTTATCTATCTATCTCTCCCGCTCTCTCTCCCATCTCGCTGCTCAACCCACCGTGTCCTCTTTATCTGCCTCTTCATCGCTCTCTAGCTCCCTTTCAGCTGATGGAGCTTATTGTGGACAAATAGGCTTAGGGAGCATCACTATGGCAACGGCGAATCGTAAAAAGCAACATAAGCACTTCATCAGGGGCCGTGATCCATTGGCTCCCGTTGGAGATGGGTGCCCCCAACCTCCTGCAACAAGTAAGGGCAGGCCAGAGAGGCTCCTGGGAGGGAGGAGGGGGTGAGAGGTGGAGATAATATTGTAGGACTGAGAGCAGAGAGAGGGAGAGAGGGAGAGAGAGAGGATTCAATTCTCTTCTCTCTCTGCTTTTCATTAAGCCAGTTTCCTCTCTTCAGCATCCGTCTCTGGTTTTCTGAGGGGCTTCCTTCCTTTTTAGGGATTTCTTGTGGAGTCTAAGATAAAACTTAAAAAGAAGAAGAAGAGGTAAGAAAATGTTTCTTTTTTTGTTTTTTATTAGCTGTTTATTCTCAATCCAGGCGTAAACAGCAACAAATGATTGTGACCGGTGATGTCTCAACCTCATATATAAATACTGTCACTGGTCTCAACATACTCAGAGGATGTGTTTGGAATAAAAGTAGCCACCAGTCATAGTGTGAAAAATGTTGGTTGTTACTGAACAGCAGAGATATAATAGGGGAAAAGAAAGAAAGAAAGAAAGAAAGAAAGTTGAATTTTGTAATGTGGAATTGTATTTCATTTGTTGTCATCAATTGGAAATAAGTCAGTTTTAAATGTCCCAACACCAGGAGGACACCGTCTTATTGTTTTCTGATATTTTATAGATTAAAAGAATAATCCTTTTCTGATTTATCGGTAATGAAAACCATCATCAGTTGCAACCATCCTCCTGTTTATTGATTATTCTGCCTGTTTGCAGGGTTCATACAGCTTTCTAAGAGCAACATTTATATATTCTTCTATAAAAAATATTAACTAAAACAATATTTGAATACATGTAATAAGTGGACAGCCAGTGGTAACATACAGAGCTATTGTAACTATCTGAAAGACTGTCTTGTCTGGATGTTTTTGACTCCATTTTGAAGGGTTAGTGTAGAGGAAAGAGCAGAGCTGCCACTAATCTCACTCAGTCGCTTTGTTCCTCTGCACACGTTGATAATCTGACCTATAGCACCAAAAAGAGCCTCACTACAGTCATATAAAGCATGTGCAGCTGAGCACCTGAACAGATTAAAATAAGAGAGTTATATAAAACTAAATAAGAAAAGTGTTACAGAATGAAGAGATTACCAAAACAATCTACAGATATATTCAAATATGTGTACAGTTGCAAAAATAAAAACACAGTGTGAGCTTTTATAAAACTGTATCTGAGGCACTTTGGAGAAGATCACACCTATAGGGCTGCAGGTAACAATTCAGTTAAATATCAATGAATTTCCCTATTATTTCCTTAATTAATCTTTAAAATGTCACAAACGTGACAAATGCCCATCAGAATTTCTTCAAATTTCAGTAAGATATTCAGTTTAGGTCTGCAACTAACAATTATTTTCATTATTGAGTCATCCAGGGATTGTTTTTTTTTTTATTATTAACTGATTAATCAATAGTGAAAACATGCTGATTACAACCTCCCAGAGACCACAGTCACATATTAACGTGCCTTGTTTTGTTCGACCAGCAGTTCAAAACCCAAAGATATTCAGTTTACGATCATTTATGACCAAGAAAAGCAGCAAATATTAACATTTAAGAAGCTGGAACTAGAGAAAGTTTAACATTTATACCTGAAAAATTGTATTTGTATTTATGCCAAAACACCTCACGGTTAAAAACCTTTTACTTTGAATTAATGACTCATCAGTGGTCCTTTTTTTTGTGATCTTGTGCTTTCATCACAAAAAAACAACACAAACAAAAGACTATATTTAATTGAATACAGCGTCTGTGGGAGCGGACACCTGTCGAACAAAGAACCGGTGGGTGGGAGAGGCGCTCTCTTTTAGGAATATGTCCAGATGTGTATAAAGCACGCTAGTGGAACAGAGTTCAGAGGATGTGGTGTTATAAATGATGCCCAATTGTGCAAACAAGTACACGACAAAAGGATATAAGGTCTTCTCCACAGCTGCTGCACAGTCAGACAGCCTTGAAAATCATTTCATCAACAGAACTAGAAAATCAATTAAATGTTCAATGTGACAGCTGCTGCAACTCTGTATTGTTTGTTTTGTTTTACTGGGCTTACATTTCAAGCTCTGCAAAGTACAGAGATTTCAATTACTGTATGACCTTTCCAAAATGTCTCATTGGCAACTCATTACTTTTAACAAAAGCAAATCTCTCTGCAATTTACATTCTCCCTTTAGTCTCCAGACAATGAATCTGTGCAAACATCTCTAATTAGGTCACATCTACTCATCAATCAGTGTGGTGACTATATGTGATCATCTCTCTCTCTTCAGGGGGGCTGTGAAGAAGAACAAGGCCATGGCCTCCTGGTTCAACTGGAATGAGCCGTATCACCGCAGCCCCCAGCGTGACCCGGCCGACGTGGTCACCGACACCCTGATGCTGGAGTTCAGCTGGCAGCTGAAGGAGGCAGAGAGGCAGCACAGAGAGAGGGAGAACGAGTACCGGCGCCTCAAGACCGGGGTGGACTACAGCTGGCTGGCCAGCACACCTCGCTCCTCCTTCAGCATCAGCACCGGGGAGAAGCTGGGCCTGGAGGACCTCTGCTCCAAGGTGCCGCCTCCCTGCTGCGGCCTCGTCATACTCAAGTAAGGACACACACATAAACCAGAAAGTTCGGTACATTTACTCAAATAGAGCTTGAAGGTGTTTGTATTTTACTTCTGCTCCACTACAGAGTGAAATACCTACTTTTTCTGAACTGAATCTATTTTGCAGCCACCACTGCTCTAAAATAGTAACTGCATATAAAGTAGTTAAACTATATAATAATATATCACTTTATAAAGTAAATATTAAAAACAACTAGATATTAGTAGTAAGTCACAGCACTTTTTGGATCTGACCGACAGTGAAAGCAGCTATGAATATTTCAGAGCTCATTTGGATGTAAAATCACATACAGAAAAATGTATATTCAAACTTAGTCACTGATTAAATATTAGTGGAAAAACTGAAATCTGAAAGCTCTGATTTCCAATTTGCTGCCTTCACTGTCCAAAATAATTGCTGGAGCCAATTAGCCAGTTCCAGTAAGTTTTTCCCTGAGTGTGCAGTCTTCAAAGAAACTCATTCAACCTCCTACAGGGAGAATAAAATGGCAGGAAGGAGGCCAGAAAAAGGCACACAAGTGTTAAAAATAGCCCTTTTGCATTCTTCCACGAGCTGTTTTTACAGCAACCCCCTTTTTTCACAGGCAAACTGCAATCAGGTGAAATCACGACCGAAAACCTGGGTCACAGATGAGGTATTCACACCTCAACCCCCACAGCTGAGCACTCATGTCCAGCCTGTACCCCCACTCATGGTTCTCCTACACACACACATAAATAGCTTTTATCTTATGACAGACGTAAAATACTGACTAGTTTTATGAGAGGGCAGCTTATGTATTAAGTGGCAAAAAATAACATTTTTTTTAAAGCAGCCCGTCCAGCAAAGGATAAACACCCTGTGTTATAAACAGTGACATGTTAGACTACTACATATTTAGTTTACTTAAAAATGGGACAGTAGTGTTTGCTCATTGTCAGCTGCTTGTCTTCAGGGAGTAAAGATCAATATGAACTTTATCCACAGAAGAGGAGCTGATTTTGCAATCAATACTGGCCAGATACATAATTATGCATTTTTTAGTAGTAAGTATTTCTTATGAAAATTGGACAAATAGTTCATGCCCTCGCCATCCTAGAAAAAGAGAAAAGTTGAAAAAAACAAATGCTACTTAATGCATATGGGAGGCGTGTTTTTTCTGTGTTGCAACTGTCTTTTGTAACAGCTTTGACAAAATCTGTGCGTGTGAGTAATTTCTTGACCATGAAAGTACACTAGAAAAATGAAGTTATTGATTTCATAATTACAACCAAAATTAACCGATCGGTTCTTTAGCTCAAGTTGAACTTGTCCTTTGAGCGCCATGAAAATCTGTTGTTACTTAATTTCATGCCACCTCGCTGACGGACAGACAAACACTAAGCGTCGAGGCTTGATCGAGCATCTGTTCAACAGAGAGCAGCTGAGGCCTCAGGTGTCTCATTAGAGTTTGTCAGTTCTTTGAGAAGCAGTTTGACTGGTGTTAATGTAAGTGAGCTGTGAGGTGCTAAATGCTGAGTGGAAGTCACACACACAACAGGGAGCGAGTGGAGCTTCAGAGGAGGAGCAGTCAGATTGGCTGTGAAATGTAATTAACACTTTCTCTGAGACGGAAGGGCTTCATACATATATATAGATATCATGTATCATGTGTATTCATTCACAATTTTCCACTTTCATTATAAAATTCACATTGTAGCTGTTTGCTAACAATGACAGGGATGGTTATTTAAAAGGTTATTTGAAAGGTTATTTGAAAGGTTCAGGTTGATACAATATAATAAATATGATTCTGTCCACGAATGCGATCCTAACATTTCTCGTCAGAGTAACCGTGTTTGTGTAAGCGGAGGAGAAAGTAGGCCAATCATCCGTTAACTGGAAGCACTCACTGGGAAGCAGGTTTATTTAAAGGCTTGTTAAGGCCTCTGCACCTCTTGTTAGTCAGAGTAGGAGTAATTGGGGGGTTCAACAGGAGTGTGCTGGCCACACAGTCAGGGGCCTGGTGACTGTGATGATCTAACATTTGCCATTATGTGGTTGTTTTTTTGCTCAAAGGCCGGAATAAAATCTGAAAAAATCCTATTTCTACCCTTGAGGTTCTTTCTTCAGTTCATCTGCATGGTTACATATTCTGACAAAGAAAGAAATTAGAAAGATATTTCAAATGTGTTGATATCTGTTGGAGTTGTGGTGTATTTTCATGTTTTCTTATTGACACATTTTCCCTTTATTTGTGTATTTGTTTTAGTTTTATCCTACTACTTTAATGTCTGTGTGTTACAGAAGGTTAACTGTGTAACAGGGGCTTGCTCTCCACAACGAGTGGTCGACAGATATGGGTTTTTCATTGGTTGATGCTGATATTTAGAGATCAGGGTGGTTTTTATATAAAGCTAACATAAAAACAAAGAATAATCATGCATTATTCTGTTCTACTCGTGTATGTTCACAGCAGGATGTATGAGAGTTATATTAAAGGGCTCAAAACCAGCTTTTTTTCAGCACCTTAGCAAAACTCACAAGGGGAGCGCAGCAGCCACATCGACGAGGCAGTTTAAGAGGCAGATATTTCCCTCAGGAGGTGGTTGAAACCAGACCAGAGCTAAAAGGAGAGTAAATATCAGACTCCAAATGAATGATAAGTATTGAATAATAAACTGATGTTTGACATAAAAGGTGATAATACGTCAGTGTTGTGTTCATAGCTTCTTTCTGCTGTTCACAAGTGGACAAAAAACATCACGTATAGCAGGATTAACACACTGATGGTTATTGGTTGAGTGCGGTCAGAAGTGTCGCACCTGTTTCCACTTTCGACAGTGATGTCACAGTATCCTGGAGTACACTTGTACATCACTGCAGTTAAACCACTGAAAAAAGACACGATATTCATGGGATGTTAAGTTCTTTGTTAAAGGACCTCCACTGATTGAACACACTAAAGCCTGTTATTAAGAGCACGACTGCATGTGCGAAGTTGTAATCAAAGTCTGATAAATTGCCTCAAGTGACATCACTAGAGGCAACGTCGGTTGGGACTAAAGGCTACAAGTTTGAAAATGAAAACAATCTGTGGGTCTGGAGGAAGAAAGAAGTGAGCTTACCAGACCTGAGAAGCCCACTCTTTATCTCTGCTTGATGCTAGTGGCTCGATGCTACATTAGCTGCTGCTATAACACACCCAAATCTCAGACTGAACTGTCAGCGGCCGAGTTGCATTGTGGGTAAATGCAGGCTGCCTGGTTTTGACAAGGAAGAACACTGTGTGGAGAAAAAAGATGATTTTATTTTAATCTTTTTAAACTGTCCATTGTCCGATATCGGTCTCATCGAGTTGTTTTGTGTTCTCTGTACAGGTTCAGGGAGGTCATGCAGGCCAATGAGCCCGAGGTGCAGGAGGTTCCCGGCCTGTTTCGCTCCGTCCTCCTGGAGGCTCTGGATCACCTGAAGGAGGAGCAGGAAGCTCAGCGGCTCGCCCGCCAGTGGAACAACAAACGTGCCATGAGCATGTCCCTCATAAACTTCAGGTCCCGCATCAAGATCAATCCGTTCGGAAGCACGGTGGGCCTGACCTCCGCTGTGGCCGAGGGGGCGGGGATGAGCGACCTCAAAACCGTGTCAGAAGATGTGGAGAGAGGGATGGAGGGGGGGGAGAGAGCGCAGAGGGTGTGGAGCATGCCTGATTTCAGATACAAAGGAGCCAACAGCAGTAAGGTGGTCTGATGTGGGGCGTTCACGGGACAGTGATGGGGAGACATTTGAGTGGGACAGATGCTGATCTCCAGGACTCTCTACTGCAGTATGTCCACTTTGCACCGGGCGAGGAAGGATGAATCCCATAATCCTCCAACTCTCTTCAGTATGACACCAATCAGCATTTGAGCCATTTTACTGCATTGTCTTCACACCTGAAAGGGCAATGTCAGGTGTTTAGCTCAGATCTTCTGTAACTTTGACTGCACCTTTTTTGTGATGGTTTCAACTTTGCTTGAGATTTTCGCCTCTTGCTGTGAAGATCTTATCAGTAGACATTTACTGTAGCCTGGTAAGGATATTTATGTGATTTAAAGTAGGGATGTCCCGATCCAGTCTCAAAGATCAGTATCGAGGCGATCAAGGCTTATTTTGTTTAACCGATGGGTATGTTGAGCCTGAGTGCAGCCGTCGTCAACTCTCCGCTGTCTCTTCTCCACTCCGGTAGACTCACAGGTCAGTCTGTCAGTGAATAGAGACTGAGGACTTTGCAGAACCAATCAAAAGTCTTTAGGGCTATCACATAGTGGTGACGTCGTTCTGTGCTTCTAAACACTATTGTATCATATAACGTTGCTAAGGATGTCCATTTGTAAAATTTTAAAATCTAAAGTTCCTTTCACGCTGGTGTAAAATGTCTTTAAAGGGTAGTATGTTTGTCAGCAGCTGTTCAGACAACTACTTTGCCTTTAGAAATCCCCAAACGACTGAGAACATAACACAGTATGAGATGAATCGTATGTTTGTTTGATATTTTATTTGCACTCATTTTATCTGAGCTCAGTGTGAGAGTTGCAGCTCATGCTTGGAGAACAATCGCATTCACACCATGAGCAAAAAGCCAATAAGAGTAATTTATTCATGTAATCAGCGCAAAAGATGTAGACGACAAAACACTCAACAGAATACAGTTCATTCAGTTCAACTGAAGCCAAAGCTGCACCAAAGTAACAGAAAGTAAGAGAGAGAAAGCGACAAGGCCAAAAAGATTAGAGAGGTGATTGTTATTTTATAGTCAATTATCAAACATATATGCTTACGTTGGATTGATTTGAATAACTATAATGTACTCTAAGTGTGCACTGTGCATCTGTACTATTTAGGAAAATAGAAATATCGGATCAGGACTCGTATCGGCTGATATTCAATATTAAACTGACTGAGATGGAGATCGGGACATCCCTAATTTAAAGGCTTTCTTAACCCCTAAATGTTGCAGGAATGAATGAAATATGTTGTCACGCAACACAAACTGACTGCAGAGGTGAATGAGCTTTAACGACAGAATGTTTTGTATGAGATTTATGTAGAAATGTTAATAACTCAAATTCCTGGTTAACAGTCGATGTTCACATAAATGTCATTCGGAGGGTGAGTCATCCTCTCTACAGACCGCTCTTTGTTTTCCGCCAACAGCACACTCAGGACTCATCATTATTCATCATGCAAGGTCAGCTTTTCTGTTGTTCTTCAGAGGCAGGAAAGCATCCAGTAAAATAAATAAAATAAACACACATAGAAATGTTATCAGACCTTCTAGAGTGAAATATTTAAAATTAAAATATTTCCAGCAGTTTATTGCCGTTTCTTTCCGTTTTTCCACACAGCAAAATTCAACAGTACACAACAGGTTTACTCCATCATCCATATAAAGCTTTCAACTGGACTGATACAGGGGGACTAACAGTGATTGTATTTTATATCTCAATTTAATAAAAGAGCTAAAACATTACCCATGACAGAATTTGGGGAAATTACAGTTATCATCAAACAACGCAGTCGATCTCATTTCATTTTAAACAATATGTACACAAAGATCAGTACACACTGATGACACTGTGGTTCCCATAGCCAACATTTACTGTAGAAACATGACGGTCAGTTGTCTAAAAAAATAAATGTATGGGCAGTCCTAAATGTGGTAAAGGAGACGTGAACGATTGACACAGCCAGCAGGTAAACAGGAACTCCACCAATGTTACACATCAAAGTCTTTTTACAGGTCTGAGGGGGAGTACTACTGCATATGTGAAAGGAAGTTATATAAAGGCCTTTGTGGCTCCAGAGGGAGACACTGCCTCAAGTGATGTCACTTGAGGCAGCGTCAGTTTGGGCTGAGGACTAAAATGAAGCCAAAAAATAATAATTCAGTGGGTGTGGAGCTTACCAGCTCTCTGTAGCCCGCTCTCATCTCTGCTTGAGGCTACATTAGCAGCTATTTGCATAACACGCCTGAATCTCCGGTCGACCTTACGGAGGCTCAGTTGCATTTTGGGTAATGTAGCCGCCTGAATGTGTGGAATATATATATAAAAAAAGACTCTTGCTCGGCTGCATCGATGATTCAATCGGGGGAGTGACCTTTTAAAGCGGGGAAAACACATTCAAACCACAAGCAGTTAAGCTCTGACTGATGCTGTTTAATTACAAATGACACCTTCATCTGAATTATGGATAACACTGCTCATATAACAAAAGCTATCAGACTTAGCTGAAAGAATCAGCCACCTGGGCAGTACCATGGTGAACATATAGCCAGTGGTCTGAACGCATCTCACTGCACTGCACGAGATGCAGCTCCTTCACTCTCTCCGGCTCGGCACTGCCCCCCGTGTGTCGGTGTAAGTCGCGTTCATCGTCTCCGTCTCTGAACGCCGTTCGTTTTTTTTTCTTCTCCTGGAAAGCAGAGTTGTTGTTTCCTGAGTTCTGCTGACGTCTCCGAGCCCGAGCACCGCTACTGGCATCCACAGTGGCATCACAGGGTAGAGTTCAAGAACTCGAGAAGTTCTGCTCGATTTTTATCTCGCTGTAAAAAAAAGAAAAGAAAAAAGGCACGTGCAAGCAAAGGCAAATAGTCCATCCACAGATTATAAAAGAAGGTACACCTGGTGGTTTATTTGAAAGCAAAAAATTAAGATTACCTGTTTGTCTTTCTTTGACTTCTTTACTTTCATCTTTATCTTCTTCCCTGAAATCATGCTGTACTTGCCCTTTTTCCGGTCTTTCAAGTACTGAAAGAAAAACAAAATCTAAGTTTATGGAGGTTAGAATGCAAAACATAAATCAAATAAAGTTGACTGACATAATTTCACAACAAGCTTGTGCGTACAAGTATAACATCCAAGGAATAATATAGAAATTAAAAGTTGCCACACAAGAAACTATTCACTGTAATATCATTCTAACACTTGTTTGGTTTGTGCAAGAAAAAATGTGCTAAAATCATCAACATCAGCTATCAATGACTAGAATACATTTACAGTACATCCGTACTTTTAGTCACACAGGTAAGAAAAGGAATTATTGTCTTATGGGACCTTAACGAGCAATTACCTTGGAGATCTGTACAGGTCCCGAATTATCTTCTCCTCCTTTTGCTTTCTTGTCTTTTTTACGTTTGTGTCGCTTCTCTTTCTTCCCTTTCTGCAAAAGTAAGTCGGACTTGAGTTTTCAGTGACTTTTATTTTATTGATACACGGTACAAAATGAACAAGACGTTACTTTTTTGTGTTGTTTCTCCTTTTTCCTTTTCTTAGACTGCTTTCTGGATTTACTGCGCGAGTCTAAAAAGAAACAAAAACAACACATTGAATAAATTCACGGACATTGGAACTGTTCTGGTGATAGAAAATAGACATAATATGTGGACTGATTTATAAAATACTCATAAAAATCATCTGAAATTAATACAAATCAGAACTGAAGACTTCAACGATACACTTACCGCTACTGCTAGAGCTACTCCGACTGCGGCTGGAAGAGTGTGATGAACCCGATGAAGAAGAGGACGATGAGGATGAGGACGACGAAGACGAAGACGACGACGACGACGAACTGGAAGAGGATGACGAGGAAGATCTACTACGGCTGCGTTTCCGCTTTCTTTTTTCACGTCCTGAAATAAACAGAAGACAGAAACACGAAGACGAAGCTTCTTTAATTTACTGTCTTTTTATCTGTTTTATTGATATGCAGCAACTCAACTATTGAGAAATTCTACTTTAAACCCAACTGACTACTAAAATAACCAAAATAGATGGAAACTTTGGGGATAAACTATCACTGTAAACTGATACACTGATGATATTAGGTAAAAGTAAAAACTATTCTTTCTTGATTCTGCTAATGAAATAAATAAAATTCTAGATTGAAACCAGTGATATTTAGAAAAAAAAGAATAAAAAATGTAATAAGAAAATGCAGAAATAAAGTTTGTAGTGAAATATTTCTCACAAGAAACTGCAAAGGTCTTTTTATAGTGTGATGTTGACTCTGGACCTTAAAAGTATTAACTATAAATGATGATTTAGTTTATTTGATTTGTCCAATACGACACTGCAAAAACACCAAAAGGTAAATGTTTTCACTATATACACTACACAACACCCAAACCTGTACTGTAGCCTCACATTATATGATACTTGCAAGACTTTTGCAGTCCCAGGAGGTAACAGCAGTGACTGATATGCCGACAAGCACAAAGACTGTTCAGTTTACTACGATCAACGACAAAGAAAAAGGGCCTCATGTCAAAATCTACCAGCATTTAACGTTTGAATGTAAGTTAACAATGTCCGCAATGACATCTTTAATCGACAGACATCTTTTCCCACTAGAAACAGTAGTGAAAATGAGAAAAAAAACACAAAACACACAACAGTATAAGAGTGGATGTGTCTGTAAAGCAGTCTCACCTCTGCTACTTGATCTCCTCCTTTCATCGGCCCTGGAGCTGGAGCTGGACACCCTGGACTCCGCCTTGGTTGACTATGAACAGAAAGAGGAACATTTGTGCCCAATGAATCTGTGTGTGTGTGAGAGAGAGAGAGACAATCTGATCAGCGCTCCAGAAGAAGAAGAAGAAGAAGAAGATGAAGAAGAAGGCGTTCACTCAAAGAAAGTTAAACACAACAAAGTTCAACCTAAAAAAATAAATGTAACCAAGTGCCTACAATCGTGTCTCGGTTGAGAGACTTCAGTTTAAAGACTAAATAAACTCAGAGGTTAATTTCTCTCTTTCTCTCTTTCCACCAGGGTTTCGTTTACTGAGCTAAAAGCTACACATTAGCTTTAAGCTGTTAAATAAACTACTATCTCTTAGAATAAACGGCTCTGTACTCACCATGGCGACAGCACAATACAGTTAATACACCATACACATACACCGGCTCTACGACCGGCGGAGAATAAAGGGGTTAAATATGTATTTATTCGCGGTTATGTCTCGTAAATTCACATTAGCCGACACTCTTTGGAGACATTTTTGTATCCCATGATGCACCGTGGCGAGCTGCGTTCAAAACAACGGAGCGAAAACCGCCGACGGAAGCCGACAGCGCCCCCCACTGTTCACCGAGGGGACTCACAGTCATCGTCTTCTGTCACACAGGTGAGTTCATCTTAAACATAATAGATGCGTTTCTCCTGAGGACTGGTGAAGTGGCGCCCAGCTCACGTTAAAGCAGTTTAATAGTTGTTTATGCTGTTAATGGTTTAATACAGCAGCAGTTTGTAGAAGTTGATGGTGATCAGGATTTGTTGAAACCAGCTTTGTGGTTACGTCAGCTTTCTAAATTATGTTCACAAGTGATGTTTACCATCTTAGTTTGGTGTAAATACTGGAAGCATTCACAACCTGTTTGTATTTCTTTTTTTTACTCCTTCCTACACTTTTTCTACTCGTCTTCTCGCTCAGCCAGAAACTTCATTCAACCTCTTAAATATCTTTTTTTATAAGATATTAATGATCTATATCTTAGTTTTATTCAACTTTTAACTACAATTCATACAAGTTGAACTGTTTCCCACGTTTCCAACTTCTCTCCTTACTTCTTCATACAAATTAAAGCACTTCTGTTTAGCATCAGCTTTTTAACCAAACATAAAATATTCTACCTGTCATCAATATATTTGATATTATATTATACATATTATACATTTACATTACATTTGCTAATTAGTCAAATCTGACAGACACTACGTTTTTCATTTATTTTATAGTTTAAAGATCTGATATTGACGCCTTATATTAGTTTTTAAAACGTAAACAGATAACACAATAAACTGATTTTTGATTAAATTAAATTTGTAGACGTGTGAACAATATATGAGCATTTCACATAATAATAAACTTGTCATTGCTTTTTGGTGGATAAACTATCTAAGGCTGATTGTTTCTAAATAACCTCAAACATATTTTTATAGTTACTAGTTATACATATATACTGATAACAATATATCTATTGTTTGCCGATGCATTGAGCTCTACTTATTGCCACTAAAAGTACAACTGATGCTTAGTTTTTTCATTTATAACCTCAAAACCAATGTGTGTTTTGTCCTGTTGGTGGTGCTAGAGGAAAAGTCAGGAGATCACAAAAGTAATTGCAGTCCATTCTGAGGAGGACATGAATGTCTGAACTAAATTTCATGGCAATTAATCCAATAATTGTTGACATTTCACTCATTTCACACCATAAAAGTCAACCTGCTGTGTCGTTAGATCAAAAATCACAGAGTCACCAGTCCAGTATCACTCCAAGATTACTACCACAAAAACACACATAAACACTGGTATTGTACAAAAACATATTTATTATGATAGTATTAGTATATTATACAAATACGAGCACATGCCCACTGTATAAAAATACAAAATCTTGATGTGTTTCGGGCATAATAAATCATTTGACAAACCAAAATACCATTGATTAACTCTACAGTGTGTGTAGTCAGTTGAATGTAGCCCTGCGGTTCTATGTTTTATTGTTGAACGCACTCTGACACCGCGCTGCTCTCCAATCCTACGATATACAACGGGAGGTTTCGTTGCAGGTGTGACGGTTCAAAACTTAGAATGAAAAAGAATCCAACAGTAACTCACCTGTAGAGGCCTGCTAATGGGTATAATGGCACAGTTAAAATGGTAAGAAAAAGTTAGTTTATGGTCACATTTGCACCTCATATAAAAGCCAGACCTTTCTTATTTATCTGTGTGTAAGTTCCTGTTGAATTCTTTTAAAGATATCTGAAAATATTCAGTACCAGTTGCTCTTTTTTTTAAAACCTTTCAGGGCCTTTATAAAACTGACCATGTCAAACCATCTAAAAACTAAAAAAAACTGTATGTACATGTAAGAATAAAATGAATGTAAAATACAAACAAAATAAAATTGAACTTCAGCTTGCCCAGTGACTGCCAATCGAATGCAATCCTCATTGTAGAGCTGCCCTCACGTAGATAGAAAATGATTGCAAGCAGCGTAAGATAAAGCGAAACGTGAAGGTTCATTAGTTACAACACATCATGCGACTATCCCTGCCCATGTCAGAGCCTCACTGCCGGTTTCACACAGTCGGGCTCTGACTCCTTGCAGGAGGATTGGGCTCCAGTGAGGTGACGTGAAGCAGCAGGTCAAAGCAGGTTTAACTTCTCTCTTTGACTCAAGCCTCAACAGAAACACATGTGGAAATATAAAAAGAATGTATGGAGAAAAATACACGCTATAGTAATGTCTTAAAACATGCTTTTTTATGCTTTTTATAATATAAAAATGAGATAAAGAAAAAAAAGCTTATAGAAGTGGTTGTGTATCAGCAGTGAAGCTATGGTATGTGTGACCCACTGTGTTTTCTACAGCGGATCATGATTGTTGGAAATTATTGATCACAATTTTCAGTGTAAAAAAAAAAAATCCCTGAAGGTTGCTGTTCTCCTTTTAAATTCTTAAAAAGGTTCTTGTTTTCCTTAGTGTAAATGGGATTAACCCAATCTTTATGTTACTAATTGTTAGATCATGTATTCTATAATGTTTCCTAATTACACATTTAAAGTCTACTTGTGTGTAGACATCTTTGCTCAATAAACAGTTTCATAATTAACTAATCACCATGTTTTTTTGTGTTGATGAGCATCGTCTGTTTTTTAATCACATCAGTACAACTTACAAATGTATATCTGCGGACATGATGTAGCTGATTATTGATCCTGTACGTCTTCATTTGTAACTCAGTGGACAGTGGGCAGATATTTAAGCCTCTGCTTTGTTCTTTGAGTGATCGGCGTGAGCCAAGCTCTCCTCATGCTCGTCCTCCTCCTCAGGAACCTGGAAAACATGCAATCCAAATTATTATGTCTGTGACATAATAAAAAAGCCCTAAATGACACATGACTGTGTGTAATATGAACATTAAATAATAATTACTGTATATGCTGAACTAACTGGGCGGAGTTTACCAGCAGAGGACACAACAGAGAGTATCAGAGAGCTCTTTTCTATGAATGGAAGTCTAAAAAGTCTTGAAACATATAGTGAACCACAACCATCTAATATAATCCCAAAACCACTAATAAAAGTATTGTACTGCCTCGTCTATCACTTGTGATGCTTGATAATATTTTATGAGTAATGGGGGTTCCTTACCTCCCAGTAAATAGAGTCATCGAAGCAGTTCTTGTCTGGAGGCTGTCCCCAGAACGGCAACTTCATTATAAAACCTTGAAGAAGAAAATGAATTGTTTGATCAGTCAGGTGTTGTCCCTTTTTGTTAAATTATAAAAAACGAAGGCCTTTCCCGTCGACTGACAAACCCCCGTGATTACACATGTAACTGTCATGTGTCGCATTTATAGTCTAATTTTTCACCTCCACCCACCTGTAACAACACCTCCAACCAGAGCGAACCCGATGGATGAAGCCAAGGCAGCAGCTTGCATGGCAGCATTTCCTCTGAGGAGGAGGAGGAGGAGGAGGAGGAGGAGGAAGAAGGGGGGAAGACAGGAAGGTAAGAATTGACATGTGACTGAAGCATTGAAATGACTTCAAAAATACAAAATCGTTACGTGTGTGTGTATATATATATATTGTTTGTGTATTTGTGTACATGTATATGTAAGATTTGTGGTGAGTAAAACGGCCCTTACCCCTCTTTTTTCCCCAAAGCCACAGCCACAATACCAGCCAACCCACCCAGGACGCCTGGCATGCCGTGCAGATTGTGGACTCCGCAGGTATCCTGGATCCCCAGGTTGGCTGCCAGGATGGGCTACATAGGAGAGAAAAAAGGCTTCTTGTTGCAGTCAAAAGAGTCTTTTTAAAAGGTGAACGAGGTATTGGGATTTATAAAATGGACAAGCACCTTCATATCGCCAAAATCATACGATTCCATCTATATTGTGATATTTTGCAACTAATTTTCACCATTGTCACAAAGTGACGTTTTCAAATATCTTAATTACCATCAAAGAAGAGTAAAAAACAAACAACAATTTACTAATAAATATTCACATTTGAGAAGCTGGAACAATTTATTTTTTCATTTTTAATTTAAAATTACTTAAACAATGAATTTATTACTTACTGTTCAATTTATTGACTTATAATTTACACCATACATTTTGAAAACTTAAAAAAGAACGAATGTGCTTTTTCCTTTTTGCAATCTTTGCTTTGACTTTCGACTCACAGAAAGGAACTTGAAGCCCAGAGTAGAGATGATACCAGCCACTAATCCAATCAGCATTGCCCCAAATGGCCCGATGTTCATGTCGGCACATGTTCCCACGGCAACGCCACCAGCCAAGGTGGCATTCTGGATGTGTACCTGTAGAAATATGAAAACAAGTATATTACTGAATTAGTTGTTTTTTTTACAAAATTCTTAATAGTGTAATTGTGGATATTAAAAGAAAGTTATCCGACCATGTCCAGTTTTCCTTTGTGCTCCACAAGGCTGGAGATGGCGTAGGCAGAGAGCACGCAGGCAGCCAGCGAGAGGTAGGTGTTGATCACGGCTGTGAGCTGAGTGACACCCGGGTCAGCGATGGCCGAGTTAAAACTGGGCCAGAACATCCACAAGAAGACGGTTCCTGTGGAAGAGAGCCATGAACTCATTTATGTATCAATTCATCTTGAAAGTCTCATTCATATCACATCACACTGCAGGTTAGATATAGATTTAAGGATCTAAGAGGTCCTTAACCACTGTATGTGCTGCAATTATTTGTGTCCACTAGGTGGCACCAATCAAATACATGCAGGAGGCCATTGTTGAACCATGCAGGGTTAAATAAAACATATTCCTTCTGTAAACACTTTATACTTTTGAAGTTTAACGCTCTTACCAATCATAGCAAACAGATCGGAGTGATAAACAGATCCGTCGTTCTCATGTCCGTTTCTTAAACTTGGTCGGTAAAGTACTCGAGCCACTGCCAGGCCAAAGTAGGCTCCGTAGGCGTGGATGATCATGGATGCTCCAACATCATTAGCCTGGGAAAGAAAAGGTGATGCAGACCCAAAACAGAACAATCACATCAATCCATGTTTTTAAAAAGTAGAGTTCACACAGTCAACGTTCCTGCTCATGTAGTTTATCAACACATGAATGTGTCATTGTGTACTTACTTTGAGGACAGTGGCCACCAAATGTTCATTGATGGAGAAGATGGTGATCTCCAGTATGGTCATGATGAGGAGCTGCACTGGACTGGTTTTACCCAGAACAGCCCCGAAGGAGATCAGCACTGTGGCTGTGCTGAAGTCTGCGTTAATTATTCTGCAGGACAGAATTATAGGATGATAAAGAGCCAGAACACAAGAAGCCACATTGACTCAGCAGCAGCCAACAGGACAAGTCTTTGGTTTATTGAGCTGCTACTAAGTGGATAATGTATATTTAATTGCATACATGTTAATTAGTTGGTTACTGATGACCAAAACATGCAAGAAAAGACATTCATACTTGAAGATGCTGATTTTGATCTTGCCATCGTCCATGTGCCAGAAGCCCTGCGTGAGGAGGCCCCACTGCAGGCCGAAGGCAGCCAGGAGTAAGTTGATGCCCACGCTGCTGAACCCGTATCTCTTCAGGAAGGTCATCAGGAACCCGAAGCCGATGAAGATCATGACGTGGACATCCTGAAACACTGGAGGAATGAGGGGGGAGGTCAGTTCTGCTGCTGATTCCATGACAGGGCCCTGCTTTGTTGGGAGAGTCCCGCTTTAGCCTTGGCTAAATGCGGAAACAAAATTGAATCAGATGAAAACACTTCAATTAGAAATGAGCCATTTGCTACGACTCCGCTGTTCACTGTGGTATTTTTTGGACTTTGTAGTTTAAAGGATTTCACAGGAGTCGTTTCAATTCCACACGGGCTTTATTGTCAGCCGTGACCTGTTAAATGGAAAAGCAATTTAATCACACTATGAATGGAATTCTGGGAAAATGCTCCCGCTGTTCCCGGTGAGTTTGTGACCTTGTGCTGTTTCTATTAAGTGCAGATGATCTTAATAAGTTTAAACTTATGAAGTCTCTGGGGGAGGTGGGAGGGGAATTTTTAGCACACCCTTATCTATTAGTCTCAGTCGGACAAAGACAGCTGGGTTTTGGAATTTGCTTGGATGTTTAATTATCCTTACATGATGTTTGATCAGCAGTAACGACGATGTAAAAACATCAAGCTCTTTACGTGAAGATACTCTGTAAACCTGGGCTAAGGCTTGGTAATTTTGGGGGGATTTTTTCCGTAGAACTGGAGCGCCCCGCTCCCCCAGGAGTCATCATCATGACAGGAAGTGGGACTCCCGTTTCCCAAAGACCTCCAAGCTTGATATGATGAGTCCCTCATGTGGAAAACGAATCAAGGTGGACGTGTGCACAGGCTGAGGAACAATGCACTTCATTTCCTCAGTCCTTAATGAGCATGAACGTAGCCACTATTGTCTAGACAGGACACACTTACTTTTGTCTTTGAAATAGCCGGTATTTACTGTAATCTTAAAGGAATAGTTTGACATAAAAAAAAAAAAAATGCACCTATTCTTTTTGTTTCGAGAGATCCAAACCACTCTCATGTCTGTGCGGGAATATAAATCTACCACAAACACACCAACAGGTGGAAACAGCTAAACTGCTAACCAGAAAAAAAAAAAAAAAAAAACGCCTCTAAAGCTTACTAATTAACACGTTATATCTCATTTGTTTAATTTCTGTAATTTCTGTAATTTCTTGTAATCATCATAAGGTTGCCAGGCAACCGGTGGAGACTACATAAAGTCATTGCACCGAGCCAGAAAATAGTCCGGCACATAACCCCCCCACATAAAAACCACAACATGTTGCTTTTACAGTTTTGTACGGATTAAACAAACAAGCTATAACATGCTACTTGTTGAGCTTTAGAGCTTTTTGGTAAGTGGATGTTGTTATGGAGACATTTACCGTACAGACGAGAACAGAATATCGATCTTCTCATTTAATTTTGTAATAGTGTATTTCACAAAAAGCTACCATACACTGTACATAGTATGTCTTAATCCCATTTATGATATGAGGAAAACAAGTATGCATGCAACATTTTTATGTATCAAACATTAAAATATTTCTGTCTGCCTGCTTCAGGATACATTTCCACACAGCAGTCACTAAACTGTGACAGCTGTAGAGTGACAGACTAATGAAGGAGTAAACAATATTTAAATATTGCATATTTTAAATATGTCCCTTGGTAAAAAGTGAGTAATGACAAACGTCTGCATCTACTTTTTTGATGCAGAATCTGAAGATGCTACAATTTGAATACTGTATAATATTTTTCTAGACATGCTGTTATAGGGTTCTTAATCATTAACTAATCTGCTAGCAAATCCATAAACATTGTTTATTCTCATAAAAAGAATAATGAGGAGTGGGAGCAAATATTGTGGCATTAAATGTCAGACCACCTCCAGCATGATTTTACAAGAGAACAGTGATGAAATTTGCGTTGATGGTCAGCTTTAAATACCCTGATGTGTACCTATTTACTGTTACATTACATGTGGTCCGATATCTGCAGCAGCAAGTCGAGCTGTAAATATTTGATTTGGCTAATATCCATGGAGCTGTTTTTGAAGAAAACCTGTTTGCCTTCAGCTTGCACTTTGACCCCCCTCCCATTCACAGCTGGGTGATTCAGACTTGCTTCCCGTGTATTCGGGGCTTCTAGTGAACAGTACTTTGAGGATGGAGAGGAGGTAAAGTTGGAAAGCAGCTGCAGTGACTGGCACCACGACCAGTTGTTAGGTAATCTTCTGAAGAACTGGATGGAGGGAATCCTCTCAGGACTCACTGTAGTGCAGGAGTGATGCAACCAGTGCAATTTTTTTTATATGCTGGAGTAGCAACAACCCTTGTTTTCATTTTGCATTAAGATAAAACTACCTTCCAAGAGTCAGAGTGCAGTGTTTCGTCGTACCATACAACCAGAATTGGTTTCGCCATTTGCATCATTTTATAATTTAATTGATTTGCTCCAGAATAGCTTTTACTTGCTCCAGTCCACATTTCTCTGCATATTTGTCTTCTTTTGAACCTAATTACAGACGTCTGGAATGCGTTGGTTAGTAGAGCTCACTGCACGCAGCCACAAGCCTTCACGTTATACAATCGCATTTGAAATGGTAATGGCTATAGCTCATAATTAAAATACTTTACTGAGTTTGATATTTACATTTTCAAGTATGTCCCTTTACATTTTTTCATTGTTGGTCTTTAAAAACATCTCTTGCCCAGTGTGATTAAAAAAAAGTATAGAAGAATGCAAAGTAATGCTAGAAACTCTCAAGAAGAGTTTGTTTTATCTCAAAAACATTCCGTCTGAAGTATAAGATATGCTTAGCCTCAATGCTGAGCTAATCTCTGTGGGCCACACCTGCCCCACCCTGTCATGAGCAGACATTCATACAATAAAACAGCAGTTTATAGTTGCACCTGTCTACATGCAGATGCATATAATGACGCTTTTAAATGCTACACAAAATAAAAAAAACAGCATTTTCTTGCCCCAATCTACCATCTGTCGTTGTTATTTATGTGTTTGAGACATTAATTGAAATCACATGTGACCTCCACTGTATGAGACCTGACACTTTTCTCTGCAGGATCCTCAGCTGCATGCGTATGAATAGACTTTGTGACGGGTGAGAATACGACCCCATGACTCCTCTTATTGCATTCAGCAGACCTGCTTTGGAAACAGCATCCAAATTCTTCTATTTCTGTTTGCAAGTAATTGGAAAATCACATCCTTAAAATCGATTTCACATTATTCCAATGAAGAGGAAGGTGGACTTTTTCAGTTTACTAAACACTTTAAAGTTCAAGAGAACCAAAGCTTGGAAATGTGAAAGAGTTTGTAGATTTATTAGTTTTAAAATATAGATTCAGTCAGGACATTGCCTCTGTTAGGTGTCACAAAGCTTTGCTGGATATTTTAACTCTGTTTTAATGTGATTTTTTTCCATTTAACAAGAATGTTAACCTCAAAGCTGCAGCAAAGGTAGTCTGCTAGAGCCATTAAATAAAAACTTTAAAAATGGTCTAGTGACCAAACACAGAGGCATCCAGGAGCAAAGCATCCCTCAGCAACCAATCCCAGGTACACTTACTGGGGTAAAGTTCCATGAGTGGTTTTTCATGGTGAGTCTCATTGGAGTGTGTGTCGTGCCCGTGACCTTTCCCGTCATCATAGTCCGCAAACACGCCAAAAAGGATGATGGTGATAATCTCCAAAACCAAGGCCAGGATGGGGAACTTATACCTCATGTTGGTGGAGTAGGCAGGCATCCTGAGATCAACTCTGGTTATCTCTCACAGTCTGACACACACACACACACGCACTGACTAACTCTGTCTGCCTATCCCTCCCTATCTGTCTTTTTTAGGGGTTGTGGTGTGTGAAGGGAGGGAAGAAAGTGGTGTCTGGTTTTAAACTGATGCAGGTTTCGTGGTGACCAATAACAGTGCAGGAGACTGGGGCCTGGGTGGTGAACACCCCCCTCGTGCACTTTGCTCGCGGGGATGGGTTTCCTCTCTGGACTTCGGAGGGGACAAAGCAAAACACAAACGTAATGACATTCAGCCAGTGAGCGGACATGGGAGAAATACTTAATGACTGCTCCTTCCTACTCATTTTTCACTGTCAAAGTTATGTTTGTTGACTTGTTTACATAACTTTAATGTTCGGACTGATGCATTTCTTTCAAGTCTTACTTTACAAGAAGAACATTCTTTAAACATTTAAATTTTAAAATTTAAAACATGTCTCCATAAAGATATAGTCACTTTAAACAACTCAAGAAAATATAAAGAAGCTTTCATACAGTTACTTTTTTTTTTGCAAAAGATTCTTCTTTTATCCGCTCTACTGAACACTGTTCCTCTTTCTTTGTGCAGATGAACTTAAACACTGTTCCCTTGATATTAAAACGATTTTCCAGTTTCTTGACTCGTGCACCTGCCGCTTCAGATACATTAAAAGTAGCACCTCTATATAAGACTAAATTTAATGTTTTAAGTTTGTATACAGTTAAAAAGTACATAAGTATGATCAGCAAAATGGACATTAAAGTATCAAAAGTACTTTGTTATGGTGAAGTCACAGGTGGTCCAACAAAGGTAGCAGGAGTACAGGAGATAGGACCCAAATGCAGACGACTGTTGCAGTTCAATGATTTAATAATTACAAAAATAGGTACACAGATGGAGTAAGTGAGACAGGCAATGAAAGCAGTCCCAGACAGTATCCAAAAGGGATCAGACAAGAATCTAAAGTTCAATAAAACAGACAGGTTTCAGGTTTTCAGATTCAAAGAGATGCTTGAAAGCAAACACATGTTAAATCAACAATCCTGCAGAGAACAATGGAAGTTGACCAGTAAATGGTGGGTGGCTGATGACCGAGGGAATGAGATGCAGGTAAGGAGTGCGTGGAGTAGGCAGGTTAGTGCAAGGCTGATGAGTGAGAACAGGTGTGTAGATGGGTGTGGCAACCAGGTGATGGGAAAAGGAGGAAAGGTCTGAGGGCATCTGGTGGACAGCTCGAGGATGGCAGGTGTGGGGAGTTGGAGGAAAGTATGTGGCCTGTGGGAAGTGTGCAACGGCTAGAGAGCAATGCAGAAGGCTGATGGTGAGAGTGTGGCTGAAGAGAGGGACTGAGGAACAGATCGGGATTATAAGCGTAGTTATAACTATTTATCTATAAGCATTGTGGTGTAAAGTCACTACTGTTTTTGCGCACAAATGAAGGACAAAAAAACAAAAGAAACCAACTAAGTAGCCACAGTAAGAAGACCCTGGGGTCAGGGGTTGTCAAGAGGGTTCCAGGGGGTCCCCAGCAAAAAGGGGAAACATTTATTTTAACTATAATCCTACTCATACGTAACACAATGACAGATTGTATGTTTTATGGGTTTCATACACTTTATGTTATAAAACAATCTCATAAAATTGAGGTCTGTGGTCTAATTTGTGTCTGTTTGAGAAATATTGAGGACCACTGATATACAGCACAAAGAATATGCAGGTACAGTGTAATAAGAAGACAATATGTACATTTGAGTATGTTCAAACAATAATTTTAATACAGATGAGAAGTGCACACACAACAGGCAGTGAGTCTCCGCCATGGACACATCAAACAAACCCAAATTGAACTATCGATTAAATGTAATGTGGTTGAAATATAATCAATAAATAATAAATATAATCATAAAATGATCACTTAACTACAAGTAGTAAGTAAGTTTTCCACCGTTGAATCCAGGCAGGGAAGACGTGGCCTCTTTAAAGCTCTTTTTAGTTGTCTCATGTTGCTTTGACAAACATTGCACATTGTCACTCTACCCATGACCGACCCGTGACCCCCTACAGACAGTGTATGTAACCGTGATCAGGTTACCTCATACTTCAAGTTCTTTTTTTTTACACACGCTACATGCCTGTGCTACATTTCCCACTGTAAACTATCCAAGCTGACTCCTCCGGTCTGGGCCTGCAGGTTCTGATCCAGTAAGTGGCTCCCACAGTGAGCGCGACAATCTGAGGGCCTCTCAACCAAATTACCTCAGGCCAGAGGTCCTTCATTATAGGCCAAGAGCTTTATGAATGAACAGAGTAGTTAATCACTACCAGCAACACATCTTTATTTGTCCTGGAGCGGTGCACGGTGAAGACTTTTCCCAGACCCTTTGGGAAATTACTTCCAAATGTTGACAGATATCAAAAAGTTTGATAGAACTAATCTGCTTGTGTTGACTCATTCTTCAAACACTGCGCACCTACACAGTTTTACTCTAATATTTGGCAGAGGCTGTTTGGACAGGCAGAGTTGTGGTTTGTTCACACACAACTGAGCTAACTGGCAAAGTTGAACAGCATGGGGAGGATTTGTGGTCCAATTGCCACAGTCAATCATTCATGACGGTAACAGACACTCCCTCACATTACTGTAGCTTTCTCTTCTTATAGCTCTTTATTGTTTTTCTGTCTATTAATTACAAAACAAACTGTGGCTGTTTAACTCCTCCCATGTAGGCTAAGTCATTATTTTTGCCCCCAGACTAGCTCTAACCCTGAGAAATGTTTATATAATAGTGAAACTCCAGTCTGCAAGTATTTAACCCATTATTATGTCTACAGTTTTCCGGAGGATCAACTTTTCTCCGCTCAGCTGTAATGTGTCAGCGTTTTGACAGCGAGCATGAGAACTGTTTATGTAGTCAGGACTGTTCAATAACAGTAAACACGCTGTGTCTCACATTTCGCAGCGGGGTATCCCAGAGGTACCAGAGCGCTTAGGTTGTTGCTTTTGTCAACATATGTTCTCTAACCTCTGACAGGCATGATCCAGTGTCTCGATCAGACGTTGAGACCAACATGCTACAATCTCCTCACTGTCAGTAGATTAAAAAGACTCATAAGTATGTAAGTATAGGCAGGAGACAATTATAGTTAATTTGTTTTCAGTAAAATAAATACATTTCATTGGAATTTGTGGATTCATTGTAAATCTATGCTATTTTTCATGCATCATGCTCAACTTTAGTTTACTCTGACATGCGTTTATGTTGTTGACCAATAGTAAGTCATGTTGTTTCTTGTACAGCTTTCTCCTTCATCTTTAATTACTCACTTAATGAATGAAATGAAGAGGCTGACAGAGGTATGCGCTCGGATATTCCTGGCTTGCTAGCGTGTAAGGGGTTGGCTTGCAGCTGTGCAGGAACTAGCCGTGCAAATAGTCTGAATAAATGCTTGCACTGATTGACTTTTTCACTTTCACTGAACCTGTGATCTTGTATTACGTCAAAATTACGTCTCCGTGTTGTAATAAGCTTTCTCGGTCTCAAAGGGAATAATTTGGCGCTTTCATCAAACAAACCGTATTATTGCCGCTGGAAATAAATGTGTTGGTTTGTTTAGAATCTCACAGAATCTGAAAAAGTTTCAACATTAAAGCAACAAAGCGCAGAAAAAAAAACAGCAACGCTAAACAGCTAAATCCTTTATCAGCTCAAAGCACTTGTAATCTAGCCTCCCTGTGAACTTCACATTCCAGGAAAACCATTAAGCGATTTATCTCCGCTCACTCACAACCCCACCGTAAAGCGAAGATTTGTGCAAAGTAAACAAGCCATCAGGCCCAAATGTGCTCCATCCTTTGTCTCGTACCGTTATCCAACATACATGACCCCAGTCTATGGAGTCATGTATGTTAGACGTTGATGTTGAAACCAGACCTACTGTACAGTTGATCCTCTGTTCGCTCGGTCCATCTGTCACAGACAGGAGTCTCGCTGTAATGGCAGGACGACTTCGGCGAGTGTGAGGGATCAAAGAGCCAAAGAAATTGGATGATAGATGACTACTTTAGTTCGCTGTAGTTTTCTGCGTCAGGACATTCCTGGACAGGCCCTGCCATATGCAAAGGTCAAACTGAGGTTTAAAGATTCATTGCCTCATGTATACTTCTAGTTATTGCTTCTTGATGAAACTCCCCACATCCAGGAAATCCTTTCATCAGAGCAGATACTGTCTGTGGAAAAGTCAGTTTTTATGATGGGAAAAGTTTAATTTATTTATTGAAAACTCATTCAGTTGATAGAAATGTTTCATCCACTGACACCTGAAGCAGTCATTCATTTAAGTCTATCATGTTTCTCAGTACATTGACTCTTATCTCTTGTGTGTGTGTGTGGGGGGGGTGGGCACCACGTTGCAGCTGACATGTTTGTATGGACATTCCTCCGTGTGGTTTGTTCAGCTCTTTCTCATGCAAAGGTCAACTCCACATGCATCGTTATTGGATGCCCCAAAGTATTAACTTCTTATCACTTGTAATGAGGACTAGTATGTCCTCATAAGGATTCCTCCTTTCACACTGCATGATACAGACCTCTGCACTCGTGTGAAGCTACGTCCACGCCTCTTGTTGGACACCCGGGGGATCAACACAGCATTCCTCAGTTTGGAGGATTCCTCCATATGGAGATACGTATGTGGCTGATTGGAAACAGAGGCCAGATGGTGTGACAGACAAAAGCCAGGTCCTTTCTCCTCGTTAATCAGAATTGTAAAGCAGTTTTGTTGGATGGGGTAACTAAGTAACATCACATACAGCTTACTCTGTGAATGTGCGTGAGCTCTGCAGAGCTTTGCATGAGCAACATCTTCAATAATCCAGCCTGATTTATGAGGCCTGATAAATAAATGGAGGAGAGTTCCTTCCTCCAGTGAATATTGACCTCGCCTCAAAGTAAGGCTGTGGAGATTCTTTGAAGTATTTTGGGCATCCACTGGGAAATTTCTATTGTTGTGCTGTTTCTGTTTTTAATCTGTTGCAGGTTCAGAGCGGCGCTGCAGGTTTGTCCTGCCGGTAGAGCTCACAGTGCCAGGAGCTGGAAGTTAAAAATATATATAAATATGTTTGAATAAAACGTATCCCCATGTAAGTAACCGCTGTCTCTGGAGGTGAAGCTGTGAGTTTGAAGGCAAATGTCCCATTTTAATAAGGGAGCTTAGCTAATATAACTTCCTGGATCATATCGCCTTCATAACCTCAGTGAATCAAATTACCACTTTGCTTTTCATGTAATTAAAGCTTTAGAAGCCTTTTAAAAGCAGGGTGCATCCACTGGTGAAATCTAATTGTATAACAGGGATTAAAGTGTGGAAATAGTTGAAAACATTGTAGAACAAAATTACCTCTGTAACAATGCAGGAACACACATAAAAAGAGACTTGAGTCCACAAATCTGTCTCCTGACACACCTACCCCACAGATCACATGATCAGCACTCAGCCAATCATATTAATGGTTTCAACTCACTACTCATTTAGCTTTTATTTCAAAATAAGTTATTCAGGATTAACAAATGAATCCTTAAATGGCTTTCAAAGACCCAAATTAGCTGGATGAGAATAATAAACAGATTATTTTGGCCTGATAAAAGCATGTTAGCCTGAATTAGCCAAGTCACAATTAAAGAAAAGGGCCTTGGTCAATGACTAGAAGAAAAAAAACAAATCTAAAAATGACACATGAGCTGAGTTGTCATTTCTTTACATCCCTATGTGACATAGTTGGAAATACTGTATGCATGTCACCACCGAGGTCAGGGCCAGGTTGAATCATAGAGGAGATAAATGTCCAGTGTTTTACTCAAGGACACTTTGACAGGTGCGAACCAGTCCGCTCTCCCTGCGATCAAACAGACAGTTATGAAACAGCTACTGTCCCCGCTGTAGAGAGTCAGTCGGTCCAGTGTCTGATAGATCAGGAGATCATTCTTCTCTCAAGCATTTCATCTGCGAAACGAACGAGGAATCTTTCTTAAAATGAATACGTATGTTGGTATGAGACATGGATGGGATTGTATTCATATGTGCGTTGCATATTTCACATTTCCAGCTGCAGAATTCTTGTCGTCTTTGAACCAGCAGGTGTTTTACTGAAGGATGTTGAAGCTCCTGTGGAGACAAATGTAAAGAGTTAATATTCCTAAGAAACATGTGCTGCTTATTTCTATGTAAAGGCTTGAGCTGTTTGCTTTGAGTCCATGTTGCCTTATCCTGTTCATCATTATAGTTATGTGCAACTGCAGCCTTTTAAGCCTGGTTTAATGTGACAGCAGTAGCGGGGGTCAGTATGCTTGGGTCAAAGTAGAAGTAGTCGACTTCAGACGCTCAGTGGGTGACTGTTGCTGAAAGGATCTTCGTATTTCAGAGGAGACCAGATCAGAAGACCAACACTAAAGAGAATGTCTGAGTTGTGCCCAATACAGATGACATTTTAATTAATATTTGAGTATTAAATATATTATTGAGAACTCAAGTGCTTCCAAAAAAAATAAAAAGAAAAGGAGCTGAAATGAACATCCAAATGAAAACGTGGGTTGTGTTCAGGTTAGCCTGATGCAACCTTTCTATGCAGACTGTAGAGATTCGCCGAGATGGTAGCTTCTACACCGGCTCAACAAATGCTATCAGCTCGTGGAAACCTTATCTTTCCACAAAGCTTTGCGAGAACATATCTCCAGTCACCATTTCTGTGAGGAGCTGGTTAATCTTCTGTGTCCTGGTGGCATTATAACAGTGCGTGCTTACAATGCTAGCAAATAAGGTGATGAGAAATTGCCTGTTATCTGTCTTCTCTGTTTTCTCCTTGTGCTTAATGTGCAAATGGTTGATCATCAAACTATAGTTCTTGTATGATACATACTTGCACTGACTGTAACTTTAGGTGGAGTGATGTGTGACTGCGGACCAAAGATGTGAGTACTCTCTACTTTGGACAAATACCAACGTCCAAATTGAGTACTCGATTACACTATACCCATTCCATCCCTAAAAATAATGTCCTGGTCCCAGTGGTGGAAATGCCTCCACAGTTTCCTGGCCTCTCGGGAGGAAATGTGGCTTGTGGTACCACAAGATTTCTTTTACCACTGTAGATGTTTTCAGTGAGGTCCTCCACATTTAATGCCCAACACCCCTGATGCACCACAGTGGTGCGAACTGGAATGCAAAGGACGACGAGCGCATGAACACTCCTTCTTTCCATCTGAGGCTGTACTCTCACCACACCCCCCCTGAACGTACCCCACCCCTCGTTTCCTGTGACGGGGGCTGAGGGGAACAGTTGCACACCCTGATAAGCCCGCTCGGAGGGAAGCCTATGCAGGCGAGTAATCAGCATTTTAGATGCTAGCAATCAAGAACAATCACAAGCTCTCATCATGTTTATGTTGCGGTGGCCCTTTATGCTATTTAAGTGAAGGGTAATTATATAGCATCAAATAGTGTTTCACAACACAGGGTTAAGAGGGCACACATCTGGCAGGCTTCAGGTGAGCTGGAAAGAAATTACGGCAACAAGCAGAGGCGAAATGGGAACCTTTAAGACATGAATGAATTGTCAGATAAGGTGTCGATGGGACAAATACCTCTCTGTCAGTCAAACACTGCATCTTCATAACATGAACATTCCTTCTTACACTGGCACCTATGCACTTAAAAGGCTTCGCACACAACTGCAGATGCTGATAGGCACCGCTGTTGGAAGACGGCTGAGAGCACTCGAATGCTTAACAGGTGTGCAGGAGGATTTAGAGCCCAGCCTATCATGTTACCGTGGGATGTGCAACAGGCATCAGTCAAAGCAGAGTGCAGACAGAGGAGCGTGAGTACAGTATGAACGCTGTGGGACCAAAACCATATGTGCAAAACGTGATACAGAGAAATTGCAGTTATGTTTTTTTTCTTTTCCGTGACAGCAGGAAGATGTACAGTAACTGAACCTCTGCGGCCTGTTCATGCTTATTAAAAAGGTTACTACTTTAAATCCTAGAAGGTTCAAGATTTAAATAAGTTCAACTTTCAGCGGTGAGGCACGCAGTTTGCTTGCAGCGGTATGAATTCATTAATTTAAAGATGCATCAAACTACGAAAGACTTAAGGAGAATAAATTCACTGCATGGTAATTAGAATTACATCATACTTTCATGGCATTAGCCGGTTTCCTGTGTGAGTTTGGCTCCATGAAGACCTATTATGTCTACATTTCAACCCATGCTTATGTTTGAAGCTACAGTGTGTCTATTTGGGGGGGCGGGGGTTAGTTTGGTTACAGTGTCGTGGGACCCTATTTGTGCACACAGAGATAAATCTTTGCTTTACTTTGTAGTTTCCTCAATTACAAAGATAACACAAGCAAGTTGTGGTCCCAGGCCACAGCAAGTATGAAATGTATGATAACATTTCAAATTTTAATTTAATTCTGACATTTCTTCTGGTGGAGAAAGTGACAAGAAACGCATTCAGCCAGAGACGACGTGCGACAGGTCAAGAGCTAGACTTGAACTCTTAATGTCACTGTAAAGCTACATTTTCCTTTTCAGTTTTAAATGTCAAGCTAAATGTATGCATAGCACAGTGACAGCATGAGTGGAGATGGGTTAAAAGAGGCATAATAGTACCTCTGTTGTTTTCTTTGCGTTTGATTTCCCACAGCCTTTACACTTTTAAATCCACCCAGCCTGAAAGGAATTGCTGTTATATTATTGTTGGATTGAATCCTTTGATAGGGCGCTCTGCAGCTTCCTCTGTAGTACATCCTGATGTCATGTATGCCTTTCAAACACAGAGCTTTATCTAGTGCGGGCTTCTTTCTTTTTAAATGATGCCTAATTGAGGGCCCTTCGCCGCACCCTTTCCTCATGTGGCTCCACGCGGCAATCAACCTGCTACGTTATCACCACATCTTAATAAAAACTAAAATGATTGGACCACAACCCAGGACTTCCCATAGAAATAGGAAAACTGGGGGAGGGCAAAAAGCAATCGACGAAAAACATCCTGACTCAAACAACATGGGGAGTGGGCTCTTAATACACAGGATGTACAGAGATTGGGGGTTTGAGGCATGTCGGTGAAGTAGAACAGAGACGATAAAAGAGAAAATGACTTGTCACGCAAACAGCATAGCAAAAAAGACCACACTACTGGGAGGAGCTTTGTATATATCATATAATTAATGAGTCTTGTTAAACGTACAGTACGTTTACACACTGAAAAAATGATTGGAATCCAGTAGAAGCAAACAACATGTCATGCAAGTTTCAGCTGTTTATTCAAATATTGATTTAAAACAACGGACTGATTGTATCAAAGAATTTCCAGCTGCCACATGAAGCAGCTTTTGTATGACGATCCAGCTGTTTAAATGTTTCCCCACATGTTAGTTATTATAGGAGGTTAATTACATAAGGGCTGCACAGAAGTACAGTATAGAGTCCGTTTACTGTATATGGAAGACCATCTGTTTGTTCTCTCCTCTTAAAGCCTCTTCTCGTGACAGTTAAACACCTTGAGCCAAATCACTGATAGAAACACCATCTATTTGGAAAGACATGGTTAACTTCACATGTTACATGCTGTGTTTGGGTTGTACAAACAGCTTGATGTAATAATATTTGCAATTTTCTATATGTAATGCTCCAGAATGGAAAGATTAGGTTCAATGCAATGGCAGTGATAGCTTCAGTCTATGCTCAGTAGATTAAAAGGCACTTTGGAAGATGGAATTGCCCCATGGAACTTTTTGGGACTGAAAATGGATTGAAAGTGCTTGTAAAACTGTTTTCTTTATCATTGACTGGATCTCCCACTTTGGTATGTGATACAGTGTTTGCTCATTTTCTATGTTTGGGAGTAATGCTTATTCTAGTGACCAGTTTGCAAACTACAGGGGAGCAAGCTTTTAATAAGACAAGACCTCCCCTGAAAACATGATCTGACTAATTTTGGGGGTATATTTATATTATCATATATCAGATGTGCTGACATAAAGCAAAGAGGCCGAGATGATTGCTGCTACGAATGTGTCTTTGCAACTATCCCCCCTCCCCCTCCAAAAAGAAGTGAGCTTCCCCATAAGCCACAGTATAGCTCACACAGCTTGTGATGCTAAAATGATGTCAAGATCTCAACTGAATCAAAACTGATCTGCTTATCAGTTCAGACTGATTTTTTTTTTAAAGTTTAATGTGTGAACCCTGAATGTAAAATATAGTATTGATACCATATTGATTCCAAGTCTTGATTTAGGTCCAAAGCCAAAGTTCAGTGGCTGCAGTAACTTATGTCCTGTACTTCAGCCGATACTGGCTGCTAATTGGGCTCCTTTTTTATTTACATGTGTCCTCTTCAATCTGTTGATTGCTTCCATTAAGTAACTCGAAACAATAAAACAAAGTACCACAACGCAGTCTGAGCACATTTAAAAACACCTGAGACATGAATGACAGGAACTTAAATTACTTGAGGCCACCCACGGCCTTTACAATACAATACAACAACACACACCCCTGTTGCTTGGAGGAGCACAACACAAATCAAAACATGGCTCGTACAGTAGTAGTGGTCGACCGATCTGGGTTTTTCAATGGCCAATGGCGGTATTTAGAGCAGGAGCATGGGGTGACCGATGGCATATATAATGTCAGTATCAAAACAAAAAACAAGTTGTGTATAATTACATTATTCCACGGTTATCTTAGCCAGCGTGCTCTTTACTGCATATAGCAAGGTGTAAAGTAAGGATGTGGAGGCTGGGGTGGTGGATGAGCGTGTTGGGCGTCCAACTTTTATCTTAAATTTATGTTTATCTGGGATTTGATGTCCTTGTCTGGCCGTAGGGTTGGAATATTTGATCAAAGATAAACCAAAACTTCAGTAATTTGGGGCGAACCAACCCTTCCTAATTACATACATTCATCTACAGAGAACAATGAGAATACCTCACATGCCTGCAGTAAAATAAGTAGTAACAGCTGTAGTCGCTTATAACAGAGCCGTAAATTAAAAGATTATCACGATATTTACTAACAACTTGTTTATCGAGCTCGGTGCTCTCTGTTGTCTATAACTGTGAAGAATCCAGTGGTGAGCAGAGACCTTAGATTATGCAACTATGTATATAATTAAAGACTATGAATCTCTCCACAGCTCAGTCGTTTATATTCCCTATGAAAGTTTGGCTTGTCACACTGAAAATATATATTGTCTCCTTCAGCCAGATGCAGATGTAGAAAATAATACAAAACATATGAGAAGTTCCTCCAGATAAATGCATTTTCTCATTTGAATAATAAAGTTGAGATAAAAGCTCAAATCCACAGAATCTTTGTCACTTTTCTTGCCGTTGTAGCTCCAGGCAGGTGACACCGTCCGTCGTATCGTAAAATGTAATCTGGGATTTAGCATTAAGACAAAATTGCAATTGGACAATAATAATGAAAAACATGAACTGTGATGTTGTGTAACATTTACTTACGTTATCATTTAACGGGCGGCTGTGGCTTATTTAAAAGACATTTAAATAATTTAATTAATATCATAAACTAGTCGACTATAAGACAATCTTTAGGCGGGGACAGCTCTAGTAATAACACAGATTAAAATGAATAAATAGATAAGATAAATTTGTTAAAACGCCCGCAGCTGTCACGGTTACAACGAACTTTGTAAGGACTTAACATACTAACTTAGTGAGGAATTTCAAGTAGCTGCTGCAACCCAAACTTCTATCCTGTTGGACTTGACCTTCCTTCTCTCACGTCACACAACTGCTGTAAGCAGGAATGCATGGGCTGCCGCTGAAATAATGAACCGTGAGTGATTGACCCTTGCATGACCAAGCCATTCCTGAGTGAAGCTTATGGATTTGGTCCCTGCATCTGTTTGACACCGGCTAATGGCAAACAGATTTACCAGGATGAGAAAGAGGAATGTTCTCCGCGTCTTCTGTGTAAATGTCAGGCCCGGCAAACGTCTGTGTCAGATTACTGTGGCAGCAGCGATAAGCAGATGTAAAGACCTGTGGGGCTTATTTATTATTGAGGCCAAGAGTGGAAAAATAGCTAGAGAACTGCAGTGAGAACAGCGCTCTGGAGAAAATAACGCGCTCTCATGCAATATTTGTCAGGGCGTTAGGCCTCCCCTGTGTTGTAATACACTGGGGCAGATGCACAGTTCATGAATTTTTCCCAGACATCAATTTTCAAGAATTTCATACAGAAATATATTTCAGGAAATATGCAGTATGAATGCTGACAAGGGACTTTGCATGAGGCACCGAAGCTAACCTTTGAAAAAAATGTATTCTGAGCTTAGGAAAAGATGTGGTTGCCTTGAAGATATAACCTACAGGGGTGTAACAGTATATCATGGCACAATATGTTGTGATACAAAAAGGCGGCCTCTGTTGGCATGGTAATGATAATAATGACCAAAAGAGAGCCTTATGCTGTATTCACATAATCATACAAAAAAATCTTTCACATTCACTTTACTACAAGTATTCTTGTAGTAGTCTGTGGGATATAAGCTAACATACTTAGCGCCCTTCTAGTCTTCTGACCATTGAACGCGCTTTATGCCACATTAACCCATATTCATACAGTGAATTAACTCATACACATTCATATACCAATGCACAGTATTAGGGTTCAGTATCTTGCTCGAGGATACTTCGACATGCAACAGGAGGAACCGGGGATCAAACTACAAACCTTCTGATTAGTGGGCGACCCACTCTACCGCCTCCTCCTCAGGGTTAGGGAATCTGAATCTGTTCAGAATCTAAATGCTGATATTTCGCCCAGCAAACAATTTTCGTTCAGTCTCAATATGATGATAACTGAAACCTTTCAACTCATTATAAACACTGTAAATAATGTAAAGTGCACACGAAAGCAGTTTTTCTCGTAATGATATGAATATGGTTTTTGTAACATCTATATAACTCGAGCTCTCTCAGTAACTGAAATATAATTACTATGTTATAACACTGTGGTTCAGGCCCTTATATCAGGATGTCTTTGTTGCCCCCGGCTTCAAAAGGTAACAGGACCGCTTTCATCCCATCTGCCATTGCACTTAATAACACGCATATATCACTCGTACGCTGCAGAGCAGGAGCCAACGTTCATTTCTGCCAACTGCAGTTTGCACATGGAGTATTTAGTCCTCTACAGCTGGTACTGTGGTAGTGTAATATATAGTGTAACCTTCTGTTGCTGCACTGCAGGTCACTGCTGGTTTGTTGCCATGTTGTTTTTGTCTGGACTATTTCTGTGGCTTGTTTTTTATTGTGTAAGTTCCCTTTTTATGTGCTGTGGTTATGCCCCATTGCAAAAATAAATAAACACATACACGATTTACATTCTTGTGTTGACAAAGAGATTGAGACGTTATGTAAATCTGATTAATTCTGACTCCCAAAAGGAATCTTTTGTTTGCATTTATTAAATACCAGAGTGAAAGTGAAGATGTTTGTATTTTCACTTTATCATCATGAAGAAATTCATGTTTGGACGTTTTTATCTTCTGTTTAGTTTTATGTAGATACAGGTAGATATAGATCTGCTTGTAGAAAAGCTGCTTTACTTTTTTTATTTAAGAAAGCTGTTAAACCTTTATAAATAAAACATATAATAATTGGTACAACCGCTTCCCTGCAATGAGAGCTGCAAAAGATCTGGACCAAAATCCATTTATTAACAACTTATTAAACATTTATTAATGGACTACTAATATTCATAACATCATTGTTACCCAATAAATATGACAGATACCAGCCAAAGAGATCTTTAACAACCCGGCAACCCAAAATCTGATCTTTTTCCCCTCATGATCAACAATTTATAAGGCAGTTAACAGTGAAGTATGTACTTAATTATTATATATAGTGGGGTTTTTTTAGCTTCTTGCCTTACACACGATAACAGTGACACAACAGTCAATAACAGAATACAAGAAAACAAACACATAAACAAACAAAACTATAGTAGGGAGAAAGATAGAAAAAGATAGTAATAAATAAAACTTTAAATTAAAAACCCAATCAACAAAAGATAGAAATAAATAAAATAAAATATATCAATGATTGGAGCAATTGAACAAAAGCCATTAGTTACAACCTTTGTAAATGCAACTTATCAGGAAGTGTAAAAACATAAAAAAAAAACTATTGTATTTAGTTTCTTTACAACTAGATTAAAAATATGAGAGTATTAATGAACCGTGTGTTTGTATTTTGCTTAATCCTACTTTGCTTGTGTCATTACACCAAACAAACACACACTGAACTATTTCTTGAGCTCTCGAGTCCGTTCTCACTCTTAATTTTATTGTTTTTCACAGTTGTGGTTGTGAATGAATGTTTAGCCATACATTGTGTTTGGGACACGCCTACACCCACTTTAACCATTTCCTCTACTGCTCGCTTGGGACCCCTCTCCCAGTGTTTGTTTAATGTACATTTGCTGGAGGACCATTGAGTGAGAACAGCTATCAAACAGCGTCTTGGCGAAAGAACAACACCCGTCTGCTAATGGCTGACGTGAACCAGGCCTGTTTTACTTAACTGGGTATTGCTGGGAGGGCTACGTCTTTGGCCAGCGGTTGAACTCGTAGCTATCACGCTCACTTGTAAAATAAACTCACACTAAAAGGCACTGGAGGAAGAATGGAGCACAAAAAAGCCCCATGTTGTGTTCCCAGTGCAAAGGTTATGAGATTTCCAGGACAATATAGGGAAGTATGTGGATACTACAGAGCCAGCTACCACATACAGATTAGAAATAAAGTGTTTGCCATGACTACAAGCCTCCTTTCTTCAGGCCTTTATCGATGAAAGTGACCTGTCAGTGCTTTGACATGTGACGGAGGCGTTGTCAGCCGGGCTTTGAGTTGGAGTTTGTTCTTGCAATGTTCCTGCATTTGTGATGAAAGCTTAAGAAGCGAACTGAGGAGCCTGTTGGCAAGTTTTGTTGTGCCACATCTCAAAAGCCTTCAATGAGAGGAAGGAAGGAAGCTGCACAACTACAGCGCTCTGCTTTCATTAGAGGGGCGTCTGAATGTTCCTGTATAGCACCCAGTGGACAGGAGCTCGCTTCGCACAGGTGGGGCGACTGTATGAGGCCCTGATCCTGAGCACTTATACTGGCAAATAAAATATTGTTTACACAAACCTATCATCCAGACAGATGAGTGACTGAAATGTTCCCTCCAATAGCCATTCATGGTCACAGCCCTGGATCTGAGCTATGTGAGGCCTGAATGACCCCAACAATCATTTTCTTTCAGTCTGAACCTCAATGGAAGAGTTGACGGTTGTATTTGTAGGTAAAGGTAAATCCACAAATATTCAGTAGGAAGTGAGGTTTTCCCCTTTGTGTCAGAAGAAGAAAAAAACCCTTTCAACCACAACTGAACTGCTGTTTGCTTTATTTTAATGAAACCTGCTCAGTTAAACACTAATTTTCCAAAACCAAACCTAGTGATACTTTGGTTCTTTCAGTCAATATCTGTGCCAGACGTGTTTATACAAGGTAAGAGATGTGAATGAACAATGAGCACTTGATGGTTTAAACAATACAGAAACACTTGCAGGGTGAAACCATCACATCCAGTTCTTTAGTTTAAAACCAAATCAGCTGTCATGGAGCATTTAATCTTGGTTTTAAAGTCAGTTGAACACGATAAATCAAATACAGTTTGCTCCACTGAGCCTTGAGATCTTTAGTCGGATTCAAATGGAGTGAGCTGGGTTTTTTTTTTTTCAGAATCCTGTTTCTTATCCGAAGGGACCGCGATGTGGCACGATAAGAGCTCAGACTTAATGAGCTGTCTTCAGACTGGACAGACTGATGTAACTGATCTCCCTGCATCTTCCTGCCTATGAAAATGTCTCTGTGTGTTTCTGCCAACTTTCCCTCTTTCTCTTCTTTCTTTCTTTTCTTTTTTTTCCACACTTTTCTTTTCTAACGCGATTTCATTAAAAGAAATAGCAGGGGAAATGTATCCCCTTCATTTGATTACTTTCTCTGTCACTAGACACAGAGAGAGCTGTCTGCTGGAGCTGTAGTACGCTGTGTTAACATGTCAGATTCAAACTCAGTTTAAATGAGGTCAGTCTTTGCTGCAGGATTCAGCAGCTCACATTGTTGATTTATATAAAATCTACAACAGCCAAAACAATGCAGAACATGCACATCGTCATTATTTTGCCCCATATTACACAATCTGCTGTTCAGGAAGACAAACTGACGCCAAAGTCATAAACATTTTCTGGCCCCGGGACTAACTGTTGAGGCTCGCTGGTGGAGTTGATAAGCCCCACAGGATGGCACAGCCAGTCTTATCGAGGTTGGCCAACGCAGACGACCTCTGCTATCGCTGGACCAACTGACAGAGGAAAGACTCACCCCTTTATCTCCCCTCTGCTGGGGAATAACACTCCTTCCAGCTCCCCTGTCCGCTCACTTCAGGTAGTAGTTTCATCTGCATCCTAAGTTAACCTCAGGGGGATTGCAGTGACTGAGCAGAAACATGAGGCCCAGACTTTTTATATGACTCTTACATGCTGCGGTATTAAGAGCAAGGCTCCTTTGGCATGCGGACAAGATTACACAAATTCAGCCCGAGTGTTTATTTTCAATGAAAGAAGTTTGTTATCACATCAATGGGAGCTAATTTCCACACAATAGCAGAGCGTGTGACAGCGTGGCGATAGGAAATCTAATGTTGAAGTTAGAGCGGATTATTTTTATGAGTGAAAATGAAAACAACCTCTTCTGTAAGTGCGGAGTGGAAACTCACAACAGACTCGTAACAGGAAGAAAAAAAAACCCTAAGCACATCGAGTCTGGATAAATTCCAACCAGTTGAGCCTGTAGATCCATCCAAGTGTAGACTCAATGAGCCTAACTCATACAAACACAGCCCCATTTGAACCAGGAGCCTGCTGTGCAGCCTGAACATGTGCGGCTGACCCCTGAGGAGAGTCACTCTCTCTCAGCCTCTGATGTGGGTAAGTAGGAGCATCTTCTTTTTCAAATGCAAAGTAAAAGCATGCAGTTTGAAAGGAGTGTTACAGACTGACATGACAAAGGACATCCTACTTTTCACGGAGGGCTGATTCTGCCACCGATAATGATGACGTCAAACATCTATTTCTGGAGGTCCAAAGCCCAGCTACAATAACAAAGCACATTTAATTAAAGGTTAGGGCTGTGTGTATCATGATACAGGGGTTACGATTCAATACATTGCAACATTTTGTGATTTAATGAAAAAAACCTGCAAAGGAAAACTGTCTTAGTATAAAGAACACAACACTGTATGAATAAAATCTGATCTAAATAGTTTTCATTCCCTGGACATCCAACATCATAACCTTCAGTTTACATTCACAACAATGCTATGTAGCAGTTGGGGTTTTAACCATAAACATCGATTCACTGTTTTTGCTGTTATTTGACACAATATCACAAAATGAAGTATATCAATATTATATTTAACTTAAAGGTCCAGTGTGTAACAATTAGGAGGATCTACTGACAGAAATGGAATATGATATTCATAGGTGAAAGAAGGAATTGAAAGAAGAAATAAGAACTGTTTTGTTTTTGTTTCCTTAGAATGAGACGTTTTTATCTACATACACTGTGGGTCGCCATCAATGGAGTCTGCTATGTTGAACCGCCATGTTTCTATAAACAGTTTTACAGTCACATTTTCTCCTACACACTCCCAGCTCATCAAATACAGACGCCAGCAGTGTTTAATCAGTTGGAATCAGCAACTGCACCACTAGATGTGACTAAATCCTACATCCTGGTCCTTTAATAATCACTATAGCTTCATATATATATATATATATATATATATATATTAAATGAGTCATAATTTTAAGATACCATGATGCAATAAACTGAACTGGTGACCTGTGGAGGGGGTACCTCACCTCTCACACAATGTCAGCTGGGATCAGCTCAAGCCATCCGGCGAACCTCCAAAGTATAAGAGGTTATAAATAATAGATGGATGGATGAAGCAATAACTAATTTCACTGCAGTATTCTGTAGTTATTATTAATCGGTACTCAGTAATTTAAAAGATACGCTCCGAGTACATACTTAATTGTATTATGTAATTTGTGGGCTCCATTACAAGTAAAAGTATTATCAGAAATATATACTTACAAAAGTGATGTCAATCATAGTGTTTTATATATATTATAGGATTATTGTTAGTAATTTATTAAGGCGTGAGCAGCATTTCTGTTGTAGCTGGTTAAGGTGGAGCTGATTTTAACAGCTTTATAGTCGAGTGTTGGGCTGTTTAAATCTGCAAAGAAACACAATTGTATAAAAATAATTTATGTTAATAATTGAGTCCTGAACCTGTAGTCTGAATATTTAAACCTGTTTAAAAAAAAGAAAGAATAAAAAGGTACCATTGCTCCGTAAAAAGTTGATTTGTATTAAAATATTGCCCCTAGTTACCATTTTAGACTAAATTGACTTGAAAATATGCAAAATAAAACTAGTAACTGCAGAGTAAAAGGTACAATATTACTGAAATGTAGTGGAGTTAAAGCATAATGTTTGTACATTCGTTACATACAATAGCTCAATACTAAAGTAAAGTAATGTATTTCATGGTCAGGTTGCCATCTTATCTAACGGGAAATTACCTTTTCAGCTTCCTGTGGAGTCAGCCCGATTCTACAGGAAGCCCTCCCAAAATCTACCTAATGGTGTTTTCAGTGTCATAAAATAAAAAAGGTGCTCTCACTGGAACATTAATCCGTCTCATATTTTACCAGAACTACACACAAAATATAGCAGTAAGTCTGGATCCATGATTGTAAAGGGATCAAACTTTATCAGTAGTCTTTATTATCAACCACAGCGTTCAGGTGTGGTGTCAAACTGTTTCTTGGCTCAGCTTCGGGGGAAATCTCTGTGGATTTATCTTTTCCTCCCGACTCCCGCCAAATCCACCCTGTCAAGTGTGTTCTTCTTCTTCTTTGTGAGTTTACACCTTATATACAGTCAAAAGGGCATCTGGCTCTGCAGGCAGTGTTTGTGCACAGAGGCACTGGGCCAAAGTAAATTTCCTTTTTAATCTCTGCTGATTACTGAGCAGGTCAAATATCCTGGAGTATTAAATCAGAGGGACACAAGCTTTAATGATGAGTGCGTTTATTGAAACTGACTGATGAGTCAGAGCCTGTGTGGACATTTAAATGATCTGGTTGGTGCACTTGCAGGAGGCGGGACACCAGGAGGCCACGTCACCATTGCTGCAGCCCCACTGCTTCTTCAGATCAGGACAGTTACTGTACTTATCAGCGTAGGGACATGGGTTGGCTGGAGGAAACAGAGAAAAGGATGAGTACATTTAAAAAAAAAAAGAAATGTCACTCAAGAGAGCTCGCTAATATGGACTGGAGTCCTGCAAACTCCTCCAACTTCTTCTCCAAGATTATCTCACTGGTTGGGTCGAATATCAATAAGAGTTTTCCTTTCTTGTTCGTTACATTAAGATCCAGGAAACCGACAAAGGGTAAAACTGGAAGTAGCCAATATTAGGAAGCTGGATGGTCTCCCTATCACAAAAAACTGACTATTTTTTTGCAAGTATGCATAAGTATCTGTGTTTATAGCGGATGCTAATTCACAGCAACCCCTGGAGGGGCTTTATGAAAATAAGAGGTAAAAACAGAAACGTAAAAAGAGGGTGAACGTAATACATAAAACACATAATTAAAGACACTACATTTCACAACTTTACATGAGTAAAGCTCTTTTAAAAGTGATGAAGTTAGTAGCAAATTTCAGGTGATCAGGTAATCTATAATTCTCATTATCTTCATGTTTTACTTTCTGCTGTTTGACTTAGAGTGATTTTATGATTATTTATTGCATTAGTAATGTGATGTCACCCAGTCCTGCATCTCTATTCTCTTTATATTAAGGACTACAATAGTGAGTGACCCATGATCATTTAGTAGTATTTAGTTTAATGTCCTCCTGATAATGTCAAACTAAAATGAACATCTTAAAAAAGAGTGTGTGTAAAGATGAACCAATTCCAGTAACACTTGGCCACTGTCATAGATTTTTAGGGTCTAGGATTATTGAATTCTCTCTGAAAAACTAACTTGTGAAGATCTGTCTGTAGAATGGGAGCAGGATCAAGACATAGTGTAATAAAGTGACTGTACATGTCATGAAGTCCAATCAGCCCTTTTCATTCAAAGATAATGATAATGATGTTCCTTTTTCTTTCTTGTGTATGAACAGCTGTGGGGCAGCTGTGGTACGTACTAAAGATAAAAAGAAAAACTTTCTGGATTGGAACACAGAATAAATCTTCCAGTGCTATATTTGCTACTTACTGCACAGTTTGTTGTTGCAGGCATTGGGGCAGTCACCGCAGGTGGGTCCCTGCTGGTAGGGGCGAGCGTACTGGTAGTTTCCACTGTAATGTAGTCCAAAGCATCAAATATTAAATGTACCAGCATAAAGACTCACACAGCGGATACATGTCATGGATATGATCTAAAAGGGAAAATCACTTTTGAATGACTATTTAATGACTATTCAGCATGGCAAGGAAGGACAAAGATAGATGCAAATTGCAGTTTTTCTCCTTCTTACTGAAAAGCATTTGCATCGATTCGGTTCATCTTTCAAGATGTAAATCATATGCTTTTTTTTTTTTTTTTTTACATTATTTGTATTACAATCAACACTTTCTTTAATAAACTCCCAAATATATTTAATATTACATAATGGAGGTTGATATTGGCTCCATTTAACTCAATGGAAACATGAATATGAACACAAATATTCATGTGAATATTCACTAAAAGTGAGAAAACATGATAGACTTTGCATTGAAAAAGAGGTAAATGTTCCTGAACCTACGGTGGACAGTATTGGCAGACGTAGAAGTACTTGTATGCAGAGTTGGGACAGTGGGCCATAGCGCAGCCAAGATAGTTGGACCTGTACCAAACAATCTGCAGAGAACCACAAATAAAATACAAAATCATCAGGAGCTCATGGCTTAAATGTACTGTCACTTTTACATTAATTACAGTTTTCACTCAGTGATGGCCGTTGTATGTTAAGGTAGTCAGAATTAACAAGTGCTGTACAAGCTGTGGTTTAAAGTTCACCTGTGTGAAGTGTCCGATCATTCCTCCGTTGATGGCTCCCACTCCGTAGCGCCAGTCCTTCACCTCGTCATACCAGGACTGGATGGCGTTGCTCCAGGTGTTCTTGAAGCTGGACATGTACAGGTTCTCCCCACAGCCACTAGCTGCAGTTGAAGAGGAGGACAGAGGGATAATTTAGTATTCTTAAAACCCAGTGAGAAAGGAAATTCATCATCTCCACTGCAGGTTGTCTTTGTGAAAGCCAGGAACTTGAGCTGAACCCTGAACCACTTTATGTGCAGTTCATGTAGCGCTTTGTTAGAATAAGAACAATTTCTGAAGTACTGATGATGAATCACGTGTAAGATCTGATCTGAAGTTAAAATATTTGCTCTGTTTTTAAAATATTACAAGCCTTGGTTGAGAGCCAACATAGTGGCTTTCATATTGAATCTACACTGACTTTTTTATAAAATATCAGACTCTTTTTATCCACCTCTGGTATGATGGAGGCTCCTCCCCAACCAGTGCCACATAAAACTTTTTTCGATGCAAAATCATTTATCATAATTACATAAAATAACACCTACATAAAACAAACAATACAAAAACAAAAAACTAACACTTCCTATTTCTGAGAAATAATAATCCACATTATGTCATTATGGATTGTTTTCTATAATGGATTACAGACTATTAACAACATTACAATTAATTAGCCCACAGCTATAATTATATGCATTCAATCCAAAGGCAATAATTGTGTTAGTCTGGTGTAGGGTTTAATCTCACATGATGATCTACTGTTTCAGATGATTTTACACATTATAAAATGCTTGTTAAAGTTGGGTGACACAGTAGTAGCTTGTTAGTTAGTGGGGCTAACTTTTTGCGAGGTATGGCTTAATAAAAAAAGAAAAGAAGAGGTGTTATAATGAACTTACTGCTGATCTCTCTGGAGCTGGCAGGGCTGTGCTTCATGGAGCAGGTGTTGGCCCATTTCTGAGCATTGGCTGCAGCCTCGTTGTTCCATTTCTGCAGGGAGCAGAGGACAGATCAGCAATTAGGACATACAGACCTCTACAGTATATACACCAGAAAATATCCAACTGCTTTTTTTAAATTCTTTTTTACTGATATGCTATATGAGGGAGCATCAAATGTTGGACTTATAGGTTGGATGGAGTGAGAAATGTTACCATTTCCAACATGTCGCTGGCAGTAGGCTGAACACCTCTCCTCAGGGCATTATGCTTGTTCACAATCTCAACCTTGTCTGAGGAAGAGACCAGGACGGTGCCTAAACAAACACATTTTAAAACCAGAAAAAAAAGTTTGAATATGTATGAATATTATAAATCTTAGTGAAGATTAGAGTATGTATAAATAATAATAACACTCACCCTCCTTCAGGTACAGTGTGGTTTTCAGAGATGAGAGAGAAAATAATAGTTGATTTAATGCACATTGGAATAAAAATAACAATACAAGGAACATACACACACACACACACACACACACACACACATATATATATATTATAATTAGACTGGACATTTCATCTCACTTACTGCCAAGGGCTCCACATCCTCCGCCAAGGTGCCAGGCACCTGAAGAGCAGCAAAGAGGCCCAAGGCACACAGGAAGCTCAAAGTATACATCGTCGTGGTCATGTGTCCAGGACTGTCGGCCTCCGAGAGTCACAGGTGTGATTTATACATGAAGGATCAGTCGGACACGTGACTAATGAACACACAAACTCAAGGGCAACCTAACGACAAAACAGAAGATAGCATTTTTGTCAACAAAGCACCTGTGAAAACGTTCTTGACGAATATGTATGTACAGTCTGGAAAGCTGTAGGTCTGTGTTTACATTGCACTGTATGCGTTTTCCGTGATAACGGCGGTAAAGACACATGCATATGTTCCGTATATGTGCTCCTAATGTGGCAAGGTTATGATAACAGGGTGTGTAATATCAAACGGAACATGGTATCTAAATTAAACGTTGATAATTAAAAGGTTGAACTAACACTGGCAGCGCTGATAAGATTTTTAAAACACTTCTTTCTCTCTTGTCTTTGACAGTTTAGGTTGATCTGTTTGTTTCCAGGTTGGAAATTCCTCAAATGAGGGTAAAATCAGTAAAATTAGCATTACAGTGGCAGAATTTGCCGCCTAAAGAAAGGACCAGCACAGATTGTATAACCGTGGTATGATGATTACCACAGAGACCAAAAGATAACCTTCATTATCTTGATGTCCATTCAACTCAAATTATGTTTCGTCCCTTGAAAATAAAGCTAAATTTGCTCAAATTGGATTTGCAGCCAGGTGACACTCACATTGAATATGTGCAATGTTTAAAATAAATAAATATAAAAAGATGATATATATTATATTATAACTTGATCTGTGCTCAGAGGAGATTGACATTGAGGTGACCTAACTGTGACCTTTAATGGTGTCATGTGCTGTTATCACAAAATATACACAGGATACGTCTGTTTGGAGTTTTTGCTGTGTGCTTATTTTTTAATAATTATGAGGTTTGGTCGGACAAAAACAAGAAACTGTAAAGATTTTCAGTAATTGTGACGCCATTTCTCTCTATTTTCAGAATTTTTACGAAACAAACAATCAATCGATTCATTAAGAAAACTATTCAAGCATCCTATTAGACAGTTACAACAGCAAAATGCTGCTTATATTAATGTATCAGTAATAATCATCTATTACAACGTGTATCTGTAGAAACTCACAAAGGTCAAAAGTACATTCACTGATTATAATTAAGCTGTAACATTTTCATTCCTGGAGTCTAACACAAGAAGTGGTGGAAGAAGAACTTGTTGTAAACAAGTTCTTCTTCCACCACTTCTTGTCATCAGAGGTGCGAGAGGTATTCAAAAGTACAACGTGATACCACACTGTATGCATTTAGTTTTTGCATTCATAAATTAAAATTTTTTTTTAGCTAAATTATCTTAGAGAATGAAAAGTTAAGTACTTTTTCTACAGAATAATTGACCCTCTGACTGATATATAATATATATATATATATATATATATATATATATTGTTATATAAGACGTCATAATAAACACAAGAGCCTCGTGGAGCTCGTCAGTGTTGAACAGCACAAATCACACAGACTCTGATCGTTTTCATATGTTTCAGATACAGGTCAGATTTGTTTTCAATGTGACCTCAGTGTGAACAGTATCAGAATACATGTGACTTTTGCGTCAGGACCGTGACCTGTTCACACACTGGTCTCTGATATGGGTCAAGTTTAACAAATAACATGAAGAACCAAACAGAAAATAAATAAATAAATAAAATCAGATTCAAGCAATAAATCAGAATTGAGCATTAAGGCTGCGTAACTTTCCACTATTGATAACAAGCAACAATAAATGTACCTTTATATACTTTTATGTTGCATTTATCAGGGATGCAACAGACCTTTTTCACAGCAGCCATTTTAACATAAACCTATGGAAGCACATTTCTGCCAATGTGACGGGAAAAAAAGGTTCTTTAAGTCAATATAATGAGAAACTTTCAAACTTTGTAATATTTTGACTTAGTATCTCAATATTGTGACTTAATATCTCATTAAACTTAATAAAGACTTTGGAAATGGGCTTCCATATAAACCAGTAGGGTGATCACAGGTATTGATCTCAATCAAACCCCATGGTGTGCGTGTTGTCTCACAGCCTCTGCAAACACTAAAAATCAACCTTAACGACTATCACCGCTAACACCTGCGATTTACCCTACTCACTTCCTATCAAAATGGCTGCTGTGAAAAAGGCCCATAATAACAACAACACAGCAATCAACGCAACATCAGTGTAACACGGTGTTGATCTGCTCCCCTCCTGCGATGAACACTTGTAGGTACAACACCCACTGAGCATGCGCAGAACGCTCAGACATAATCACAGGTTGAACTGAACATCCTCTTCCACAAGGAGGGATCTCTCTCTCTCTCTCTCTCTCTTTCTCTCTCTTTTTCCCTCTCTGTTATTTTCTGTGTGTTTCTTTTCCTCCTCGCTGCTGCTGCTGCTGTTTCTGCTGCTGCTGTTGTAAAAGCACAATTAAAAACAGCACGGAGGGAGCAGAAGCCATAAGATGAAGAAACGTCATGTGGACGCGAACAGGCTACGGAAAATGAAGAAGCTGAAGATAACGGAGAAGCTGTCTGAAAGGTAGCGAGCTGCAGCCGCGGCGGTCGCCTGGCGGAGGCTGCTTTTGTTGTGGTGTCCGTCTTTGTGTGAATTTCAGCCGTCGTCACCTGTCTGTGTCTGCCTGCCTCGCTCGCATCACTCCATCACGTTATTTGTTGGTTTTGTAATTAATAAATGAGGCCAGACCCTGGAGGTTTTAATGGAAGGGTTTCCTGCAGGGTCGGACTGCGGAGACTGAGAGTTACTTCATTTGTTTACAGAAAAAAGGCAGAAAAATGAGCAGCTGTGTGCTCGTTAACGTCGGCCTGCTTTCTGCTTTCAGGCTGTTTTCATCCGCTCCCTCCTGTGTGTCCTCAGACTTATCCGTTTAATTAACAACGTTGTGGTATTAAAATATTAGCAGCTGTGTATTTCCAGGAAAGAAAGGCTGCTCATTTTTTGCACATAAAAAAATAATAATTTAGAAGCGTCTAGACAGACGTCCAGACAAGAAAAGATTGCCTCAGGAGACGTGAACCACTTGTTTTTAACTGAATTATTTCACATTTAATGAAAACAGGTTAATATTGTGTCATTTTAAAATCATAATTCTTCTTTTAAGGGTGTTTTCATGATATATAATTATTTTATTGGGGAATAACTTGCACTTGCAATAATTTGTCTGATGTGATTAAAAATACCTGTAGGATAAATTAAAATACACTAATTTAATAATAATTTATTTTTACTTATATATAAACTTCTTTGAAGAATTTTAAATGCTAACGTCCTCCCTTTCTCTCCCTCTTTACTCTTAAAGATTGAATATTGTGTTTGTTTATTTTGTGTTTGCATATTTGGCATTTCAATTTGATAAATTAAAACACTTTCAGGAACATTAAAAAGGGACAAATATGAACTTGTATTAAGAATTAAATATGCTCTTTTATTTAGATAAAATACTGTGTTTTATTGTTGTCAAATACCTTCCATATGTAGCATCTATCGTAAAAATACCTCTAAGATAAATTAAAATGCACTTTACACATCAGTACCATTAAAAGGGAGATGTGAACTATGTGCAGTAGGATGCTGTGGTGCTCCCTCTCTCCTCCAGATGAAATATTGCCATGGTTACCAAACAAAGAAGGGGTGATGTGATAGCAGCCTATGGATGAGCGGGAACAAAGGAGGAAACCACAGCCCCTGTTTTGGCTCGTGGTCGCCTAATAGAACGAACGAGGGAGCAGTCATTGTTCTTTTAGCGCCTCCAGTTAAACGCCGTGTTCAAGATGCAGCTGCTCAATTAGAGCTTCAGCGACGTTTATCCGATTCCCAGTCTTGACTTCTTGTGTGTGTGTGTTTAATTCCTTGTATCTAAAGTGTCATTATTTACTAGAATCAAAAGCTGGAATACACGTTTTGTTTCATATTTATCCAAACTGAACACTGAACACACCCCCCTGTATGATATGACTGTATGATAGTAACAGTGACAGACTTTTGACTGTCCCTCTGCCTCTCCGCAGCGCGTACACCGTCCTGAAGTTTATGATGATGTGGACGCTGGTGCTGCTGGCAGATTTCATCCTCGAATTCAGACTGGAGTATCTGTGGCCGTGCTGGCTCTTCTTTGGAAGTGTATACACCACTTTCCACTGCCACGGGCTGGTGAGAAACCCCCCCCCCGCTGTTGTGTGCAAGTAGCTCCAGATGATGACAATCACGCGGACTGAATCAAACACGTCTTTACTGAAATGAATCTTTTCTTTGTTTGCAGGTTATTTGTGTTGTTTTTGTTTGTGCGGCCTTCACTCTGGACATCTTTTGTTTAATTTTTGTTCCTTTGCACTGGCTGTTCTTTGTGGCGAGCACCTATGTATTATTCAATTACATATGGCACACAGGTGAGTATGTGCCCACACATATGATTATATATATTATATATAATTAAGTGGTAGATTTCTTTGTTTCTCTGGCACAAAAAGGCACATAAATAACAACAAAAAAGGCCAAATTGTTACTTTAAACACTGATACTGGCCGAGAATTTCCCGATCAGTGCCTCCCTAATTTAAATGAATTAGCAGTGATTTTATTTTATTTCACGTTTCTGCAGAAAAAGGCATCTGCATATCGACAGTGTCGCTGTGGATTCTGCTCGTGTACACAGAAGCTTCACTTCGACTCAAAGACCTTAAAACCTCTCATGCCAACCTGTCTCATCTATTTGCTGCACACTGGTATGTTGATCTAAAATCACCCTTTTATCAGAATTTAGATTTCTTACTTAAATTTATTGAGCCGATTCAGTTTTACGTTTTCATTACTCCCCTCTGTGATATTATGAATCGACTTTCGATCGATTTTGGTGTTTCTGCACTGTCGATTACAGGAGTAAATTCTCTTAATGCTGCTAGCTAATGATAAACCATGAATGAAAGGATTAGAGTAACTATTGAGAGCTGAAATATGTTAGGCGAGATGTGTTTATATGTGTCTTCTCCCCTTTGTATTCACTTCCAGCATTGGATATCCTGTGGTGTATCTGGGGTTTTATGCCACCTGCTATTTCACCAACATCTTCAAGCTGCGCATACAGAAATCAGTGCAGAGCGAGAACGACTTCCACATGCACCTCCTGCAGCACTCGCTCCCTCCAGGCCTGCAGGTTTACCCCAAGACTGGCACAGATGGCAGCAGCAGTGAGTCTTCTGCTTCTTTGATCTATACACGCTTACATCCAGCATTTTTACAATCTAATTTATTTGTGTTTGCTGGTCTAGTTGTGTGTCCAGTGCTATGAGACCGGAGACACTGCTCTTTTGTTTGTGTGATCATCGTTCAAAGTAACCACTCAATACTGTACTGTTTATTCCAAATGCGCTGTGGAGGAACACTTATCAAAAACTGGGTTTTAACAACCATAATTATAAATTGTTACTTTATTGATGTGAAAATTATTATTACTTTAATGCATTTTCTACAGTTTTAATAATACAGCCGTACGTCACCCGCCTGATTTACAAGTTAATTCACTCTACAGGCGATGAGTCATGCCAATGAGGGAGTTCTTACACAATGCAATTATCTCTGTTTTATTTTATCCAGGTGAAAATTATGACACATGGCAGCGGATATTGCTCAGAGACAATCACAGTTCCCCCACATAGCTCAGTAGGTTAATATAAAGACACACAGTCGTATTTTTACATGCACCGTTAGAAGTGTTAGCATATAGAAATAATTAACTTCAGTCAGTTTGGTGGAATCAATCACTGGCTATGTAACTGAACTCACTATGATGCTGCTGCGTCCACAGGCCCAGCTGGTCACCAATGTAAATAAAGCACTGTGTCAGTTTCGCTGAATCCATCACCACACATAGTTTCCAACGATCTGATGTCCTGGCCCAAAAAAAAAAACACGTTTCCGCTAACTGAATCATAGCGTCCTTGTCTTCCTGTTTTGGCAGTTTGAGAGTTGTGTTCTTGGAAAAGTTTCTGTCAACTGGTACCTGAGCTCCAGCTGCAGAGAAAGGATGTGTGAGCTTGCAGAATTCAGAAAATTCCTGCAGGCTGATTAGTTTTGATAAAAGTTAAAAATAGATTGTCATTTATATTTCTGATTTCTCCAGACAAAACACATTTGCTTGTTTGCATTCGCTGCCCATTTACTTTTATCCGTTCCCGTACCTGTAAACTCTTAATTTTACCCGTTATACAACATACCCAACCTGGTGCAGGATGGTCTCTGCAAGGGTGTTGTTGTTTTGTGGTAGTAGAACAATAATAAGAGGACTGCTTCTTATTTTCATGCCTTTTAATGCCTTGTTTTCTGCTCTAAATACCAGAGGAGGTCAGTTAGAGTACAGATCAGTCAGTCAAGTTGCCAGGAGAGGAATCCTTTGGACTTCGTAATACCTAAACGCAGCAAATTAACTTTTGAAGACAGCAGACTGAACATGTATTTGCGCTGTTCATTTCCCGTTTGCACAATTGAGATCATAGCAGAATGAGGATATTACCTTCTTCTTGTTTCTGCCTGTACTTGCAGGCTCTAAATGGAAGATAAAGTCTGAGTCGACTCAGTACCAGTGTCAGAACGGCGCTGTCGTGGCCCACGATGAGGGACATACTGTGGACTGCCTCCAGATCCGCAGTGAGGAGAGAGCGACAGAGAAAGGAACACAGGAGGTGAGGTCAGCCGAATCAAACCGGCGGCCGTCATCATCCAAACCTGGTGAGGCCAGAGATCTGCTCCACTGCGGGGCAGGAGGACCAGAATCCTCTACGACCCCAGAAAATCTACCTCAAGATGAGCCAGGAAGCAAAGCCACACGGCCGGCTAAAAGCTCCTCGCCAAAAGCCAGCAGAGGCAGCACAAACACTCCTTCGCCACCTGCGGGGAGGACTGAGAAGAAACAGAGATCCAGCTCAAAGACAGTCAGCCCTAACCGGGACGCAACAGACAAGAGCACAGCCACAGCAGCTCAGAATTACCACGCTGAACACATGAACAAGTATGCCACTATTAACTTCAGTTGGACAGTTTTAGTGAAATCATTGCTCTTTCCCTCCCTGTAACTCAACCTTTATTATTGTCTCTCAGGCTGGAGCAGGAGCTGAGGAGGCTGAAGGGCGAGCTGCAGACGAGCAGGCAGAGTGAGCAGGAGCTGCGGAGTCACATCTGCAACTTGACCAACAGCGAGAGGAGCCTGAGACCAGAGGTTTCCCTGCTCAGACAGTCCAACATGCTGCTCCACAGCAAGTGAGTCATCCGCCTGATACGCTGCCAAACGCTCGTCTTTGGCTCCTTCTGTGGGCTGTTTTACACATTACATCAGTCTGTTAATAAAAGAGTAAGACTGGGATGAATGCAAGCAGAAAAAAAACAGTTTTATGGTCAGATGTTATTGATGGATGTCTTTTAAGCTGGATCATAATTGATATCACACAAAGGCATATTTAGGGATTGTGGCTCATAATTCTCATGCATAAATGAATCATAAGTACTTGAATCTTAATAATATTTCATGGCAGGAGATCTTAAATACATGACTTCAGTAAATATTCTAATGTATGAAGGTAACATCCACTATCCACTTTCTTTGATTGTTGATTTACAACATTGTTCAGTTATAACTAATAATGGATACTGATTAGTCTGTTTCTTTGCATTTTGCTTTTATTCAATCCAAACCCCAAATATGTCTAATTTACTGTCACAGTAGAGTAAGAACAGCAAAAAAAAATCACATTTTAGAAGCGGAAATGTATAAATTTTGGGACTTTTGACAACTAATCCATTATTGAAATGGTTGCTGATTAATTTTTAACAGTTGAATACTTTTACAGAGCGAGATTCAGATGATTAATGCAGGGTTAGGCTTTATTTTGCTTATTGTGAATGTAAGTATGTGTCTCACAATAGTAATGTGACTCCACAGTTTTATGTGGAAAAACAGATTAGTTCTCAAAGCTTAAAACAGTTCTGAAAAACATGTTACTTAGTGTTTCAAGTTACAGTTGAACTCTGAACACATTCACCACATAAAATCCTCATCCAGTAGCCAGAGGCTTTAAACCCTGTTCGAGATGAGTGTGTTATGCACAGTTGTGATGAGACGTGCTCCAGTTTTTAAAGCAAGGCGCTCTCCAGTGACTCAGCAGCCACAAGGATGATCTGTTTTCAAGGCGTTCTGAAGTTGCAGTAACGCAGTTATTTATGGTCTTGTTTTTGACGTTATTTAAAGCAAGTTTAATGTTTTTTTTCCCTTTCCAGGATTCTGTGTCTGACTAAAACCAAGCAGAGGGACAAACAGAGCAGTGCGATGCTGGAGAAGAAGACCAGAGCGGAGACGGAGGCCAGACTCTCCGTTGAGAAACAGTTGGCTGAGCTTCAGGCTCAGAAACTGGAGGAAGCAGCCAGCACAGCACGGAGTCTGACAAACAGGTACGTTACACATATCAAAACCTTTACAGTTCCTTTTTTCTGAAGCTGCTTTGTGCCTGGAAAGTAAAGCTGGATCTGCATTTGATTTCTACTGATTATTATGAAATGCTGCTGTGAGTGTACAGTCACACGTTTGTAGAAATTGTTTGAATATGCTCGTTTGCTTTTTGTCGAGAGTTAGATTAAGAGATTGATACCACATTCATGTCTGTGCACTGTTAGCTTAGCTTAGCATAAAGACTGAAAACAGAGGAAAACAGCTAGAATGGCTCTGTCCAAAGGTAAGAAAATCTGCCTACAAGCACCTTTTAAAGCTCAATTATTAATAAAAATAAATAGCAAATGAGCTATAACTTAAATGAAACGTAATTAGTGAGCTTTAGAGGGTAGGCAGGTAATAGTTATGTTGAAAGTACAGATATGACAGTGACATGATATGATGATTGATATTGACTTTCTCATTATAGGTATACTAGGTAGGATCCCCCCCCCCCCCCCAAAAAAACAAACAATGTATAGGCTCATTAAAAGATAATCCCTCTCAGTCTTTACTTATATACCCAGTAGATGTGTAGCACTACCTCTATCTGCTGTATTTTCTTATTATTCTGTGTGTGTTACGTCAACCTTTGGGAAGCACGCAGGGTTGTCTCCGCTGCTCTCCAATAATGGAATTAAATCTTAGCAAGAAAGTTAATAAGTGCATTTCCCAAAATGTCAAATTTAACGTTGACATTTTGACAGATTGTTAATATATTGTATATCTTGTATTTTATGTAACTATCTTCATTACATGTGTGGAATATTAAAAAAACAAAAAAAACAAGACCAATGTAAAAAATGAAATGTTTCTTTCTGTGTGAACTGGTTTTCATTCCCAATGAAATCCGTCTCTTTAACAGCTCAAAACTGTTATCTTTCCCATCTTCTACACCAGGCAGGAACACTGTGAAACCCAAATGTTAAGGAAAAGAGTTAAAGATCTAGAGACAGAATTCAAACAACTACAGCTGGAGTATCAAGTGAAAGAGAGTCGTGTGGTAGATCTAGAGAGTGATATTGAGGTATCTTTATTTTTTTTACACTATTTGGGAATGAACTTGTGAGTTTAAGTGTCTGTGAGTCTCAAGTGGTGCAGTACTTGGTTTGTCCTCAGTTTCTGTCTATGATTCTTTGTGTTTGTGAACTTGAGTCAAATACTGAATGGTTTTCATGGAGGCATTTAGTATTTTGTTTTGTTTTGGCCTGCAGTCAACACATTGCACTTTGTCATCATACCAGTATGCAGTAATATTGTATGGTTGTTTCCTTTTGTTGTTGTTTTTGACATCAGGTGTGAACATTGTTGTACTGTGTGGTATTTGGTTTCATTTCTAGTGACATACTCTCCATTGAAGCATGCTGAAACAGAAGCCAGGTCTTTCATGAAAAACATTGCTCTGCTTTAAAAGAAGAGTACAGGTCAACTCCCTCAAAAACTGCGAGAAACTGTTAAATGTCGATGTGAACGCAGAAAGAATCATCCCCTCAGAGTATCTCTCTAATAATGGGCAGCTCTCATGTTTTTTGAACGGCTGGCCGATTCATCATCAGTGTGTGGAAGCTGTTTATCTCTGTAGCGCTTTGGTTCCCTAAGTGGATGAAAAAGAAACATGTCCATGAAGGCAAAAGGACACATCACAATTACATATTTAAAAGTTAGAAACACTTAGGAAACCAAAGCGGCGACTCCCTCAGGTGGTCATCGCACCTGGTTTGATTGGTGTTTTGACGTTTTCCACATGTTCTTACTGTTTAATGTCTTCTCTTCTTTTGGACTCAGGCTTTGGGAAAGTACCGCTGTGTGGAGAAAGAGACAGACATGCTGCTGTCCACTCTGTCAGCCATGCAGGAGAAGGCTCAACATCTGGAGTACAACCTGAGCGCTGAGACTCGCATCAAACTGGACCTGTTCTCGGCTCTAGGAGACGCCCGCAGGCAGCTGGAAATTGCTCAAGGTTCCCAGTCTTTCTCTTAACATTTGTTCGTCTCCCTCTTCAACTTCATGTTAAATTCTTGTGTTTTCTTAGTGCCTTTTGTGTGTGTAGCCTGGTTTGTCCATGCGTCTGTTAACAGGATATCTTAAAAAATGGTATCAGATTAGATTATTATAGTGAGGAGAGGTAGATCTAAGGAAATATCGATATGTTTTTGGTCGAAATCTGCTTCCAGTAGCCCCACCATGTGGCCATAAAGCTGTGTATATTGTGGCTCTACCTCTTTACCTTTAGGTGTTCAGTAAATTATTTTCTCTATTTGGTTTTAGCTTAGGCTGCACAGATTTTCCATTCCTACTACACATTTAATCCAGACTTCAGCAGACAATACATAATGTATTTGGATGATACATTCATTCATTTGTTTTTTGATATCCCGTTATTCTCTTAACTGGCTGCCAAAGTCTTATGAGTGTGGCCTATTTTACATAAACTGCCATAACTCTTGAACACATTCATGTGACAGACGCACACATCAACTTTGATACATTCTGCAAGTGTATAGTAATTAGCCCATAAATGATAAATACATGATAAACATACCTTTGTTATCAGACTGGATTGAAACTTTGCATATTTCCTCTTTGGATTAAGGGGATTTGAATTTATTTCATCCCAATTACCGTATTAAACTTTACATAGTAATCATTTTTGTAGTTGGGGAAACTTGAGGGAAGAGAATAACTCATAAAGAATCCAACTTTTCAACACATTATAGTTCATAAATGACTTGGAATATAATTGTTGCTACATCCTGCGTTATCCATCCCCTCATATGTTGTCTCTGTCTGTCCGTCCGTCAGATAAAGTGATGAAGCAGGACCGCGAGATAAGGGAGATGAAGCAGAAGATTGCGGAGGTGATGGCTGTCAGTCCCGGCGTATCCTACATGGCCCCTCGGCCTCCCGTGCCGCAGTATCTCACCAAGTTACTCAACTCTGAGCGCTACATGCTGAATCCACGAGCACTGATGTACCAGTGTTTGAAGAAATAAAGGATGTCATCTCCTTTTTTCTGATCCTCAGACCTCTTTGGCAAACCCCCTCATTATAAAACAATGAAGGGAAGGGGCTAATGGATTTTATTACAGAGCTAAATGACACCACGAAGTCAACCACTTCCAGCCATGAGTGGAACCAGAATGATCCTCCACAAGTCGAATGCCTTTCGCTGCACTGATGGTGCTAACCTGACATTATTACATATATTTCCTGATTCATCACACATCAAGGGTCGAAGAGTTTCACTCCAAAATAAGATATCTGATATGCAGAGCTGCTGTAGGCACACTTTTTATGTTAAGATACAGTTGTCCTAACAGCACGAACCGTTTACGTTGGGATGCGCCAGAGAAAAGCACAAACATTTGTTCAGATTCAGATCCTGTAGATTTGTGTAAAATCTGGTTTCATTTCTACACAAGAGACAAAACAAGTGTTTCTAAGCTCATGAGTCCTGTTAACTCGGGTCAAAGACAGCTGCGCCCGATTGTTCTGCCTCTCTCGTCTATTGCCAGAAACTCAGATCTCAGATCAGTGATCGTGAATTTTCCGTTTTACTCATGTCACAGTTCAGAATTTACGGGTAGATAAATCTCGGTACCCAACGGATCCACTAATAAGTTACTGACTGTTGCCTTAAAAGACCTGATGACTCTCCACAACTCTTGTTTTTCTTGGTATAAAAGTAAAACTAACCACTCAATATTATTTATGTCTTCATCAGAAGAATTGTACTTACAAAGTTGTAAGACTTTAGAGACGATAGTAACCTCTGTTTTAATTATTACACAATGATCTTGATCTGACTAAAGAGTTCAAACTAACATGATAAAATGTTAAAATCTTGAGCCAAATCCTCTTTAGTAAATATATTTATATATTAGAACAAAAGGATCTAATAAGCCTATAAACCACAGACATCTACTTGTGTCCCAGTGAGCTGTGATTAGCCAGCATGAACAATACCAGGACCCTGAAACTGAAGCAGCTAAATGGAATTCAGCCAACATTAACTTTCATATGCTTTGTTCCCTGTGGTTGAGCCCCATTCAAATATTAATATTAAAGATTTCCTGCTGTCACATATTTTGGTAAAATGTGTTCATTTAGACGTCAGAACTGTGAACAATGTCTCAATATATTTATAGAGAAATTATAACATTAATTATAATTATCTCCAAGCCCTAGTTACAGTAGTCGTGTTTATGGGCTTCCTTTGGATTTTTAAAATGAAATAAAACCTTTATTTGATGAGATACAAATGTTAGGTCCAATTCTATATACAATTCTCTCAAAGCATAAATATACTTATTAACGAACAGCATCAGCATATTCTTAACTTTTAAGTAAAGTATGCAACAAGATGCTCTTGTCAGTGCCTGTAAATAGTGGATTAAGGTGATTTGAAATTGTGCTGAAATTCAGATTTCCGGCTGTAATCTGGGAGTTTCTGTAAAAACTATTAATAGTGATGTTTAGTTGTTGGAGTGATAAAGTTGAGGAGCTGTGATAATCTTTTTTGTTTGAACTGACAGCTACATTTTGATGTACGGCAGCTCTCAGCTCCACAATGGCAAACTCCTGGAAAAGAGACGAAGGGTGATGAAAGCAAACTGAACGGTTGCTACTTTTATTTATTTATTTATTTATTTGTTTATTTATTTATGTGGGCCAGAATTAGACTTAAAGTCCCTGAGTTAAAGTTGTGAATAACAAACAAGGAACGGTGTTGACCGAACGTGAATTTAATTACTGTGCCTATATACATTACTTTCAAACTGGGAAGTTAAACACAAATTTAATGTGAAAGAGTAATGTGTTTGAATTGAAGTGCTATGTACTGTTTTTGTAGTTTTTTTGTTTCTTTTTCTTTCTTTTTTTTTACTCACAATGTACAGAATTGAAAAATGCCCACGCAGCTGAAAACTACTCATGAACTGGATGTCGCCATTTTGGTAGCTTTTTATTTAGAGTACGTTTCTAGGGTGTTTTATATCAAAAATATTTTTTAGTCTTGCTGTACTTTTATTATACTGCTGTAATTTTGTACGGCAATGTGTTCGTCAGCATGAAATGTGTTTTATTCAACTGTTATTTGAGCACACATTGTGACTTTAAGTATGTACATGAATATACTTGTACAAGGGCTACAGTTTCTTAACATTTTGAACAAATAATGAATTGAAACAGTGATGCTCTGAGAGTAGAGATCACGCTCCTGAGACACCAGGATGGGTTTTTTTGTATAAATAATTTAAACAATTGAATTTGGTCTCATTTGTGTGTTTTGTCTGTGTAAATTATTTGACTTTAAAACAACAAACCGTTTTTTAAATCAGAAAGATAAAACTACACTGACATTTCTGCAGGAGAAAACAAATTCTAAAAGTTTTTAAAAAGATTATTTTAGTCATTTAGCCAGTATGCGAGACCTCGCCACACACTTGTTTCTCCCACCCCATAAGAAACCACACACAAGGGACAAGAGAGGCCTCCTCCTACTGACTGGACTAGGGTATATGTCTGCCAAGTATAAGAGACGGCATCACGTCAACCTTCCCTATGAAAGTCTGGCACCTGGTCTTCCTTTTTTATAGTCCCAAAGAGGTTAAACTCTCCAGAGTTGCTCTTCATACATGCATCTAGATTTAGTGAGCCAGAAACCCTGAATCTCTGTACACCTGAGGAGGTTAAGTAGACATTTATGTATGTATAAAAAGTGCTTGACCTGAGTATTCAGACTGGGTTGTTTGCAGATTGTAAACACTGCAGAAACTGATGAAATCATTCGAACAGACACACACACATACACCATACAGACATTTAAGTGGACCAAGAACAGATCCTTTTAGAACTCCTTTTCACTTTATAATGGTGTCTTCAGACTGAAAGCCAAGCAAATCTTCACCTTGTGTCATTTGCGTGAATTTGAACACTTGTGTAGTCTATTTTTATTGCCCCAAACAGCAAAAGTACTGCATGTACAGACATTAGCTATAGCTAGGCAGAAAAATACACACCGTTTGTTCAAAGTCTGCCTTCGTGTTAATATGATCGTATTTACTCTATAATAACAGAACCACTATAATTACATAACAGAAAGCATTTCCTCTCAAGTCTTCTAAAAAATATACTTTCCTTGATCAGGAAATTTGACATTTCAGTATAAAGCTTATTGTTTAGTTTTGTGTATGGGTGGAAATCCCCTCATACAGCAGCCGTGAACTTTTGACCAACACAAGACAACACCAAACAAAGACCTTGAAGTGCTGTAAATTTTTATTTCAGGAAGTGAAAAAAGAGGGTAAATGCGTTGCAGAAACAGAGCACAGTGTCCAGCATACAGTGTACAAGATGGTTACAAGCATGCCAGGCAGTCCCCACACTTGTATCTCGCAGTATCTACAGACCCTGTCAGAAGGTAGTCACAGCATAGAGCAGACGAGACTGGATCACGGACTAAATTTTTTTTTAATGAAGCCATTTCCAATTCATCTAAGTTCCTCCTGTTGGTGTGCAGGAGCTAGAGGCCACGGGACATTTCATACAGGATATAAAAGTGTACAGCAGTGCAAACTAGCAGAGAGATTTCCAAACAGTTAACATAGAAGGGTGGTCCGAGCCAATAACTGAATATCTACGTGGGAGGGCAAGTTTTTAGCTGTGGTATTGCACACAATATCTCAGCCATGAAGGAAACTACTGATTCAGAGCCACAAAATCTAAATGTCGATGGGTCTAGGCTGACATAACTTCCTCCATATGATAAATTACTTAAATCTATCACCATCCGAAAGAAGAAATCTAATCTGAAGAAAGCTTGTTGCATGCACCAGTTTCCATTTAGACACAGAAAAGCAACACATGCATTCAACCAAACCTGCTGACAAAAACATCCCTCAGATCACATGCTTGAACGCAAAAAGCATCTTCACATAGATCTAACCACCCTCTCCTGTGTAAAACGCCACCCAAAGACAACTTTTTATTGACCTAGCCCTAATCAGTAAGTGTTGCAATGGGCTACTCGTAAAAAAAACAGAAGCTACAGTAGTAATTGGACCACAGTCAAGTGACGACACCCCCGTTTTTTTCACAGAAAATAACAGCTTGATTTAAAGAAAGAGAGCAACTAAAAGCATACATTCAAACAACCACCGGCCTTAGTGCTGGAAGTGAATTACAGAACACACTCAAGAAAAGACACACAAATAAATAGTTAGTTTTATACTTTAGCTGTAGCTCTTCCGATTGTGTTGCAGCTGCATGTTTCATGACTACGTTGTATAATTACAGAATTTCTGAAAGTAAAAGTGACGTTGCATCTGTTGCATTACTAGCTTGATGCATTCGAGAGTCTTCGGGGGAAAAAAATGATACAAGGTAGGAAGATGCCTCACTTGCTGCTCAAGAGAAAGACAACCAGACAACCAGAATTAACCTTACAACACCATAATACATACACTTCAGTATGCCAGGACAAAGATCTTTTTTTTTTCTTCATACAGACAACTATTTAACAATTTTAAGTAGAAATGTTTAAAATACAGCTTTAATACTGACTTAGAGAAAATACAGCTGTTATACAGTTTTATGTGGCTCACCTCCACCATTTCTTCACTACTTCAGAAGAAGAAAAAGCCAAAAAAGTGAAAACATCTGTATTTTCCATTAAGTTGCAACTAGGATTTCCTCTTTTAAAAGAGAAGCAGATGGCTGTATTGGGTGGGAGGGGAAAAAAAAAAGATAGAAAGCGACAACCACTTAGTGGCAGCTTTTCCCACCAGAAGATACAAGAACAGGCTGCAGGATCTGCAACCAGACCAAGGCTTCCTCCTCTGTCCTCGCAAAGGCTTTCCTGCAACTCAGAGGTGAAGCAAAAAGCTAGTCCTGTTGAAGAGGACGAGGAGGGCTGAAAGAAGGCCTAGTGAGTCCTCCGCTACGAGGAAACAGTCACCGGATTGAGGGAACCGTTACGGCTGTAGAACTTTGAGAAGGCCTCTTCAAGAACTGATGCAAGTCGTGGCTGATCGCCCTGAAATGGAGAGACAGGGAGGTTAAGTAATAGGGGCGGTTTTTATCCTCAAGGTAAGTGTTCAGGTCAGCAGGAACATGATGACGATGACCTTACCTCACTGATGAATCCCAGCTGAACGAGCTCCACAGCCAGCTCCTGCACGCTCTCATCTGAACAAAAAGTCAGTCAAAGAAACACAGGGTGAGGTGTGAAGATACCTCGTCTTTCCTTTTTTTGCAACAACTGCATCATGTCAACATTATCAACTATCAAATAATGTGCCTTTAAAGTGTACTGTGGAGCTTTGACCATGAGTGGCGATGTAGAGCAGGCTTCCCATATAGTGTGAACTGTATGTTCTACCAGTATTCACAGTACAGCATACGGCAGCCGCAACTAAAGAGGCCATGTGAGATGTGAAATGCATTTATACATTTAGGAAGTAACAGTCGGTGACGCTAATGCGCCGTAAAAGCAACAATTCAAAAACGGCAGCAATGGAAGACTGCATGTTATTCCCCATCTCCCTCTCCACCCACTTCATCATCATCATCACTCTAATAATTTCAACTATCGAATAAAGGCATAAATAATCTGATGGTGACAGAAATGATATATACACATATATTCATACTCACTTGGTAACAAATCACAGCTTAAGTGCCTGTTCAACTTATCCTCAAGTTTCAGCAGCAGGGTCAGCTGAAGGGAGAATAAAATAAATAATTTTAAAGTAATAAAGCATAAAGCGCTTTAAAATATGACAGACAATAGAGGAAGGAACATTTTCAGACAGGCAGAATTGAAACTTACATGATGCTTGGTGCCCTCATCAACAGGCTCGATATTGCACTGCATCTGAAGGACCTGCGAAGCCACAGAAAAGAGCTATATATAAATGACACATCGACACGCAGCACATGCAAATGTCTCTGTGTAAAAGCAAATCCAAAACTGTAAGCAAATAATTTAACACTGAAAAAACTTGCATTCAGCATAAAGTTAGTCTGGTGTTTTAATAAACAGACTACAACTTGTTTTCATGCACACAAATAGGACCTAAAAATGTACTTTCAATATATATATATATATATATATATATATATATATATATATATATATATATATATATGTATATTCTCAATTGTTTGGAATATTCAACTGTTTCCTACCCTGTCTTGGACATTTAATGATATAAAAATCTAGAAAGGTTGTGTAATAGCAGGGATTTACCAAATTATGATCTTACCTTCCTGGTCTCAAGCTCTGCAGGTTCAGGAGTTGGGGTTTTCACTGAGGGGGGCACTATGGGCGACTTCACCGCCTCCTGTTGGGGCTGCTGTGGACATGGGACCCCAAACGCAGTCAGAGGATAGATCCCATTCCTGGAACATCAAAGAAAAAGCAGGCACAACTTCAGGACAACTGCAGATGATTTAATGCTGTACAGTTGTGCCCCGAACACTGCAGGATATTTTTAAATCCAGAGTTTCGCTGACTATGCATGTATAATGTGTACATACGATGCCCTACTTCATGTTTTACAGACTTCATCACGTATTTTTACTACAATACAACAACTTCCCATTTGTGGCCCTTGATTGTTTCAGTAGAGTTTGACAAATTTGACTTTCCCCACCTACTTTTATCAGCAGCCAGAATCTTCAAAATCAGAGGCAAATCAACAGCAAACATGCTTCTAATTCGTTTTCTTACCTTACATCTTCCAGGAACTTGTCCAGCTCAAGGGCAGGAAACTGAGAGAGCCTGAAGCAAAAAGAAAAACGTATCATTTAATTGCAACCTTCAGGACCAGGACAGGATAACATTCAAACTAGACAGACAAAATTTTGTCACACAACAAAACCACAAACACAATACCACAGATCTCCTTCCTTCCTCTGGGTTTATATCTAATTATCTCCATACATCAGTGTTATATGGTTTTATGATACTCAGACTTACTTCATCTGAACTCCATCCTTGGCCTCAACAATCACCAAGTTAGGGTCCATGTTCTTGGTCATCTCTTCCAAAGCATTTTCTGGAATCATATCTACAAGTAAACAGAGAAGACAGCCATCAGAGGAGAGCATTCACCAATGATGATTTTTATGTTGTATTTTTGTGATGGGGGCTTCATGTCAAGGCTGCAGTAAGAACTTTGTACATGAGGAACCAGCTCTACCAGGTGAGCTACGTTTATAAATAGCAAATAAATGTCATCAATCAATCTGGCATATGGAAGATGGCCAATTTGACCTTTATAAGAAAACACATCATTTTAGGCTAATCTCTCTAGTCTTAGATGTGTTGTTAATGTTTGTATGTGTATTTGGCAGCCTTGGACATATTTACTAAGATTGGAAGCAGTTGGTACTGTAATGCATGAGAACCTGCTTTTGTAACTTGAGTTTGAACAATGAGCCAGCAACTTTATATTTAAACTAAAGCTACTAATATCCATTATTCATACTGATAAAGCCCTTTGTGTGTGTGTGTGTGTGTGTGTGTGTGTGTGTGTGTGTGTGTGTGTGTGTGTATTGTCACTCACGCTGGTGGCTGACGATGCAGTGTGCAGCCAGCAGCTTCAGTAAGGGCACCTCGAATAAGGCCTGATGAAACAACAGCTCCTTAGCTGTGGGTCGCTTACTGGGGTCGACCTCCAGACACTTCTGGATAAATTCCTGAAAAAGCAGGTGGGGGGGGTGGAACGATCTTTAGATTATGGATTTATCTTCACCAAACAGCCATACAGGCTTAAAATGGTTGCCTCTCCCTCTCACCCGTTGCAATGGGTCCTCTAAGGACTGAATGGCACTGTTTATGGCTTCTTGGGACACATAAGACGAATCTCCATTACTCTGGATTTCCAACACAGCCATCTAAAGAGGGATTGGATAAAGAAGGGCGTTTATTGGAAATGATTCATAAATGCAAACACAGAACTTCAACAGCAGCCTCTCCCGTTAAATAATGTATTTTGAACACATTGGTCATCACTGCAGACCTGCTAACTGTCTTTCACACGGAAGACTGAATGATTAAAATCTGTATTTCCACATTTCCCTTCTTGCAAAAGACAGATAAGGGACATCCTGATTTCTATTTCTGTGACTGATTAAACTAACAGCACAACAACACTAAGCATACATAAAGCTGGGGAGACATTTTTGTTACAAATGCATTGATACGCACACCATCAGTGCTTAACCAGTCATGCAGATTCTCCCTAAACAAAAGAATGATTATGCTCGTCTGTGTGCGACTGACAGCTCAGAGCAGGACAAGGTCTCCTCTCACCTCTAAGGCGCACATTCCAAAGGAATAGATATCCACGGCTGTGGTAACACTGGCAACAGCTGAAAGCAGAAATATATAGAAATCAATATCACAGAAACACGATGGTGTCTGAGACTAATGACAGGCTGTTAAACAACAAATGACAGGATGTTACCTCCATACTCTGGAGCAAAGAAGTGAAGGCTCTTCTGCTCTTCCCGACAGGTTTTCACATGGTTATTGATTGTGTCTGGAGCAACTGAAAGAGTGTGGAAGAAAGCCTTAATAATAATAATAATAATAATAATAATAATAATACAAAACTGACGAAAACGACTGAAAAAGATTAATTTATTTCTCAGACAAAATCTACCAACTATAATATCTCTTCTTTTTTCTTTATCAGATTATATAATTACTTTATTTTCTAAAGGTAGGGTATAAACTGTGCAAAACAATGCATATTTCCTTTTCTTTGTAATAGTGAAACTGAAGCCTTTGATACCACGATTGATATCACACTTTTTGATATCACACTTTTTAATCTCACATTTTTAATCTCACCAATTTGAATCTTCACATATTTGTATATTTGTATTTTTACATCCCTAGCCTTCAGTGATCTCTACCTGAGCCAATCTTGATGAGGCCGTTGTGCTGGATGAAGATGGTGTCACAGGTCAGGTTGCCATGAATGATGGGAGGTTCACAGGAGTGCAGGTAGCTAGAGAAAAGCAAACAAGGGTAAAAATCAATAGAAAATAGCAATCACACCAGGGAACAAATAACTTTTTTGTGAATTCAAACATTTACAAGCCTCTTTTCAGACTCTGAAGCCGACTGCCTGCAGCTGTAGTGAATGTACTATCTCGGCACTTGGACTGTGAATCATGTCAGCGCCCAACAACACAATTTATTTGTTCTTTAACACCAAGTAGCAAACAGGAATTTATATTTTACTTACCTGAGAGCAGACAGTATTTGTGTGCACCAGCGCTTCCAGGCCTGTCAGACAAGAAACAGATTACTGAGAATAAAAGTTCATATAAAATACGTTTAAAAAAACCCAACAAATTAAACAGGAATTTTATTAACCTTTTCATTCATTGTTTTGTGGTTCTTCTTTGTCTTTTTCAAGAACTGTTTGAGACTTCCTGAGGACATGTACTCAGTGATGAAAATGACCTGCAGACAAATAAAAAATACAAAGACATCAGCATGAAAAATATTACACAGTTTTTAATAAGATTTGATTAAAAAGGGGGATTTTTGAGGTGATCTCTTACTCTCGCTCTGTTCTCTTTGACATCTGCCCAGTATTTGTGAAACTTCACAATGTTCAAATGTTCCAGCTGGATCAAATTGTCAAAAACTGCTTTGACTTTTTCCTGTGGAAAAAAATGGAAGAGATTAATCATTAATACATGACGTCAGAGTAGCATGTAACTATTACTAAAATTAGAGCTATTAATCTTACATCTTTATCCATGTTGACAAATTTAAGTTGGATTTACTGTTTTATTGCAATAAAGTTGAACAATTCAGCCCAAGTGGGCTCTTCATGTCTCAACAACCGGCCTGCTCTTGGTCAGCAGGTTGAACTATGAGACAGAAAGTCAAAAGGTGTCACTCTTTAGTCCGTACAGACTATCAGCCATTCAATGTCTCACACAATATATATTAAAAGCTCTGTTAGACTGAGAAAATATGATTTTCTTTGAGTCGTATTAAAAGTGAAAAGCTGCCTGTTGGAAACAGTCTCGAACTAATTGGTCCCTAAGCAGCTCAAACTACAGCAGCTGTGGGCAACCCAGTAGCTCTCTGCACATAAATACTCCCTTTGCTTTACTTATTTTATTAAAAACAGTAAGCAGCAGACAGGATCTTTAACTAATCGCAGTTCTGCAACCAAGATAAGAGAGAGAATGGAAAACTGGTTCAGAATGATGCAAAATCATCAAGTTAAATGCCAAAAGTTATAAGCAAACCAGAGCCTTAAATACCACTTCCTCTGGTCTGCTTTTCTGAAAACTGTTTCTGCAAATACTCAGGTACATTGTGTACTTTGTTACGCTGCTGGCAGCAACAAGTCCGACCACTTGCCTAAGGAGCTTAAAGCCAACGGGGGAACATTAAAACCAGTCGGCTTCGACATTGTTAGTGAGATCACAGTGCGGAGAGAAACCCAAACACAAAACACCAGAGTCCTTTGAAAACCTTCATCAGGACATTTAATTCCTCTTCCAGGCACAAACACGGTGCCTCTTGCTGACATACTAACGATCCTTACTGTACATGTTTCTTTACACTGGCCCTGGCACCGCACCCACCTCTTGTAGTTTGAAATTCTTCCTTTCTGAAAACATGACCTCATTCCACACCACCTCCACGCCTTCCTCCGTGTCCATGGCCAAGTAAGCATTATCAATCCCGGGGACGTTTCGCTGATTCACCTTCAGGAGGGAAACAAAACAATGCATCAGGCCTCATCTGTGCCACAGTAAAAAAAAAAGAAGAAGAAGAAAAGGTAAATCTGACTCCTCCGCAGACATATCCTCTACCTCTTCTCTGCGTTTCTGCCAGCGTCCACACGGGCTTTCCTCCAAAATCTCTGACTCATCCTCGCTCTCCTCTTCCTCATCCTCTGTGGCAGCGGTGGCTGGAGGCTGGGTCACCATGGACACAGGAGGAGACACGGATGACACTCCTTGACCTGTGGATGCTGCCATGGAGTCCGACTTGCCGTCCTGGACAGAGTCAGGGTTCTGCTTGCTCTCTCCCTCAGACATCCTCTTCAAGTTGTCAGGCCCAACAGCCTGCTGTGAGACACACACACAAATGTCCAGACACAACATCAGCATCACAGTCACGTCTCAAAACTAGCTCGACAACACTGAAATGCACTAGGTGGAGTAGAGAGGTAGCTTGGTTTTAGCACCGTGAAGGACAATAAGAATAACGAGAGAGGTTAGAAGTGGCTCCACGTACGTGTTAAAGACAGGAAACGTGACGATGCCAGCTCCAGTTTAACAGACTCCCAGCGCCGCAGTCCAACCCCAGTTTGTTGTTCACTTAGCTTTGTTAGCTTTATAAATCTTCTCGGTTTTCTCCACCGGGAGTTTGCAGCTAGCTTTGTGACGCTGCTAGCTCCTTGGTTACGGTTCGTTACCAACTTAAACCCGGAGACAACCGCGGGGAAACTACCGGCAAACACGCAGCCGTGTGGTTTTATCCACGTTTTAAAAACGTCTGTGAACCAAACGATGTTTAGTTAACAGGCTAACGTTAGCTAGCGACGGTAGCCCACCGTCTCAAGACTCCGGCTAGCCACCGCTAATGTGGGGTAAAAAAAACAACAAAAATAACACTAACACACAGCTACTACACAGCCCGAGGCGCGTTCAGTGATTAACATCATCACAACAGGTTGACAGACACTCGACAGAAGAAGCGCAGAGGCGTTAACGAGGTCATTCGCTGTCGGCGGACTGACTTGAGAGCTAGCTTCCCGTTTAGCTCGATATGGTGGCGACAACTTCCAGATGCACACTGCACTACGAGCGCGATCGCGTCAGAGCCCAGCGTGGTTGCCAGGTAACGTGCGTTCGATCCCCCTTCTGAGGCGTTCGAATCCGTTTGTTTTTCTCAGTGGTGCAACCGGGTTGGCCTGGTTACTCGAATCCTGTAATGCTTTACTCGTTACTCTTTTTAAAAAACGTAATGTTATTTATATTACTATTGTTTTACTTTACTTTCTTTACTCCCTGCCAACAGTAATCGGTTACACTGCTACTCCAACACAAAATTGTGTCCATTTTCCCCAAAATTTAGACTGACAACGATTAAAATCCAGTTTTGTTTGTTAAAATCAAAGTAATCAGAATATTTCCAGCTGCTGAATGTAATATATGATGTTTCCATATCCCAAGATACTTTCCTCCACAGTTACAAAATTAAATCCAAGGATGTGATTGGATTTTAACTCAGTAAAGGGTGACAACAAAAGTAATATTTTTCACTGAAATGTATTATTAATTAATTACAATGCTAGTTACTGGGGATACCAATGAGTTACTGCCCAACACTGGATAATTAGAGTAGTAGTATTATGAACATACAATAAGTATTATATAGCACAGCACAAGCTAGTTATAATGTTTAGACATAAAATATCCCAGCAAAGTGTAAATAAGTAATTAAAGCTTTATTTTAATAGCACTTTTCTAAAACAGGCAGTTACAAAGTGCTTCACAAACAAACCAATAAATATGAACACACACATACACATGTATATATATATGCGCATATATACATATAGATATAAATATACACAATCATACACATAAGTTCACTGTGTGTCAATTGGTTTCAGCTGCCCAATATTATCAGCTGATATTGGCCTATCGCAGACATCGGTATTGATGTATATGTTATTCAATATCAGGGTTCCCATGTGTCCTAGAAAACTTGGAAATTTAGAGACTAATTGATTAAAATGATCAAATATCTTGGAAATAATCTATGTTGTCTTGGAAGATTTTAATTGTATTTTATTGCTGTGGCTAAATTAATGTTACAGTTAGAGAAAAGCTGTAGTCAATAGACCTTTTTATACAGAAGCCACTTTGACATCAGGTGATCTCGTTTGTCTTGACAGGAACCTACTGCCTAGTCCTTATTTTAGTTAATACAATAATCTCACCTCAAGGTCCATTTAGTAGCTCTGGAGCTTTCAAAGCACTTTAAAGAGTTATCGTCTATATTGGCTCAAAAGTTGTTTTTTTATCTACTGTTTCCAAGGTAAATAAATACTGTGCATAGACACAGAGGACATAAAAACACACTAACACTTGGAGCCAGTTAGTGTTATTCCTACATAGGAATGCTGGTTACTTTTTGGGTGTCTGAGTATTTAATGAAGCTGTCATATATAGTTTGTGTAAACTGTATTTAATGGGACCTTGGAGGCCACAAGGTGTTTGGGTTGTGGTCAGTAAACTGCATCTAAACACAATCTCTCTCTAATCTTTTAATAAGGTCATAGATTTTGCACTAGCTAAAGTTAAATATCTTCATCAAGAGCACCGTTAATTTAATAAGGAAAACATAAAACACTGTGTATTTGACAGACAGAAAAATAAAATGAATTCAGAAAAGAACTGAAATGTTTAAAATAACAAAAACAGAAACATTCAAACTTTGAGAGATTAAATTTACCATCTCACAATTTTGACTTAAAATGTCAAATTTTTTATGATCCAGAATCTCATAATGTTACTCACAGTGGTTACTGTCGGTAACTGTCAGTCTAAACTGTCCTCCAACCTGGCAACCCCCGCACTCAACATCCTCCCTCTTCTTATTTGATATGAGCACAGACTGACAGAGAATTAGGCCAACTGAAGAATGAACTATGATGAATGGCCGGTTTAGTGAACCACAACAGACCATTGAAAAGGAAGTAAATGTCAAAGCGTTTTTTTCACCACTAGGTGTCAATATAACTGGATTTTATAGATTCTGAACAGGTTTGGAGTCATTATAATCCAGTTAATCACATGGTGATATTTGTCGTACTTATTAAGATAAGCTAAGTTAAGACGATATAATGAGTAATTATCAGTAAATATTATATTTTTTGCTAATTATAAGCACTAATTATTGGCTTTATAGTTCAGGAATACATACATTTAACTACATTTGACTCTCATATATTAGATGTCTTCTAAAACATCCCTCCAGTAATAATCCACCTTACTTCCAGTTAGATGTACAGATTATGGAGAGTCCCCCTGAACAGCACATTGTGGCCTGAAGCTCTTGTGACCGGGGGTCATCTTCGAGAAGTCTCCCCCCTCCTCCTCCCCTCCCTCCTTTAAATAGGTCTATATTTAGGTCCATCCAGCACCAGGGACACAACAGTGAGTGTTGCGCTGCTGCTGGGAAAGGTTGTTAGGTTGCTGACTGCCCGTGAGCAGTGACAGTATTTCCAACAAATACAGGAACTAAAAGTGATTTTCGGAGTCAGGGACGGCACAGGAAGTTTCTGTTGGGCAAGTTCAAGCTCTGTTTCTGCAAATAAGGAGGGACTCCTTGAGCTTTCTTTTGTGCACTTTATAAACTGACTTTGAAAACAGGAACACCGGTCGTAAGATGGGGGACAAGAAGTGTAAAGATAAAGAGCCTGTTGTTGAAGATACAAAAGTGAGAGTGCTTTATGAAAGTGAGGCATCGTTCGGGCCCGATGACAAAGCTGATTACCCTCCTGCTGGGACTAACTCCATCTACTCTGCCATTCTGAGCAGAAATGAGACGGTCAAGGATGCCAAGCGTCTTAAGACTTTCTTGGAACTGCGAGACAAATACGTGAAGAAGAACGTGGTGTTTGAAGACCCTCTGTTTCCTGCAAACGACTCCTCGCTCTTCTACAGCCACAAACCTTTAATGAAGTTTGAGTGGAAGCGGCCCTCGGTGAGTCTCAACTGTCACATCCGCTCAGGCCAAGAAACACTCAACACAAAAGGGGGGCTCTTCTCTAAAAACCTCCTGTGTGTCTCATCACTTCCTCCACAACACATAAGAGCCCCCCTCTTATGTGTCAAGTTGATATGACCGCATGTTTGTGGATGCATATCTCTGGGTTGTCACCTTCTACAATCACAGACAGCTGACTCTCACACAGGAGGACACTCTCCTCCAGTCCAGGGAAACATAGTGGCAACTCAGTGTCAGAAACAGTGTCATATATAGTTTGCAAGGGTTTGATAGTCTTCCAACTCTGTGTTGCTGACAACAAATGGTTCTGACTTGTAGCCCTGGTAGCAGGACTTGGGCGCGAGGAGAGACGTTGCCCTTGACTCAAAGTACCTGCCAACACACTGACAGATGCAAACACTAATAGACGGAAATGCAGACACAACAAATTAAACAAACACTAATCCAACAGAAAAACTACAATGTTAAAATACTATTAAAAGTCCTGCATTCAAAATCTTATTTAAATAAAAGAACTGAACAGCAAAATACAAAGTATGCTCTAAATGCAAAATATGTGTTATATTATTCTATATATTATGTATATAATCAAAATAATGTTATTATTAATGCATAAGCTGTTGCTATCTAACTAGTTTGTAGGTAAATCTGTAAAAATGTATCATTTCAAAAATATCTTTCATATAATGTTTATATAAAAGATTGATACCTCTCTTCTGTTAAATATTAATTGGTTAGCTTAGCTTAGCACAAAGACTGGAAACAGAGGGAATCAGCTAGCATACGGACACAAACAAGATACAGCGTGTTTGTTAGGGATCTTAAAAGGTGCTGGTAGGTGGATTTTATTCATTTCAAACACAGCCAGGCTAGCTGTATCCCCCTTGTTTACAGTATTTATGCTAAGCTAAGCTAACTGACTGTAGCTTCCTATTCACCTTTTAGGCATGAGAGTGGTATCAATCTTGTCATTTAGCCACAGAAAACATCTACGTCTTGAGTTTTATCTTAAGATTGTCACTAGATTAGCAGCGTTTTATTAAAAGCTTTGGAGCTGCCACTCTAAAGACCCGACCCCCGTTACCCACCAACCTCGAACTAATGACTGATGATGAAAGCAGCTTTAGTCATTCAGCTGAGGGTAGCGATACATGAATCCTGTCCACGGGTCAGCAGGGGAGCAGGATCTAAATTCGGAACATGAGGCTGCATTTTTATAGCTTTACTTATGGTCGATCGTGTGATGAAGGGGAACAGAGTCACTGCTGTGAATCCCCTCGATTTAAACCCGATTTCTGATGTCTTTATACTATTTTTATACTCTTTTTTAACCTGTGAAAACTATACATTTTGGATGGTTCAGGAGTTAGAAAATGCTCTGTTTTATGTTTGATTGAATTGAGTACTATTTTAGTAGTACTAGTTTATCCAAAGGGGTTTCAAAAGGTTTCAAAGAACAACATCCCAACCTTTTTGACTTGTTACTCCTCCTCTTGTAGAGGCCTAAAGAGGTGAAAGTATCCAATATTTTACTGGGAAAGTCAGAAAAATAAGCATAATTTGTGCAGCAGAAATATTTGTTTTCATTTGTATTCCTTTAATCCTCCTGTGACCCCTTCAGATTTTTATCTTGTGACCCTTTGCGGGACCAAATCCACAAATTGGGAACCACTTTTGTAGAAGACCATGTAATCCTTCAACATGAAATCTTTTTAACAAGCATTATGTGCTCTGAAACAATATGAGCATAAACAACCTAGTATGTAGTTATGAGGTGAGGACTTCTCTGTGTTCAGCACAACGTTATCACTTGTGTCGGAGGACTAAAGGTCACGACCAGGGGACCTCCAACAGCTGCTTTCTCATAAAAATGCAGCGAATGCAGGCGGGGTCGCAGCGGGGTCCGACCCAGCCAGAGAACGTTCTCCAACTCGCTTTCACTTTCAGGGTTAAGTCCTCATGTTGTCAGTCATGTCAAGAGCAGATTGTGGGATTCAAATGTTGACCAATATCAAAATGTTACCTTGATTTTTATACATGCGAAATGTTATTTCACTAAAAGTATTTTATTTAAAAAAAGAAGCCAAACAGAAACTTTTATAAGGAGCTAAATCTGTTTAAAGAAAAAGTTAAATTTATTCAAAAGCCAAATTTTGACAGATTTTGGTCGATATCAAAAAAGTATTTGAAGTTTAGTATCCAGCCTTACAAAAGGTTTCATTAATCAGTATGATATTAATTGTTATTAAGCAGTAAAGTGGAATTAATTAGTGCTTCGTGCTGCTTTTTTACCAAAAACAGCAGCGTTTGTCTTCTGACACTAAAGAGTAAATATAGTTGAAGAAGAGTGTAATAAAATGTACATTGCGTCATTTCGTCTTACACAGTAAAAAAAATAAAAATCTGGACTCTGTGCTGATATTTCACAACATGCTCAGAAATAACACCCTGTTTTCTCTATTAAAGGAAATATGTGAAAATCCACAGTTCATCGTAGACGGAGCCAACAGGACAGACATCTGTCAAGGAGAATTGGGTAACATTTCAACCATTTCTGCTTTCGACCAAGAGGTTCACACGTTAAACAGTGCACACGGTGCTGCCTTCATGTGCTTCATGTTCACAACACTAGAATATAATAGAGGGATATGATGGTGAAGTAAGTTAATGATTATGGGAAATTTAGAAACAAACAACAAATTCAGCAGCTTTTGGTGGATGATTTGGTGCCAGATGTGTCTGGTAAAGACGTTTTTGGTACCTTCTGTACCATATTATTATAGTTATTATAGTTTTTATATAGTTTGAAATGTTTGTTTTCAGTTCAGTTTAGTTTCAGTTGGTTTCCACAGTGGGTTTGCTCAGTTTAGTCTTTATTATTTAGAAATGTTTAGTTTCCGTGTTAGTTTTAGTTATTTTATTATAATTAGTTGTTATTTGTCAGAATAGGTATTACAATACAATCACACTGACTCACAATCATGTAGATAGTATCAATAAACTTGCACCAAAGACTTCTCATGCATGTTGTTTTGACAAATTTGACCAAAAACACAGACTAAAACAAGACATTTCCTGTATGTTTTAAGTTTATTTTAGTTATAGTTTCAGTCAGTTTTAATGTTTTTGTAAAGTCTAGTTTTTATTTTTATAGTTTGTTTAGTTTTAGTTAACTATAATAACCTATAACATATATAATAACCAAGCATAAACAGCTCCGTTGGGGGACATGGCGAGAAAAGAAAGTCTCTACATAAACACAGAGTACAGCCAAGACATGTGGCACAGAAACCAGAGCCAGGAATTAGACTTCACCTCACTGATACTACTTCTGATGATGATGTCGATGACTAACACCTGCAGCAATGTGACTTTAATCTGCGACAACTGCAGCACTTTATGAAGCGGTATGCTTGGATCAAGTGCTTTCATGAATCTCCTGTTGACAGGTGACTGCTGGCTGCTCGCTGCCATCGCCTGTCTGACAGTGAACGAAAAGCTGCTGTACAGAGTGATTCCCCCGGATCAGAGCTTCACGGAGAACTACGCCGGCATCTTCCATTTCCAGGTTTTCAAATGGATATGTGGCACATTGTGCAATAAACAACTGAGGTTTAGTGTTCTGAAAATGTTAATTATCAAATGCAGCTTAGAAAGAAATACAGTTTATTAAATTAGATTAAAACATACAAAACAGCACAATTCATGCTTTAACGTTTACATTTCACATATGAAATATGCTTTTTTGCAAATTAATTTCAATATTATTAATTAAATTAAATATTAAATTAAATTATATATTGAAATACGTGTTGCACATGTGATAATCATATGACATATGATTCATGTGCACTTTATGGTGTTAAAGAACAAGAATGAATGTCAGCACAGAAGATAAAGATAATATAGAAACAGTGGTTAGTAAGTTTATTTTCAACTTTACAAAGTCCTGTTTAGTCATAATTGTTTTTTAATTTAATATATTGAGGAAATAATTCAATGTTTTGGGAATTAAACTTTCTGACAAGAACCCCTTTGAAAAACAGAAAATAGTAATTTTTACACTTTGACTTTTGTACGGATTAAACTAACGACTTTATTTAACTTTTGAGGTGCTGGTAGGCAGATTTGTTACCTTTGGACTGAGCCAGGCTAACCGTTTCCCCCTGGATTCAGTCTTTATGCTAAGCTAAGCTAACCACCTGTTGGCTGTAGCTTCGTATTACTGCTGTGAGAGTGGTATCAATCTTCTTGTCGAACTCTTGGCAAGAAATCAAAACAGTAAATATTTCTTAAAATATTTATCTGTAACTATTCCTTCAGCCCATATACTGAAGAGAGAAATCGAAAGCAATTAATTAAAATATACTTAACCAAGACGTCAGATATTAATCAGCTCGTAATTTAGAAGATGACAGGAGCTTTTCTTCACCCAGTAATAAACACTTCTCCTCCGTCTGCTTAAAATCTGTTCTGCTTGTACTTTCTCTAGTTCTGGCGTTATGGCGAATGGATCGATGTGGTTGTGGATGACCGGATCCCCACCTGCAACAACCAGCTGGTTTTCACCAAATCTTTCAGAAAGAACGAGTTCTGGAGCGCTCTTCTGGAGAAAGCTTACGCAAAGTAAGCACAGTCTATTAATATCCACTGCGAAGTGGAGTCGTGCAGCTCGACGCGTCTGTTACTGTTAATTCATTCAGTTCAGGTTTCCATCCACTGAAAAAGGTTTGTCATTTAGTCTTCAGCGCTTGTTTTCTGGTTAAAACATTTAAATCCTCGCGGCAGGAAATCATTTCAGGTGCTTTAAATGCAAATTCACTTGTGTCTTCTTCAGTATCAGTAACAGTATTGAGAAATTACTCCACTGGCATCAATATAATGCTCCTTGATTTAAGATAATCTATCAAATAAGATGATGGACACCAGAAAACACTGACCTCTCACCTCACTTCATTTCCAGATTTACTTTTGAACTAAATATCTCATTAAGGTGTATATATATTGCAGTGTAGCTTCAGTAACTAGGCCTCCGTCTTCATGTTTCACAAATTGGCTGCAGACACTATAAAAAAATCCAAGCCTTGGAGAAGATACATGTCAGCGCATTACCCCTAATGATTGACCTCTCTCTCAGGTTGCACGGCTCTTATGAGGCACTGAAAGGAGGTAACACTTTGGAAGCCATGGAGGATTTCACAGGAGGAGTTACAGAGTTCTTCGAGTTGTGCGAGGCGCCCACAGACCTCTACAACATCATGAACAAGGCGCTGGCGAGAGGCTCGCTGATGGGCTGCTCCATAGATGTGAGTGGTAGTGAAAGAGAGTAAAACTAAAAGTGTACAGAAAAGAGAGAAAAGTCACAAAAATTAAAACAATACATGGTTTTATTAAATGAGACATGCAGCAACACAACTGACTGAAATATGAAAATCTAACTTTGATTATAAGGAGGAAAAACAGAAAAATAAACCCTATTAATGACCTACAGCTAGATTTATTTTCCCCGTGTAAATCAGCCGGTTTCAACAATTTTCTGACAACAGGAGAACCTGAATGAACCTGAACTGAGGTATAAAGTGTGATTTTATCATTGCACATCTTTTTAACTTGATTTTAAGAAAACTAGATTTTAAAGGTGCAGTGTGTAACATTTTGGAGGCTCTATTGGCAGACATGGATTATGTTTTCGTTAGTGTATAATCACCTGAAAATAAGAATCATTGTTACCTTAGAGTTAAACCATTTGACTCAACCAAGCGTTAGTTTTTTTTTAGATTTAACGCTTGGTTGAGTCAAATGGTTTAAGTTGGCTGCAGTCTCACCACTAGATGGCACTAAATCCTCCACACTGGTGCTTTAACCATCAAATCCAGAATTAAAATGATATTTTAGCTCTGACGTGTTGTTGTATCTGTCAGATTACCTCAGCCAGTGAAATGGAGGCTCGGACTGATCAGGGGCTGGTTAAGGGTCATGCCTACTCCATCATAGGCCTTGCAGAGGTACAGTAATATGTCCACTCACTGTAAATGCCATTTTTGGTATTCTTTCTATGAGAAAACCTTTTAAATTAACGCGTTGGTTTTTGTTTTTAGTGTGACGAGGTTGCAAAGAACACCAAGATTCGCCTGATTCGCTTGCGTAACCCCTGGGGTTGGGTGCTGTGGAAGGGACCATGGAGTGTAAAGTAAGACTTGGAAAAACTTCAGTTTAACTTTTTATATTGTTATCAAAATATGTGCTATTTAAATAATTGTGTTTTTACAAAGACACATAGTATAGAACTAAGATGTAGGAGGTTTTTGCATCAGCCAGCATTCATAGGTAGGTACTGTATTATTATGAATAACAACTCAGCTGACGTTTGTCCTGTTATTGAGAAATATTTGAGAAACATTATATGACCTAGGTCTGTCTGACTGCTGCTGTACTACTAAAGTGTTTCTTTATATTGTGGTGAGTGTGTGTTAATATTATTTGGTCTTTCCATAGTTCAAACGAATGGTCGACCATTTCCATCGCAGACAAGGAAAATCTTAAAAAACAGACAATAGAGGCGAGTGAGTTCTGGTGAGTAAAACCTCAGCTGTACTTTTAATTCTACAATAGCATGGTAACACACAAACATTAGCGAACTGTGTTGTCAGTCTTGAATTCATATGTTTTTTTTCTCTCATAATAATTAAAAAACAGTTTTGTAGCAATTTGATTAAGATTCAAGAACTGGCTTTTCTGGTGTACTTTACGGACAATATCCGTTTGTTAAAGTATGTAGATTTCTGAGCACGTCTGTGTATTCATAACGGCACAAAATTGGTCTTTATTCATTAGTGCTCATAAAACCTGTATCGCTCTATCCTCCACACTGTATCCACTGACCCTTGATTCCAATAAGGAAAAACTCCCCAAACAATGAAAGAAACCTCTTCCAATAATGTTCTTCTCCTTCACCCCCTCTTGTGTTCCCCTCCAGGATGTCTTTTGATGATTTCAAGAAGAACTTCACGAAGCTGGAGATGTGTAACCTGACCCCCGACACACTGCAGGGCGATGAAAGACACAGCTGGACGGTGTCGGTAAATGAGGGTCGCTGGGTGAGAGGCAGCTCTGCTGGTGGCTGCCGCAACTACCCACGTAGGCCTTCGCTGTTTTTATTATCAGCCTTTAATTGCAGCTTTTATTCCTCTAACATTGCTGAAATTCTCTTGTGTTTTACAGACACATTCTGGACCAACCCTCAGTATCGGCTGCAGCTGTATGAGGAGGACGATGACCCGGAGGACGGGCAGGTGGCCTGCACCGTCGTCGTGGCTCTTATGCAGAAAGGTCGAAGGATGCAGCGTCATCAAGGGGCCAAATTCCTCACCATCGGATTTTCCATCTACGAAGTACTGATCATATGACCATAAATCACTCAGATTTCCCTCAGACATTGTACAAGCTGTTGTACATTTCACTGGAGTCTAGACTTTAACTACTTCTTTGTCTCTGCAGGTGCCGAAGGAGGTATGCCCGTCTTGGAGAAAGACGTTATTTTGATGAAATCAGCGCTTTCACAGCATTGACCTGTATCTCCAGAGAGTCGTGTTTGTGTGTGTGATTTAGCAGTACATGTGGTAGTAGTAGTGAAACCTCTATGTACATTTTACAACACAAGCCACAATACTTAATGTTCACACCAGTCTTCTTTTTCTGTTATTATACAAATTATTCAGTCAACAAAATATTAAAAAAAATAGTAATAGTGTAAATTGCTGAAAAACAAACTATATATACATATAAAATAGCAAATTTCACATTCACATTTAGGCAAATACATTTTTGGGTGATGGAGGACTCAAACGATAAATCATTTAATTTAATATTTGGCATTTAAATTGTCTGTCGATCAGTTAATCATTTAATTAATTCAGACATCTGATGTACTTCAGTGGAAACACAGTCTCTCTATCATGTTTAACACGCTACTCCTGAATGTAGGAGCAGAAGTATTAAAGTAGTAGAAGTTTTGCTTTCTTGACTAGAGTTAGAGTTAGCTCGACTCATATCTGTGCACCAGCAGCCAGTTACCTTACCTTAACATAAACATTCGAAGCAGCTAACCAAACCACAACTTATAGTTTTGAGTGGTATCAATCTTCTCCTCTAATTGTCAACAAGAGAGTTTAAACAATTTCTTTGCTTTGAATGCTTTTTGAGTATTAACTACTTTCCGTATTTGAAGAACTCATTCTCATCCCGCTGACGTCTGATTTCTTTTCCATCCATAGATGTGTGGAAAGAATCAACATCTGCAGAAGGACTTCTTCCTGTACACAGCCTCCAAAGCTAAATGCAAGAGCTACATTAACCTGCGGGAGGTAACGGAGCGAATCCGTCTGCCTCCAGGAGAGTATGTCATCATTCCCACGACCTTTGAACCCCATCAGGAAGGAGAGTTCATTCTCAGGGTCTTCTCTGAGAAGATGAGCACATCCGAGTAAGGATCACTGAGCGTCACCGGTCACGTTAATGCTGCAGCTGATGTTATTTTTGGGGATTGTTGACAGTAAAATTCAAAGCCTTTAACTGAAGTCCATCAGTGAAGAATCCTAATGTGTCGGTTTTTGTCTTCACAGGGAATCGGAGAACGTAATCGGCTCTGACCAAACACAGGTTGGCAATATGAATAAAGTAGTAATGGGGTCAAAATATATGTTGATAATTGTGACTGATGTTGTAGAGAGCAGTTTCTGGGTTTATGGTTTGAATCATGTTCAGTGGACTGTTGATAGTCTTTTATTTCCTCTTTTTTAAAAATTGTATAAACATTTTTAAATTCTGCAGAGAAACTGGGATGTTGATCAGTTCATTATACATTCAGGTGCTGTTGCTCCTAATATTGAAAACAAGAAGGAGAAACGACAACATTAACAAAAAAAAAACATTAACCAGTGTCCATTTCCTGTGAATAACTATCATTTCATCCAGTATTTCCCCACCCTTTACTTTTGTAGTCAAGGGGTGTAAGTTATCTTTTCCTTGAGTGTAGATAGCTGAACTTCTATGAACAGGTCCAAGTGGGGTTTGGTAATAGTTTTTTTTCTTGAAGCCTTAACGTTCCTTCCTATCACACCTACGTTTAGACACATCTGCAAAATACAAAGAAAAATTAGACATTAATACATTAAGCTTCCTCCCAAAGAGGCTCAATATGCTGGAATACTGCAGCACTTCTTACTCCAACGAGAGTGCTGCAGCTCACACTGCAGTATCAGTTAAATCCCAACTGTGTAACATACATATTTCATCAGGCTTGCTCTTGAAATCTCTCTGTCTTGTCCCAATTCATACTCTGTGCTCACTCATTGGTTTTATCACAAGAATGACTAACAGACTTTTAAATGCATCCTCCTTTTCATCTCATTTCATCCTTCTGCCCTTCCTTGTGTTATTGGCCATCAGCAAGACAAGAAAATGAAAGAAAAGGTAATGCATGCACGTGGCAATAACGTTGTTAGATTGCTTTTAATCTCTGCTTTTCCGGCTGCTTCTCTCCATCGTGTGTTGGCTTTCAGCAGCGTTGGCAGTTATAGTTTGTTCCATCATCGCATATGTAGATCATAACCAGTGGAAAAACTATAAACTGACTCTCTCTTTTCTGTTCTGTTTTGTCTCTTATAACCCCCCTCTCTCCTCTTACCAACCACTGCCATTACCTACATGCCAGCCTATTGTATTTGTGTCAGACAGAGCCCGAGCCAACAAAGAAATCGAGCATGATGGCATTCAGGGGGAAAAGAAGAAGAAACGGAAGGTAATCTCCTTGTTGAGGGAGCACAGTGTGTATAGAGATATTATTGTTGAGCCGAAACACAGACGGGCAGCAAATAGCTCATAGTGACCTCTGCCCTGCTCCTGTCGTAATTTCTGGGGACTGACAGCTCTGAAATCATACCCAGGTCAAATAACATCCCTGGGAATAAAACAATTGAGCTCGGAGCCAACTGATCTCAAGTGGCTCAGCTGCACCTGTTTTCCTGTAAGGCCTCTGTGTATATAGGCCAAGTCGTTAATGTCTTCCTCTAATGTGCTGCTCTCCTCTGGGGCTTTAAGGAAATGCACCCGGAGCTAATCAATCACTACATATAGTGTTAGTTATAATGCTGCACTAACAAACTGAAGAACTCAAAAACCCAGTTCTACTATTTTAAGATTCCTGATCACCAAACTTGTTGTTGGAGGTGACGAATGATCAAAGTTATAACAATAAAAGAAGTCACACACTTGTGTGTATATATATAATACTCATTTGTATAATATTCATTTATTATCTTGTGAAATCGGCTGGTAAAAACTAAATCACTCTACCATATCGCTTTCAATTCAGTTTATTTGTATAGCTCCAAATCATCGCAGAAGTTATATCAGGACACTGATCTAGACTGACTTATAAAATTTTTTTCAAAGACGCAACAACTCCCACCATGAAGCAGCACAGGCGACAGTGGCAAGGAAAAACTTCCTAAAAGGCAGAAACCTTAAGCAGACCGTGTAATTTACATTCTATAACTGTATTACATCATTGTATTACAGTTATCAATGCATTAATATGTACTTAAATGTTGCAGCTAGTCAAGGTGAGGCTCATATTTTTTCCTTCTAAAATGTAGTGGAGTAGAGGTATAAAGTGGCCTAAAGTACCTCAAATTAAGTACTCACTGTAAAATAAATACTTACTTTACACCACAGGCTGTCAAACACTTAAAGAAGCTCAAACTTCAAAACCTTTTTTAAAATTTTATATTATTTCTTTTATTTACCTAATTTAAATGTTTTATTTGTCCCTCAGCAAAAACTACTTGAACCTGAGGAGACTGAAGAGGAGAAACAGTTCAGAGTCATTTACCAAAAGATTGCTGGTGAGGTGAGTACACAGAGAGGAGAGAGGAGTAGTTTTAAATAGATAACAAGGGTAACAAAGGACCGGCGTAGCTGTCTGAGTGTAACATTTGGCCTCCCTCCATCAGGATATGCAGATCTGTGCCAACGAACTCAAGACAGTCATGAAGAACGTACTCTCCAAACGTGAGTACACTGAGATCATTATTATTGTCTGTGTGTTGTGCTGATCGTTCATAACAAGCTGTTCTTTTCCACAGATAATGAAATAAAGTCAGAGGGATTCAGCCTTGAGACATGTCGGAGTATGATCGCCTTGATGGATGTATCCTTTCAGCTGCTTAAAGCCAGAGGAATCTGTCTCAACATGTGCTGTAGAACAACAGCATAACAAGCATTTTTCATAAAGGCTCCACTCTGGCAATAAGAAGTTAAAGGAGTAAGACATATATTGATTAATGGCAATTCAAGTTTTATTGACAAAACAAGTGTATATACAGGGTTCCCCTTACTGTAAACCTTTAATGGACTGATATTGTGCAGCAGTGGTTACTAAAAATGCAACCTGACACAATTACTAATTACCTGTTAAAAATGTAGTCAGTAATCTAATCCAAGTATTACAATATGAACTTCAACATACTACAAGGAGTTTTTAACTGGTAATGAAACAGTCTCAATTTAACACTGATGCCTCTATATGACTATACTTTGACTATGACTCTATATCAAAAGCAAGATTTGTTATTTTTAGTTATTCTTGTAAATATATTAGACCAAACTTCTTATAACTGTGGATTAAAAGATGAGAGAAAGGAAATACTGTATCAATAAAACGTGTATTCTATAAGACAAAAGAACAATGTGACCTTAGAAAAGAAAGTGGAAACAAACAATGTGTCCTCTGCTCAGTGTTTTTTTAAAGTAAAACTTGTTTTTCATTAAGCAAAATCAGGCAACAGCTTGTAGACAATTTCCACAGGTGGAAGGCAAAACTTTACTCTGATCATGGTTCTCCACTTTCCTGTTTTAAAGATAAAATAATGGTGACATTTCCTGAATGTGTGTAGTAATGTGTTGTCCTTTATTTTTAAATGTTTTAAAATAGTAATCCTGCTAATAATCCCCATTATAATCATTACATTTTTATATTTTTTTCTATAATTAAATTTTTTTTTAATATCCTGATTATGCAACAAATAACCAATACATAATATAAATATAAATTCTTTATTGATGCTTGGTAACACATTCAATAGCACCTTAGAGATTGTGTTGGTTTTTCCGTAACTGATTTTTTCTCAGACCGACGGGACAGGGAAGCTGAACCTGCAGGAGTTCAAACACCTGTGGAAAAAGATCAAGGCGTGGCAGGTAGGACCTTTTTAGCAACTTAACTTCTTCTCATATTTAACAGACCTTCAAGTTTTCATCAGATTGTCCGTCTCCTTGTGTGTTTTCAGCTGATCTTCAAAAGCTACGATAAAGACAAATCCTGCACCATCAGCAGTTTTGAGATGAGGAACGCCGTTAATGATGCAGGTGAGCAGCATGAACCACTGGCAGGATACTGTATGAGGATTAGGTTCAGATTTATCTTCTACTTTCTGTCAGAAATACCTTCCAGTCTTTTGTTAGGGAACCTGTAACATGATCTAAACTGTTGACCATGAACCTGATCTCTGTTTCATCTTCTCTCCTCGAAGGGTTTCACCTCAACAACCAGTTATATGACATCATAGCCATGCGCTACGCAGACGAACACCTCAACATCGACTTTGACAGTTACATCTGCTGTTTTGTGAGGCTGGAGGGCATGTTCAGTAAGTACCTCCTGAGATTTGTTCACCAAAATTAATCCACCAACAGGCAGTCCGGCCCGACTGCATCAGCTCGAGGTTTATAAGGAGTTTGATGAAGACTCTGTTGTGTCTCTCGCAGGAGCTTTCAATGCTTTTGACAAAGACGGAGATGGAATAATCAAGCTCAATGTCCTGGAGGTGAGTTTTTAGTATTTCCCACAACATATTCTGACGCTACGTTTCTGTTAATGTTTCTGTTGTTGCACACAGTATTACTTAAAGGACCAGTGTGTAGGATTTAGTAGCCTCTAGTGGTGAGGTTGTTGATTGCAACTAGCTGAACACCGCTGGCGTCTGTATTTGATGACCTGCAAATGTTCAAACAGGCTGTGAAGAGTGTAGAAGAAACCACGGTGGCGGTGAAAACGTGAAAGGCTAACAAAAACAATCCCATCTGAGTATTGAATAAGGATTGCAGTGTGAACTGTAAGCGTACTTTTAAAACCCCTTTGTGCTCATTTTTTTCCTTTTGCTCTTTCTCCAGTGGCTTCAGCTGACCCTGTATTCTTAAGTCGCCTACTTGACCTGCTGACAGTTGGTGCTCACGTTCATGATTCATCTCCTGGACAGCCTCTTAAAAGTATTTTTGCACAGATTTTGCGACTTTAATAAAATCTTGAATCTTGAAGTCGAAATCAGATGTTTGATGTTTTCTCCAGTTTTATGTAATATTTAGATTTAATGTCAACTTTATTTCAGCTTATTTTTTAAAAGGTCCAGTGTGTAGTGGTGTGGTTGTAGATTGCAACTAGAGCCAATGTTTAGTTTGTCGGTTCTGGGCTACTGTAGAGACATGCCGGCCTCCACAGAAAGTGACCCACAGAATCTGAATTGATATGGATTGGTCAGAAGTTTGTATATTTATTAGAAAACTATTTGTTTTCTGTCTATAGATAAAAACGTCTTATTCTAAGGTAACAAAAACACAACAATTCTTATTTTCAGGCGATTATACACTGATGAAAACATACAGATGAATTTTATATTACATTTCTGCAGATAGATCCTCCTAAAGGTTACACACTGGACCTTTAAGCGACTGACATCCTCTTAGTAATAAAGCTGATTCATTTTCTCGACTCTACAGAGCTGATGAGAGCGACAGAATTTGATGCATCAGTGTAGATATCATGTTGCATCAGGCTAAGAGGTGGTGTAAAGATGTGAACAGATGTTTTTACAAATGTAGTTTACATTTGTAGCCAAAGGTTCCTATGTTGTAAACAATATGTAATGCAAAGCTGGAAGTGCTGAAAAATAAAATGTTTGAATATGAGAAGTGAATGATTGAACATTTGGTTTGTATGTTGTTTTTAAAATATAGTGGAGGGGAACACTGTGAAGTGTGTTTGTCTTTTTATTGCTGTACACATACAGTAGGTATTAAACATCCAATACACAATGTACAGTATAATATACAAAAAATTAAGGCAGCAGTCTTATAAGTTACTCTCGGGTTGATCTGACAACTGTCACTTTCTTCCATTACCCAAAAGGAGAGATGAGTTTTTTAAATGTGTCGTATAAAGTGATATAAGGGACCAGAGCATTGCCTAGAATAATTATCTGGCAAATGTTCAATGTACAAGTTAAAAATGACGATGAAAAACCTTTTTTCTTTTTTTTAATAACCAGATTGCTCAGTCACAACAAAAGCAATAATTTCTCTCAAAATACTCAAGTGTGACAGGACACAACAGTCTGAGTCAGGAAGTAATTAAAGATACTCCGTCTCCACGCTGTTGTATCAGTGAATGGTGAAAAACCTAAAATCTGGAATATAATCCAAATCACAAAAGGACATCTGGCTTGAAAGCAGGCAGATAAGAGGTACAAATGTTATTATTTATACAGAAAGTACAGGTTGCTAAATATTAGCCTATTGAGGGGGGGGGTTGTACGTCATCTTTAAAGGGGAGCTCCACCATTTTTACACATCAGTCGATTACAAAGAAGTGAGCTTACCAGACCTCTGTAGTTGCTGCTCATCTCTTGCCTGAAGCTTGCAGCTCGAGGCTAAATTTACCGCTACTGGCATAACTTCTGTGACCCAACTGTCTGCGGTTGAGTTGCATTGTGGGTAATGAATGAATGAATTTTTTATTTATTTTTTTTACACGGGTCAGACAACATTACCGGAGTACAACGTTAAATTGGTGGAGTATTATTTTTTTAATAACTCTTAACTGTGCAGATGGACAAACTGGGTGTTGACAGTTGATGTATAACTAAATTAATGTTCTTCAGGTTCAGACACTGTGGCGTCTCTGCTTTACTGTTCCTTCAGCCAACATTACAACATGTTACCTCCGCTTCAGAGCCAATCGGCGGTACAATATCTAAACAGGATTTTGAAGGCAGTTCACAGTATAAGCTGCTCCGCAAAAGCTATTCTGAGGTGTTTATGCCAGTGCAGTATAGTTGTAAAAAGTTATATAAATTAGTTTCACATATACTATGACATTTTTGGGCAGGCTGACTGTATAATATATTGCATGTTGTTTAAAGCTGCGTCACATATTCGCCGCGTTAAGTAAAAACGTGTTGACGAATAAAAGAGTCATTTTACTCGTCAAATATAGCTTAATTACTGATAACTTAAACAGCAAATAATTGATGAAGGGTTAAAAGTATTTTAACAAAAAGACTGATTGAGTGTTTGAGTGAGACTGAACGTCAACAATACTTTTATGAAACAGCTTCAGGGATCAATAACAAGTGGCCAGTCATACAGTGTGCACCAAAGACCAAAGAGATGTGATTGGCACCTCAAAAACTGGAAAATAAAACCAAATATCCTGAAAAGAACTTCGAAACAACAAAAAAGAAAAGTCAGTTGATGTGTTGTAATGGATGAAACTCCTCAATCGCTGCGTCACTTCACCGCTGCACTTTACTGTCGTTCTCCGCGTGGCTCTGCATGTGTTCAGGCAGCTCCTGCAGGAAAATACAAACAGCACTGAGGGGTTGTTCAGCCTGCCCACGTGTAGTTGTGTGTGTGTGGAGGCACTCCTTACTTTTAACAACAAAGCTATGAGAATATAAGATTGTGACTAAGGAACAGAGCTAAGCTGATCTTCCCTTCAACCTCCACATTGTTTAAAATGAGATGAAAGTCATTAGCGTCGGTTCATTACCTGCCTAACCGACTGCTGCGTGGCAAAGAAAGTGTTGCAGCCTCTCCAGCGGCATTTGACCATCTCCAGATTCGGGTTGCTGTGATCTCGAACGAGGTGCTGCTCGAGATGATCCGCGATGCCGAAGATCAGAGAGCAGTTCTGCCACTGAACAGAGGGCAAAGGTCACAAAGTCTTATAATCAGTCAATCATAATTATAATCCTGGTCCAGTATATAAGTGTGATGCAGAAACTTTAAGCCACCAGTGCTGATACACTGAGAAGTAGGAGACTTCTTTGAAAATTTGTATATTTATAGATTCTGGAAGGTAGAAGGAGTAGATGACTCTTTAAGGATATATTTTAAGTGAAAATTATAAGAAAAAAACAAACATATATCACTCATTATTGTTCCAAGCAGGTTATTTGTATACATGTCTTAACACATGTTTGGAGGGGATGTTTAAATATCTTCAAGAGGAAGACTGAAGTGTGTACTCGTGGATTACACTTCACTCTCTGTGTAATGAATCTTTACCCAGCAGCGGTAGTTCTTCATCAAGTTGAGCTTTACAGCTTGAACGCTGCCATCGTAACAGCCTGTATAGATCTGGGTGGGACAAACAATGGTAGATATGTATTTTAAACCATTTCCAAACAGAACATCTATCACGCAAGTTTAGATTTAAAATTCACGTACCACACTCTTATGTATGGCCATGCACATCACCATGTCACTGTGACCCCCGTACACCTGCAGGCGGTCATGGGACTGAAAACAAAGAAATATAACACTCAAATTAATTTTTACATATAAATAAATATATAGACAATTCACAGTTCAAAATAAATGCTAGTTATGTGCAGGTTCCAAGAAGTCAAATTTAAGATCTTTTCAAATGTGGGACCTGAACTAAAAGTAATAGACATTTAACACCTAATGGTATAACACTGCTAAAGGAAACTATGAGAAGTGTTATTATAATTAATACATATAAATTCTGTTTTCAGTATTCGACGATGGATGGTGAAGCAATATGAACTGAATCAAACAGATTCACATGCAAATATTGGCTTTGATTGATTTGAGGTCTTAAATTGAGAAATTTCAGTGTGTTCTCTGAATTTTTAGGAACCAAACAAACACACACTCAGATATCAGTGTGAATAATGGAGTCATAAATAAGGTACCTGTAGCTCATAAACTCGGACCAGTTTATCCAGACAGGCCGTTACCATCACTTTGCCCAAGATGACTATTGATGTGACGGCATGACCGTGACCCTTGTAGATACGAACCAACTCACCCGTCTACAAACATAAGATGGAAGACAAACATAAGACCAAATAATATCAACCTTTTTACTGTTGTATTGTCACATCAGGGACTAAATTTGTGCTAAACTTTCAGCCAGACACAAGAAATGTTCAGATGAATAGTTTCACTGTAATATCATGTTAAAAGGCATCAAAACAAACAAAGTGGCTGTCAATGGGGAGGCAGTAGGGAAGAGAAAAAAAGTATTTCCCCTCTGGAGATTAATAAATCAATACTCATAGATAAATAACTTACATGGATGTTGTGGGCGTGAACAGATGTGTCACTGGAGCCACTGAATACCAGGTCGTTTACCACCTGAAAACAACACGGGAAGTAGAATCTAGTAAACCTGATATACAAGTGATAATATCTCTTTGACAATCAAGTCAGTCAAGTAAAATTTTATATAAATAGAAAGTCATAAATCACTATTTGCCTCAGGGGGCTTTAAAATCTGTTCAACATTCAACATCCCTGCTCCTAAAATATAATTGTTTTATAATTATAATTTAATTAACAAGAAACTTTATTACAGCATTTAGAAGTTATTTACACCCTTAAGAATATGTGTCACGTGTCAAAACCTGAATTTTGACACTTGCAGATATGATATAATATGACATGATATAAATACAGATTGAATGTCAGCATGAACAGTAAATAAAGTACAGTAAATTCTTATAACAGGTTTCCATTCAAACAAAAGTAAAATCTCCTTATTTGGACAGAAATCATGTTGAAGTTTAAGAGCAGAAGTGTTGGTCTTTCACCTTCATACAGAGAACAGTTTTGGTGTGACCCTCCAGCGAGCGCAGCAGCAGGCCGCTCTTGGCGTCTCGTACACTGATGGTGCTGTCGTAGGAGCCGACCAGCAGCACCCGGCGGGCGCCCTCCTGTGCTGTACCCAGGCAGCTGACACCCCGAGGGCCATGGCACTCGAACACATCTAACTGCTTCAGGGTCTAACGAGAGAGAGAGAGAGAGAGAGAGAGAGAGAGAGAGAGAGAGAGAGAGAGAGAGAGAGAGAGAGAGAGAGAGAGAAAAAAAGAATCAAGATGAAAAATATGAGCTGGGAAAGCTGCTGAAGAAGCTGTCAGAAAATATCTCTGGCAGGAAAAGATAAAAGCAACACGTAGGCTCTGAAAATATAGTCTACATCACTGCAAAATCAAAACTCAAGTTCTCTGGTTACAGGTCAACTAGAGCACTTTGACGTAATCTGACTAAAATAAACCAAGTTGTGATGGTTGGCTTACTTAAGTTACAGCAAGTGAGTGGATGTTTTTTCATGTCAAGTAAAACTGTGAGTATTAAAATCATTTTACTCACCTTTAAGTCATAGCTGGCCACAGAGCCATTGGCGAGTCCAGCAAACAGAATATTCCAGCCAATGTGCAAACACAGCACCCTGTCTGACAGAGAGATCTGCTCCAGACACTTCTTAGACTGGAGGTGAACGGAAGAAAAACAAATCACCAAGTTAAAACATCACAAATTTACAAAACACAAGACAGGAGGCAACCCATCCTATGTAAGTCAAAGCTGCTCACAGGTGTGTTCTGGTTAAAGGGTTGGTTTTTTTTTTTTGCACAATATTGCTTGGCCGGACATTTTGTACCTTTATGCTGTAACAGCGGATAGTCTGGTCACTGGACCCGGTGTAGAGGCGTGCCAGCATATTTGGGAGGGACGACACCAGCAGACAGTTGATTTTGTTTGTGTGACCACTGAACACTGCTAGGCACTCCCTGGTCTGGATACACAGAAACAAAATGTATTTGATTATTATTTCACAGATTATATATCTTATCACAATTTTCAGTTACTGAATATATTTTAGGGTAGTTGTATTAAAATAGATCTTTGCTGCCTGATATGTCAAAATATTATAAATACATTATATCAACAGAACTAAAAAGCAACAAAAACTCTTTTCTATTCTACTTTAATATTCATGCAGTGATTCTTTCATATAAGAGGAGTGTAAAAAGCAGCCAATTAGCCACAGTTTGCTTCAACATACCATCAGACTGTAGACCCGTGCTGTGTTGTCCCCTGAACACGTGTACAATAGGCCCTCATGAATTTGGAGGCCGTGGACGGGACCTGTGTGATTTAAAAACGCTCCCACAGATGGCTCGTCATCCTCGACACCCTCTGAAAAAAAGCAGTGATCACATGATCACATTTTTTATAGCTCTGCTTGATCTCTGTATGTGAACATGTTCTGTGAGAGGAGGAACAATACTCACCTGGAGGAGGACAGGTATCTTTCACTGTAGGCTGAACTTTTCTGAGTGGTCAAGAGAGAAACATTTTTGAGTACAGGATCGCAGTAATGTTCGGGATTCTATACCACACACAATCTTACGTAGCGACCCCACCTCTCATCCGCATTTTGCTGAAACGTCTGTGTGGTTGCAGAGCTGAAGTCCACACTGACAGACTTCTGAGAGGGCTCTTTGTGGACGTGGACATTTGAGATGGTCCCCTCATTGTCTGATTCATCGATATCAATGACCACCAGGTTGGAGGGTTCCATCATTTCAACGGAGTCGTCGCTCTCGTTCCCACCATCGTCGTCCAGTGATGCAGCAGCAGAAGCACTGTGATCTCTTTCAGGGACAAAAGAGGCGACGGGCTGCCCTGCCGGAGTCTCGAGAGCTCCTCCCGTCTCCTCCTCAGAATCACTGTCGACAGACTGTGCTTCCTCTCTCGCTAACCTCACTGTCTTTAAACAGTCCTTTAACCCCTCCCTCGTGACTTGCTCCTGCTGCCTGGCAGAGGATTCAGGAGAAATGTTTCCTGACGTAGAGCACTCTGTTTTGAGAGAGGTAACAGCAGTTGACGGCGCTGCTAAGCCTGGTGATGTAACCAGCAGCGAAGGGAGCAAATCAGAGGGAAACAGGCACACAGGTTGGTTCACAGGTACCGGCGGTGTATCAGGGTTACAGGAGACTGTAGCTGGTTGACAAATTTCTCGCTTTACTGGCATGGTTGTCAGGACAAGTGGGGTTGGATGAGGTTGGCTGATGAAAGATGCTGGGTTTATGGGAGGTGTGCTGGAGGCGATGGGGAAGGCACTAGAGGAAGGAAGGGGAGAGAGTCTTGGGGGCACAGCAGCAGCAGCCCCCGTATTAGATGCTCCTGAGTATCCTCCTGAAAGAGATTAAGAGAGGAAAGGGTAAACTATTTGTTGTGTGTGAAGCCCTTTAAAGCAAAGGATAAATCTCCTGTACCTTGCATCCCCTGCAGGATCTCAATGCGCTGGGCTCTCAGACTGTTGACTTCAGCAGTACACTAAAACAGCAGGAAGAACAATTAAATGTAAAGACACCAGAAGAAAAAGTACAAAAAGACTTGATATTTTCTTTATTAGTGGTGGTACCTGCTGTCTCAATAGAAGGAGTCTTTGGACTTCTGTGTAGGCAGCTTGCAGGGTGTTGCGGGCCTGGACCAGAGACTTGTCCAAAGCTTGTAACGAGTGGCTCAGCTCCTCCTCCCTCAGAGACACAGCCAACAGCTGGTCCATTTGGTCCTGATCTGCAGCAGGAAAAAGGGAAAATACTAACTGAGATTTACTGGATTTACTGGATGATATTTGGAAACAGTCACAAATATTATTGAGAAGTTGAGATGGTGATCTGTTTTAAATGATAACACAGCTTTAACAGGCTAAAAAGATTAGCTGCCACACTGTTAGACAGCTAAAAACAGTACTAGGCCTTTCGCATTTTTTAAGTTACGTGGCCAAACTAGTTTCTCCTGCGCTTGGAACGAGAGGGTGAAGCGATGGGGTTGTAATCTGCAACTACACCACTAGATGCCACTAAATCCTACACAGTGGTCTTTTAAATGAAAAGATTAATGTTCCACACTGACTATGAGAATTTTATTTAGATTTTGGTCTCATCTTCATCAATAAAAAATAATAATATATTTTTAACGCCAAACAGCATTCATCTAAATAAATCTGTGGTTTGGAGGCGTTACTGTTTCCACTGATGCTGTTCTCTAATAGCCTTCAACCAACATACAATGCACATATTATTACACTTCTACTATAAAATGATACTGCCTGAGAATGCCATGAATCTGTACGCTGTTATAATAACACCTTAGCTTGCACTGATATTTATTATATAACTGATAACAGTATAAAGACTCCTATTAAAAACACACGAAATATCTGAATTACCCTTGTTCGACTTTGTTTTCTTCTTTTTACCCCTCGGCTCTGGATCGGAAATGCCATCATTCTGTAAAAATACACAATAAATAAATCCCAATAATAAATGGGATTCATGTTTCAGGAAAGTATACGTTCCAGCTGTGCCCTACACTTAAAAAATACTATATACTTCTTACCGTCACCACTCTGTGTGTCCTCTTGTTGGCACTACTGTGGCCTCTCAAATCTTCGTTCTCCTCCTCCACGTTTGGTTCCACCTTCACAGAGACCACTTTGACCGTCTGACCGCTGCAACCTTCCTGTGCTGCACCAGGCTGCTGTAAAGGCTGCTGCATCTGAGAGTCTGACTGTGTTCCTGTGTGAGAGCCATGGTCTGCTGTGTGCTGGGGTGGAGGAGGTAGTCCAGTCCAGTTTCCGCCTGCAGGACTGTCTGGGAGCGACTCCCAGTGGAAGCCTTCTGACAGCGGCAAGTCCTCTGCTTGTGTTGAGCTTTCTTGGTTCACAAACTCTATTCCAAACCTGTTACCACACAGAATTAAAACAGACAGAAAATGATTTCTGTTCAGAGAAACAAAACCTGAACTGAAAGCATGAGAGAAGAGGCTTTACCTGGGCATGCCTTTGATCCGCTCCTGCTTCTTCCTCCTCATCTCCTGGTTCATCTCCTTCCAGCTCAACTTACTTTTGGCCCCTGATAAGTTGAACAGCTTATTCACAGATGATTTAAACCCACTGTCTTTCTCCCCCTGAACTTTGCTTGATTTGTGGGCAATTCGAACCCTGCGGGCGATGTTCGGGTTGGGCTCAGACGATGCCGTCCTGTCGAGGGTCCCCTGAGACTCTCTCTCCATGCTGCTCCATGATAGTCCATTTGAGTCACTTGCAACCACCGGGCTCCTCTCACAATACTGAGTCGTTCCTTGTGTCTGTTTTGGCTCAGTCGGGGCGATACTGGAGAGACCAACACCAGAATAGGATGCAGGAGCAGGAGAGCTAATCGGTGTTGACTGCACAGATGAAGTCGCAGCAGAGGTGATGTGAAGTGCAGCCTCATTGGTGTAGTTTCTGAACTGCTCTTTCACGGTTCCAGCTTGATCAGACGGCCGCACCCCTGCCTCACTGCTCTGCTTTCGGGCCTCGCGGTCCGCTCTGCACGGCTCCCTCACACCCAGCGCTCTTCTGATTTGCCGCAGCATCGCGCTGACATCGACGTCCCGTATGGGAGCTGCGTTGGCGGATCTGTTTGCTGAACCTTGAGTCGAACAATGTGAGCCTTCTTGTCCCGAACTCTCATTCTGGCCGTGATCGAAGATGATGGCTCCGTCCTCAGGGAGGCGATCGCTGGTGAAGTCTGTTACATTATCGTACTGCTTGTTGTAACGCTCATGCTGACTGATGGCGGGCCATGATATTTGTTTGTCTGGCATGTTAGTGGCACATTGTTGGCTGTTGTGTGGTCTTCCTATTAGCCTGTCTGCTTGGGAACTCTCGTTTTTGATGTCATCATACCTCAGCTGCGGAGTTGATTGGGTGAACCGGTCCTGAACATGAGGGTGCTGCCAGGTCCAGCCGGCAGCTGATCTTCCACTTTGATTCTGCAGAGCTGTTTCTCTTTGGTGGGGAGGTCTTTGCTGACTTGACACTTTATTCTCTTTGTTTTGAACAACAGCGTTGTTGTTTCCTTCCTGGTGGATTTTCTGCACCTGTTTCAGTCTCTTCATGTTCACCTGTTTGGACTTTTCCAGCTTCACAACTTTGGACACCACCGTGTTCTTTCTGGAGGCTCCCTGTAGCATTTCTGCACGCTTCTGACCAGCTAGCTGCTTTAGCTGCTTTCTTTTCTTTTTCGTTGCTTTCTTCCTGTGATGACAATATGAGTGTTTTAACAAAATATTACAACACAGAGAGAATAAACAGGGTCGAATACTATCATTTTGACCCAATAACAGATAGACAGGTGAAACTCTTACTCCTTTTTCTTCAGTGTCTTGTTTCTCTCCAGGATCTGGCTCATGGTCTCCTGGCCCAGAGTCTTCAACAGAGGGAGGGGCTTCACATTTTTAGACATCAAGCTCTTCAACTTGGCTTTGTGTTGAGCAGTGGAGATGTGCTCAGCATACTCCTTTAAACCCATGGAGGACTCCTTACACGCCTGGCATTCATGAAAGGAATTCCTGTTTAAGGAAAAAGAATGACAACAGACGTGTGAGATATGAGCAGATGTCAGAATACAAAAGAAGTTTGAGCTCTCGCAACTGATTTTAACATCAAAACAAAAAATGCTGCTCACAAGAGTTCAGGGTCAATGATTTTGTCGTCTCAGTAAGAGGGAAATGTATTATTTGCTCTTTTCATCCCTGATTTAATGAATGAACATCAACATGATTGTTTCAACAAAGTATGTTGGAATTCGCAGCACACTGTGTAGCTCAGTGGTTTTTAATTTCCTATTTTTGACTTGAGTATAAAATAAAATAAAACGTTTGATTCATAATTGAATGACAAAATAATGAATAGTTTTTTCATGTTCTCATTTTTTGATTCCTTATTGAATATGAAAAGAACAAATGATAAACGGATACAGGGAAACACTCTACCAATACCAAAACAATATTTTTTTATCCTTTACATCGGGGGACTCCAACCTCGTGAGTGAGGACTTCCTAAAGAGACTGAACGTAGCAGTGTGTATTTTCACTTTTAGTCATTTTCATACACATTGTTGAACCAATCAAATGTTTTCTCTGGTCGTGGTATTTACACTGAAGGATCAAGTGAGAAATCTACTGCTAGCTCAGCAAAATCAAGGCAAACTAATTAATTATGTATATATAATCAATCTAAAAGAGCAACTCAACCACCATTTGGGACACAGACGATGAGCGCCCAGTGAAGAAGGGCAGAATAAGAAAGCATGCCTTCCCAGTATAAAGCAATACTCTCCCTCTCTTTAATCTCACCGGATTCTCAGGTGATACTATGCTTCAAGGCCAAAAGGTGTCATCAAGTGCATTATGCATGTTTTATTTTGAAAAATACTGCTGTATTTTTGCATCCCTCATGGAAAACAGAACAGGCACACATTTATATATTCACTTAATATTTTACTCACTTGCCCAGCACTGTCTCCAGCTCTCTGTGATGCAGCATACCATGCATATGCTCCTGTGCTTCCTGCAGTTCAGAGTCACAATGCAAACATTATAGATCATTTCTAACGGCTGCTGCACGTTGAAAGCAAATCCCATATTATCGATAGCAAATCGCCTCTCATTTAAATGTCTGGGTGAAGGTCAGAGCCACTTACATGTGTCAAATATAACTTGCGACACAAAATACAGTAGGTCTTTTTGGGCTTCTGGGAGGACGGTGCGGCGTTGATCCTCTTCACGGTGCTTTTACCCACCTTCGCCTGCGGGGGTTGAACTTTTGCCATTTCTGAACCCGTGAAACATAAGAAAACTTAAATATATACACAACAAACAAAACCAAACTGCAGCGCCTCAACAGCAGCATACAGAGACACCACAGAATAAAGCCTTTACACTGCAGTCTGCTGGCGGTATCTGCGTTGTATTGTGATTAACACGACTCCTGGACAGTTTACAACCAATATAAAACTGTAACTATTAAATAATCGGGTCTAAACTTCTGACAGCAGCACAACGTGGTACCAGTGGAGTGAGAACCAGCCAGCGTCCACAGAAAGGCGAACACGTTGGACTGAACAGTTGCACATTAACCGTCCCCGAGTTACAATTCACACCGGCCGCTGCGAGACCGTAACGTAACTTAGCTACGTTGTTTACGCGGAACAAAAATATTCGCTTTAAATTGTAAACAGACCTTAATTACCAGGCGACTTTCACATGGCAACAACACTCAACCGCTGCTCGACCGCCATGTTTTGGCTACGTAAATCACGTCGTGTCTCACGTCGTCCAATCGTTCGCTAAAGATGACGCCGGAAGTTCGACGGCGGTTATTTGTCGTAGATCTACAAATGAAGCGATAAGTGTAAGTTCCGTACTTTAGCTGCGATCTCCAGTAATGGCGGTGTTTTACAGATCTAATCGGCTGCGGTGAACCGCCACTCCGTGCGGAAGAGGAAAGAGGAGTGGTTGTTTTGTTTTTGTTTGTTTTTTGTCTTTGCTGAAATTAATGTAGCTGTTAGTGAGCTGACTTTAGCTTTACGTCGCCAGCTTTACTTCAACACAACGGTTGTTTTAGGTTAACGATGTGCAACGGCTGTGTGCAGAAAGAGTACCCCGACCGGGTGAGTCGAGTCCGCCGAGGGAGACACTGACGTTAATCCTAGCTCCACATACACAGGGAACATTAATTTATCTTCTGTAGGTTGTCCCTTAAACTCCGTGATTTGCAGATATAGTCACAATATTGGTGACAGATGCTCTTTCTGTAGTGATATGAAACATTATTTGTTTACTCTTGTTGTTGTGTTACATGTGGCATTTTTAATTGGATCTTAAGCATAATATGGGAAAAGAAGTTGTACGTGAAGTAGATGATTTGTTGTTAATGTTAACCAATTCTAAATGAATCCAGCAGTAGACAATATATAATATACGTTTTTATTATTTTAGCTACATTTTACATTCATGAAATGAGAATTTTGCAGAAGATATCATCTTATAAGGCTTTTAGACAAACAGAACTGAACATATATTTGCAATCACTTTCTAATTTAAAAACCTGTAACAAAAAAAATAACAAAAAAACTTTAGTATTTTGCCCACTTATGAGATATTTTGTGTTGTGTATTGCCCCAAAAGTGTTTTTCACCCACCTCAAAGGATGATGGGTTAGTAAAACGCTTATGTGTAACATTCATTGTGTCAGTGAGTAGGTTATAATAGTTTAATGTGATGGTATCAAAATGATGCTCTTGTTGTTTCCCGCTCAGGGGAACACTTGTCTGGAGAATGGCTCCTACCTGATGAACTACCTGGGCTGTGCCAACTGCCATCAGAGGGACTTTGTGCTGATCAGCAATAAAGCCACAGAGGACGATGATGGAGAGGAGATAGTCACATATGACCGTAAGTCAGTCTTCTTGTGCTTCAGTTTTCATTGTATTGGAGAACAACCTCCAGATAAAAACAGTATACATAGTGTATGTGCTTCTGGGGCTGTTTCTCAGGTATGGACTTATGTATATACGGCTAAGATAAGATAAGATATACCTTTATTAATCCCCCGTAGGAAAAATTCAAGTTACACACAGCAGCATTGGGGGAAATAGTGCACAAAAATGGTGTGCAAATTAAAAATATTTTAGGCAGTGGGGGTGGGAGGTACAGGGTGCTGTGGTGTTGTGGAGTCTGATGGCTGATGGCTCAGGGTGCACACTACAAGGGAGCCAGGGGGAGCTGAGAGGGGGTCTTCTGTATCTTGAAATATTATAGAATATGTGTTTAAAATTAGGCTATCATTGATTATGTATGTCATGATTATTATATATCAGATGTGCAACATAAAGCAGATAGGCCGACATTACTACACGATTGCATCAATTCTTTGCTTCGGTTCTTCAAACTTTGTGGCAACAGTTTGGGGCAGATGCTTTTCCTGTTTCAAAACAACAACGTCAAGATCCATAAAGTAATTTATGATTCCTGATGATTCCTATTTTCAGATGATTATACACGAATGAAAACATACTTATTAATATTATATTCAATTTCTGCAAATCGATTGTTCTAAATTCGACTTACTACTGGACATTTAAAGAAGGGTAGAGGCTGTTTTTGCAGCATAGTAATGTCGATGTAAGGCATCTGGTTTTGGCCGTATAGTGAAAAAGAGAGAATTACCAGACTTCTTTATAACTCACCAAACGTTGGTTGGTTAGTGGTAATAATCCCAATCCTCTGAGAGACTCATTCATCCACTAATAACTAACTTTGTCCTTACAGATGTTTGTAAAAATTGCGACCATGTCATCGCCAGCCATGAATACACATTCTCCGTTGTTGATGAATATCAGGTAAGGTATCTGTGTTCTGATTCATGACCATAACTAAGTAAATTCATTCTGTATATGTTAGCTTTTTTAAATAGGATCTTGTTATCTAACATGCAGTACTCACAGTCAGTTGTTGCCACTGTTTAATGTTTTAATGGTCACATTAAGTCTGTTCTGTGTCGTCCAGGAGTACACTATGCTCTGCATGCTGTGCGGAAAAGCAGAGGACTCCATCAGTGTGTTACCCGATGACCCCAGACAGTCTGCACCTCTCTTCTAGACCTCAAACCTGCAGGCCATGATTCACTTTTTTAGATCGGGTGTCGCCACCATGGACATGCTGCACTGCTTCAGGGTTTCACACATTTTTTATCATTTTACGCACATATATGTAACACCGCATTTTAAAGGTCTTGGCTGTTTATGGACTGCTGTATATGCTGATATCGGTGGAGTAAGGCATGTAGCTGTTTATTAACTTCCATGACAACAACAAACATTATGTATGTCAATTGAAATTGTACTTTAAATAAATAAACATTTTTTAAGAGTTTTATTACTGTTTGCATTTTACTGCTCAACACACAGGAATTTCTGCTGTTGCAAAGTCAGAAAAACTAAATAAGGTTTAGTTAAGAACTTGAGTGAAGTTGCTTGAAGTTTAAAGTTTATTTTTGACCTTGGAAACAGCAGTTGATAAAAAACAAATTAGAAATCCTTTTAAGGGCTCTGAAACTGGACATTGTGAACATCTGCATTTCCAAGACAATTAACCAAACCCAAAAAGCTCCAGAGCAGCTGCTGAGTGAATCTTTTTGTCAGAACATTTTTGTTAATTACGTTGCTTATATCATTGTGTGAACATCTGGGCATTTGTTGTAGCTTCAGTTTCCTGTGTAGCAGTCAAGCATCTGCTATACTGGACCTCTTACGTCTAATGCATCATTTCCTCATTTCCAAACTGATAACTGGACTAGAGTAAGTGTAACAAGACAGCCCGGTCTTTATTTAAATGATTTTAAATCCGTCTTCGCACACATGTTCTTTAACTTCCTGTCAATTACTGCTGTTAAACTTGTGGGTACATATTGTTCCACATATGGAGGAGCTTTCATTTCATTGTAATCGTCCTCTGGGACCCTCCCCCGCCTCCTCATGCAGTCACCAGCTCGTCAGCAGTCTGTCTTGTGCTTACAGGGACGTCCATCTTGGCAAACAGCTGCTTGGACAGAATTTGACAACTGACAGCTCTCAGGGGACGCCTCACAGTCTGAGTTGGTGTGACTATGGTTTATAAAGGTTTGTCTGTGTACATCTTTTCCCATTTATCTGATCACTGACAATGCTGTTAAACTCGGGACTATTGTATTTAGCCAGCATCTGTGGATTATCCAGAGTAACCGGGACTTGGTTGCTATTAAAATTTTAGTTTTCATTGGTTTGGGTGCCACAAAACAAATTCCATTCAATTGTATCGAAATCTCAGACAACTTAAAACCACTAAAACCAAAACTATCTGCATGGTTAGATACTGCTAGGCGTGAATGAGGAAATGGGAAATTTAGTCACAATGAAAACGTGAGCATGTGTAGCCAGGAAGTAATTGATAGTGAGATCTGGCATTTATTGAATTTACTTATATATATATAATAATTAAACTGTGATAAGAATAAAATGCAACAACAATCAGACATGATGAAAAGGTTCCATTTATATCAGTTTTCTTCCCTTATCATCTACTTGATGTAAGAAATAAATATGCACATCGTTGCTGGTCTACATTATGATGTATTTAAGCAGCTCAATAAAAATACAGATGCCTTAGCGGATTGTACAAACGAATAAAAAAAACAAACAAACATTTGCAATGATACTCATGCACTTTTACAATACTTAAGTATGAGTGCAAATACAGGTACATTCTAATATGCTGATGCCTTTTTCCATGACATTTTTTCTAGCAAAGTAAAAGCACACTACTACACAGTGATATGCCAGATGAGCAATTCATTGTTACATACAATAATTAATCTAGCTGTTTTACAGGAGTGAGGTCAATATGGGGCTGCATGCCCTGGTTCTGTACATGAATGCTGATGTTGGTATACTGCTTCTGGTGTTATTTACTATTAGTGTTCTTAACGTGAGTACATGGTTTCTATTAGTGTATACCATCTCGTTAATGGTACATATCTACAATTAGCATCATTTCTACATCCCTCAAGTATTAAACATTATCTTTTTGGTCTCATATTAGGCCTATATGGATTTTTAAGAGAGGAGTGAAATGAGAGGTAAAGAGTTGGCAATCTTACGGTTTTCTCAACCTTTTAGTTTCAACTGCAGGTATCAAGCCACGTCGTCAAGTATTTTCGAGAGACACATCCAACAAATAAATAAATAAATACAATTTATCATACATTTTACATTACATACAGTACATTCCCTTAAGTAAATACCGTATTTACACATGCTATCAGGGACTGGATGTGAGACAGCCTCTCGCTACAGTTGCACCATCCGGATCAGTCACTTGTTGTCAAATAGAGTCATCGATTCACTTTTCCAGAGCCTTTACCCTCGTGGATCTGACCCCTTCCCCTGGAGCTGTGGCCCCACTGACCCTGAACACCAGACCTGTCTTGTGGGTGAACGTGCCGAGCAGGAGGGGAGCTGGAAAAGCTTGACGGAGAGCGGCTGCGTCCCTGCAGAGCGCCGCTGTCGCGCAACTCCTGGCGGGAAGGGGAGGAGCTTAGCGAGCGCTGCAGGGAAGAGGAAGAGCTGCGAGGGCGAGGAGGAGGGCTGAAGAGCATCCCGCTGCGGTCCTGCATCAGCTGAGTCAGACTGGCCAGGAAGTCTGCGTCGCTAGTGCTGCTGGCACGCACTCTTAACCGCCGTCTCCTGGACAAAAGAACACAAGTTATATGATCATCCCTTCTGTATGTTGATGCCTCCTCCTCTACAAGTTCAAGTTCTAATCCTTTAGATTTTAATCATATCAAATGCTCCTTTTGATATTATTCACTGTCAGCAATACCCATTTAATGTATTTACATTCTGTTATTATCTCCTTTGTGGTTTTCATTGTTAGTGGTGGAGTACACACAAGAGATTTGTGGGAAATAATGCAGCATTTAATCCACTGTTCATTTTATCTCATTGATAACATCGCTGTTCATCACTGAATGTTTCCTACCGCAGCTAGTTCACATTAAAAGCATTCAACCAGTGAAACACGCAGTGGCTTCTATTATTCATCAAAAATGTGTTTACAAAACAAGACAACAGTCATTTTCGGCATTTCTTGACAGTGGGTCAGTTTTAAATATTGCAGTGAGGAATAGAACAAGATGGAGCAGCCAAAGTGAGTTTCAGGCGACAGGCTGACACCTCCCACTCCTCAGCGAGGTAATAACTCCTACTACTGCGCCTTGTTGTTGTTTGGAATCACACTGTGTGCAGCATAAAGTCAGATTGCAGCAGCTTGAGGCATTATGGGAAAAATGACTGACTGACATCTTTATAAAAACAACTTAAGTGTGTTAGTCTACACTGTAACAGTTGCTCTTCTGTTATATTTATGACATAGTTGCTGATAAGTAACCATGGGTTACACATCATCCAGGATTGAAATCTTCAGGATTATAACTTTAAATATTTACCATCTAACAAAAAGTGACAAATGACTTTGTTCAGCTCTGAGGAATGTGGATCAGTTTCATACCTGTTGTCCACACACAGGCGGATGGGTGGTTTCCCAGGAGGTGGCCGAGGCAGAAACCTGCTAGTGAGTTGCTCGGGTATAAAGGTGGCGCTCACAGGACGTGGGATCTTACTTTTACTACCTGATGAGGAGGACAGAGAGAGAGGGTCTTCTCCCACACAGTCGGACCTGGAACCTCGCTCTGAGCAGAGCCTGTCTCTCGGCAAAGCGCAAGGCAGATTGTCACAGGACAGAGATGGAGAGGGTGAGTGGGTGGGGGAGCCAGGGACCGGACTGCTCCAGCGATGACGCCTCTCCATGTGGAGGTCCCTGCTCGGAGAGTCCAGGGGGGTGCTGGGGTCTCGTACTGGGATTCGACTCAGTCTCGGGGAAGACGGAGAGTCTCTTCGCCTCAGCAGAGCTGGGGGCGGAGACGAAGAGACGGTGACGGTGCTCTCCATAGCGCCTCCCGCTGTGTCAGCTTGAGGCTGCTGATTCGGCTCCGAGGAGCGATCGGGCAGACCAGAATCACTCTCTGGGTCTCTGTCGTTTGTCAGATGAGCAGTGGGGCCTTTGGCTGGGCTTGGCACTGGAGCTAACTCCAACCTACCTCCATCTTTTAAGATTTCCTCTGGGACTTTGTCAGATTTACTTGCTGGTGCCTCTAGTGGTATCGCATCGCTCCTCTCCTGTACCGGGGACTGTGGCGCACAGCTAGAGGACTGAGAAGAGTTTAATGATTGTTAGAGGGTATAAAAAGACCTTGACCTTTTTCTTTTTTAATTCCATCCTATTCTTATCTAAAGTTTGATCCCTAAGTAGTCCTAAGTAGTAGAAGTGCTCAGAATCATAAAAAGTTTCCAAGGCAGTGGGCACCAGAAGCAAAACTCTGCTGCATTCACAGACAGTCACACCCCTTATTTCGACTTGTGTGTCATGCAGTTTTCCAGGCTGGTTGGTTAGCCGTAACGCTACTTCCATTATGATGCTTTCTGCTCATGCACAACAAAATGCTTGGTCATCCCTACCTGGTCCATCTGAGGTCTTCCCATAATGACTGAGGGCATTTGTCCCAGCATCCCCGGCAGCCTCCTGTGGCCCAGTAACCATGTGCCGGGCATGGACATCTGCGACAGCACAGGACTGCTCGGCACTGCTGTGGACTGGGCATCGTGTGGCTCGGAGGACTGGTTCTCCATCTCAGCGGGCGTGCGAGTCCCAGGCTTGTCCTCAAACACGGCCTCACCTGGAGGCTTGGTGGCTCCAGAACCGCTGCCTTGCTCTAGCTCCAGCATCACCCACTCCTGAGAGTCTCCCTCCTGGGGTACAGGACTGAGGTTCACTGCCACAAAGCCACTGCTCGCAGCGCCTTCCTCTGGATCAGGGGTTCCTGCGCCAGAGTGCTCCTCGTTGCGGGAAGGCGTCTGCTGCCCGTGTACCCTCTCAGGAATGGATTTTTCCCCGACTTGAGAAAGGACAGGACGGTGTTTGCCCAAGCTGAAACAACAACATCGTACGTGTTATGGTGACTTTCTGTCTGGTTCCCTGAACTAACATTTTTGCTAGCTGTCACAAGTGTACATTGTAATTTGATGTGTACTGACTAGGCCTCAAGGAAGCGTTCGATGGTGGGCTTCGGTTCGGGTGCAAGCCTCTTTTCCAACGCCAGGCTCTGACTGTGTTTCATCCTCCGGAGAAGTGGCGCAGCCCGATCCAAGAACATGGTCTCTGATCGCACCCGTCTAGGAGAACTCTGCATGGAGCCGGTGTTGGGGCTCTGGTTCCCCTGGTTCTGACTGTGTTCATCCTCACTCACCACCTGATAAGAACAAATGTCAATAAGGCTCATAAACTGATATATTGCATCTGAATGTACATAAAGCGAGAGCAAGACATCCCTTTCTGTAAACAGGGAAATCTTAAGTCCCAATTTTTCTAATTACTGAAGTATTGGGAAGATAGTGACAGTAGGTGGGCTCTTTGTGGGTTTATATTCAAGTCCAGGAGGAGTAAATGTACTAATAGAGGTTGGCAGGGTACATTATCATATCTCCAGGCACTCTGGAGAGTTTTTAGCTAAACTTTTATCTCACTGCACAGGAAGAGAAGCAGTTATATAAGAGTAATATCACAGCAGTAGGTTAGAACATTGTATTGAGCGTTTACAGTAAACTACATTGCCCCGACCTTCCTGATCATCGGCTGGGCGTGTTTATGGTTTCGGTTGCGGTCCATTTCCTCCCATACATCTGCACCAGGGGTGGTTGGCGTGGGGATGGGGGGGCAGTTGTCAGCATCACTGAGGCGCTCCCCTTGTAGGACATCCTCTGTGTTCTCCCTCTGCAGCTCGCCCGGCAGCACTGAAGCATTGGCCATGCTGTGGAGGAGAAGGAAGGTCACTCTGCAGCTCATTTCCACTGTTCAATTTAGAGCAGCCATTTCTCAGGGATCTCTGACTGTGCAGATTTCTAGTCTAAAAAAAGCTGCAGCTATATACTTGAATTAATGTCCAATAGAGTGTGAAGGAAGTTTGAATAGCTCAAGTGAAACTGCAACAATGTGTCAACAGCAATTAATAGAATAAATGGCTATAAGTTGTAGTGATAGAGCTTTCTTTCAGCTGTAAATACCCCAAGTACGCTGGGGTGAGGCGAGTGAGTTGCTGAGCAGTGGTTGCTGCGGCAGTGATGGACAGCATATCCTCTGAATCACATTTCTCCCAGTCATAAGGGTCATTCTCCAGCACGTTGTGGCTCTTCATAGCACTGTCAAACACTGACATCAGGAGCTGTGTGAGAGAAACCGAAAGAGTCAGCATTTGGCAGCTGGAGAGGAATAAACAGTGTGTGCAAAATATGCCAAACAAGAGATGGCCAACCTGATAGTCAGGCTTAGTGAAGTAATCCAAGGTCAAGATATGATCCAGGAAAGTACTAAACTCTGAGGGAAGGTGCTTTAGCATTAGTCGATGGTCATATGTCTCTTTTAGATTTCCTACTTGTTCCTGAAAGCATCGAGAGGAGAAAAAGAAAGAGTTTGAAAAGATACACATGCTGTGAATTACACATCGATACTAAGCGATACATAGAGGCACATACTTTGTCTTTAATTTTCCTCCAGGGCAGCTGACCAACCATGAATTCAACCAGCATGTAGAAAAGGGACCACAAGTCGTCATGACGACCCATTTCCTACAGATTAAGATGCAAATGTGTGAGTAACTTCAAGGGTAAAAGAAATAGGAATTTAAAAAGAGACGTTTTTGGTTCACGCTCACCTTATTTTTGTGAGCATTGATTGAAGCGTATCGCACAGTTCCTCTGAAGCCTGCCACAGGACGAGGCTGAAAGTGAATACAGCTGGAGTTTAATAAAGATATAGTCAAATGGAGAATCAGTGCTAAGCTGGGGTAACTCAAACACAAATAATACAAATAGGCATCTATAAATATGATGTTAAAGACAGCTGGATTTCATTTTCCCAGGCATTTAACCTCTTCCCCTCCACAGGGATGCTGACGTACTCGCCCGACATTACGGTCGTTCAGAGTTTGTTGTAGTGAGACCATTTTCTGAAACTTGACCTCACT